>NC_064614.1:454424231-454734229 GCF_023898315.1 Schistocerca nitens | reverse complement strand
ATCCTTCTGAATCTGCTTAGTGTATTCATCTCGTGGTCTCCCTCTACAATTTTTACCCTCCACGCTGCCCTCCAATACTAAATTGGTGATCCCTTGATGCCTCAGAACATGTCCTACCAACCGATCCCTTCTTCTAGTCAAGTTGTGCCACAAACTTCTCTTCTCCCCAATCCTATTCAATACCTCCTCATTAGTTATGTGATCTACCCATCTAATCTTCAGCATTTTTCTGTAGCACCACATTTCAAAAGCTTCGATTCTCTTCTTGTCCAAATTATTTATCGTCCATGTTTCACTTCCATACTTGGCTACACTCCATACAAATACTTTCAGAAACGACTTCCTGACACTTAAATCTATACTCGATGTTAACAAATTTGTCTTCTTCAGAAACGCTTTCCGTGCCATTGCCAGTCTACATTTTATATCCTCTCTACTTCGACCATCATCAGTTATTTTGCTCCCCAAATAGCAAAACTCCTTTACTACTTTAAGTGTCTCATTTCCTAATCTAATCCCCTCAGCATCACCCGACTTAATTCGACTACATTCCATTATCCTCATTTTGCTTTTGTTGATGTTCATCTTATATCCTCCTTTCAAGACACTATCCATTCCGCTCAACTGCTCTTCCAAGTCCTTTGCTGTCTCTGACAGAATTACAATGTCGTCGGCGAACCTCAAAGTTTTTACTTCTTCTCCATGGATTTTAATACCTACTCCGAATTTTTCTTTTGTTTCCTTCACTGCTTGCTCAATATACAGATGGGATAACATCGGGGATAGGCTACAGCCTTGTCTCACTCCCTTCCCAACCACTGCTTCCCTTTCATGCCCCTCGATTCTTATAACTGCAATCTGGTTTCTGTACAAATTGTAAATAGCCTTTCGCTCCATGTACTTTACCCGTGCCACCTTCAGAATCTGAAAGAGAGCATTCCAGTCAACATTGTCAAAAGCTTTCTCTAAGTCTACAAATGCTAGAAACGTAGGTTTGCCCTTCCTTAATCTAGCTTCTAAGATGAGTCGTAGGGTCAGTATTGCCTCACATGTTCCAACATTTCTACGGAATCAAAACTGATCGGCTTCTACTAGTTTTTCCATTCTTCTGTAAAGAATTCGCGTTAGTATTTTGCAGCTGTGACTTATTGAACTGATAGTTCGGTAATTTTCACATCTGTCAACACCTGCTTTCTTTGTGATGAGAATTATTATATTCTTCTTGAAGTCTGAGGGTATTTCGCCTATTTCATACATCTTGCTCACCAGATCGTAGAGTTTTGTCAGGACTGGCTCTCCCAAGGCCATCAGTAGTTCCAATGGAATGTTGTCTACTCCGGGGGCCTTGTTTCGACTCAGGTCTTTCAGTGCTCTGTCAAACTCTTCACGAAGTATCGTATCCCCCATTTCATCTTCATCTGTGTCCTCTTCCATTTACATAATATTGTCCTCAAGAACATCGCCCTCCCCTCTTTATACTCCTTCCACCTTTCTGCTTTCCCTTCTTGATTAGAACTGGGTTTCCATCTGAGTTCTTGATGTTCATGCAAGTGGTTCTCTTATCTCCAAAGGTCTCTTTAATTTTCCTGTAGGCAGTATCTATCTTACTCCTAGTGAGATAAGCCTCTACATCCTTACATTTGTCCTCTAGCCATCCCTGCTTAGCCATTTTGCACTTCCTGTCGATCTCATTTTTGAGACGTTTGTATTCCTTTTTGCCTGCTTCGTTTACTGCATTTTTATATTTTCTCCTTTACTCAATTAAATTCAATATATCTTCTGTTACCCTAGGATTTCTACTAGCTCTCGTCTTTTTACCTACTTGATCCTCTGCTGCCTTCACTACTTCATCCCTCAAAGCTACCCATTCATCTTCTACTGTATTTCTTTTCCGTATTTCTTTTCCCCATTCCTGTCAATTGTTACCTTATGCTCTCCCTGAAACTCTGTACAACCTCTGGTTCTTTCAGTTTATCCAGGTCCCATCTCCTGAAATTCCCACCTTTTTGCAGTTTCTTCAGTTTTAATCTACAAGTCATTACGAATAGATTGACACTGGACTCGCATTCGGGAGGACGACGGTTCAATCCCGTCTCCGGCCATCCTGATTTAGGTTTTCCGTGATTTCCCTAAATCGTTTCAGGCAAATGCCGGGATGGTTCCTTTGAAAGGGCACGGCCGATTTCCTTCCCAATCCTTCCCTAACCCGAGCTTGCGCTCCGTCTCTAATGACCTCGTTGTCGACGGGACGTTAAACACTAACCACCACCACCACCAATAGATTGTGGTCAGAGTCCACATCTGCCCCTGGAAATGTCTTACAATTTAAAACCTGGTACCTAAATCTCTGTCTTACCATTATATAATCTATCTGAAACCTGTCAGTATCTCCAGGGTTCTTCCATGTATACAGCCTTCTTTTATGATTCTGGAACCAAGCGTTAGCTATGATTAAGTTGTGCTCTGTGCAAAATTCTACCAGGTGGCTTCCTCTTTCATTTCTTAGCCCCAATCCATATACACCTACTATGTTTCCTTCTCTCCCTTTTCCTACTACCGAATTCCAGTCACCCATGACTATTAAATTTTCGTCACCCTTCACTATCTGAATAATTTCTTTTATTTCATCATACATTTCTTCAATTTCTTCGTCATCTGCAGAGCTAGTTGGCATATAAACTTGTACTACTGTAGTAGGTGTGGGCTTCGTATCTATCTTGGCCACAATAATGCGTTCACTATGCTGTTTGTAGTAGCATTCCTATTTTTTATTCATTATTAAACCTACTCCTGCATTGCCCCTATTTGATTTTGTGTTTATAACCCTGTAGTCACCTGACCAGAAGTCATGTTCCTCCTGCCACCGAAATTCACTAATTCCCACTATATCGAACTTTAACCTATCCATTTCCCTTTTTAAATTTTCTAACCTACCTGCCCGATTAAGGGATCTGACATTCCACGCTCCGATCTGTAGAACGCCAGTTTTCTTTCTCCTGATATCGATATCCTCTTGAGTAGTCCCCGCCCGGAGGTCCGAATGGGGGACTATTTTACCTCTGGAATATTTTACCCAAGAAGACGCCATCATCATTTAACCATACAGTGAAGCTGCATGCCCTCGGGAAAATTTACGGCCGTAGTTTCCCCTTGCTTTCAGCCGTTCGCAGTACCAGCACAGCAAGGCCGTTTTGGTTAGTGTTACAAGCCATATCAGTCAATGATCCAGACTGTTGCCCTTGCAACTGCTGAAAAGGCTGCTGCCCGTCTTCATGAACCACACGTTTGTCTGGCTATGTGTATCGCTGAGGCACGCAAGCCTCTCCACCAACGGCAAAGTCCATGGTTCATGGGGGGGGGGGGGGGGGGAGGGGAATATTTTCAGAACCTTTTATATACTGTATTTTAATGTCATATTCCTGTAGGAACATAATCCACTGCATTAATCTACTATGCAATAACCGACTACTTGATGAGATTACTAGTATATCATCTACGTATATTATTAAATCCTTTAACAATTCTCTTCCTAACGCCTCGTCCAGTGCATGTATAAACACAGTTACTGGGATATTTAGCCCAAATGGTAACACACTAAAATGATACAATTTCCCATCAAACAGAAATGCTGTATATTTCTTTGATTCAGAATGTAACTAAATTTGCCAATATCCAGCAGTCAGGTCCATCGTGCTAAAATACTTTGCTTTCTCAAATTTGCACAATAATTCAGTGATGTTAATGGCTCTGTCTCGTTCCATCTCTATATGCTTATTCAAAGTACGTGCATCTACTACTAGCTGCACACCTCCTGTAGCCTTTTTTTACTACTGCTGCTGCTCTCATCTGTTACTTTCCCCTCTTTGGGGAAGTGTGAGGGGGAGTTTGTTGCCTTTCGTCTTTTATTCCCCTGTGTACGTGTGTGTGTGATTATATCTTTAGTTTTTTGGTGTCTGTGAAATGTGATGATTGTTCTGTTTGTGTCTGGTACTTGCCTGAGGTTGGTGTTGTATGGGAAGGAGCAGGATTAGGGATTGGATATTGGGATTTTCTCTTCAACTTAATCCTCGAAGATCGTCATGGGGCGCTTGTGCTTGTCGCGGGATATGTCATACCGACCTATGGAGTGGATGAGGGCGTTTCCTGATCTGGAAGAACCCTCATAGAAGGCCCTTGCCAGATCTTGGAAACACTCTCTCAGGAGTGGGGTTTCAGCTGCTGCGTGCAGATCATCTATGGGGAATCCAAGAGGTAAATGCAATGCCCTCCTGATGGCACGGTTCTGCAGCCTCTGGAGTTTGTCCAGGTGCTGCTTTGCCGCGTATCCCCAGACAGGGCACGCATATTCCATTACTGGCCAGATCAGGGGCTGGTACACATTTACTTCTACTGGGCAGGGAAGGGAGAAGGAAGCTGGTTGAGTTCAGGATTGGGTATAGGTTTTTTTTTTTTTTTTTACTACCAAGGGCTAATTCATGACGCTAGAGCTACGTTCTATTACGTCATTGTCAATCATATTGTCAGTTTCTTCCTTAACTGCTTCTTTTAAACTTACCGGTATTGGATAAGGCTTACTGAAAAATGGAGTACTATCTTTGATTTTAAATTTACATACATAATCGCTAATACTACCGGGACGATCGGAAAATACTTCTTCATATTGCATCAGAATTTTATATAAATCTAGGTTTTGTTCACTGGTTAATATTGACGATTCATTTATTTTGCCCTGTATGTCAACATGAAGTGACACGTAACTTGCCTTTTCAGTCTCTGGTGACAATTGACTTGAGTCTACAGAGCGACAAGCAACTACGACACTGGAACCGAGCGACCTTTCACGAAAAGAACCGAAGATGCACTAGGTAGCAGATGACATCATGACACGCAACTGCGGCTGACAAGCGAGCCACTTTGTGAAAAGGAGACCTTTTACTTACTGTATTATAAATTTTTGCTGTTTTCATCACGAATGTAGCAGAAGATAAAACTATTAAACAAGAAAGCCAAACATACAGCACTGATTTAAATTAATTTCTTCATATTTAATAAGAGATGATAGTCATTCTTACGCCACTGACTGAAGTTTAATAGCAACAGCATAATTACGATGTGAACTGCAAAATACTAAGAAACGTCACAAAAAATGAATTAGGAAAGGTAAATTTTCACTGTATAAACGTCAATATCTATTGACTGTCTTGTAATAGAGAAACAGTAATGTCTTGTGCCACAGCTGTACTTGATTTCTCGAAATGTTGCACTATTTCCCTCCTCTTCTTTGTAGAGAACAACCGTCTCTGAGGCTTTATATTTTGTTCCCTTCCTGATGAATCATAGCAGGGGCCAGTTCCTTTATGATCTTTATTAGAGTCAACAGCAGCTAATGTAGCTTTCAAGCTTGACAGCTGACGTTTTAAAACTTCCAGTTGCCCTGGAGAAGATATTGTGTCAATCACTTCAGAAAATTTTCTCTTCATGTTCTCCTTCTCCTGAGTTAAATCTGAAGACTCAATATTTCTTCTGTAGAGTTCGAACAATATACTTTCTTTTTCACTTACTACTGATTCCCCTTCTTCATAAATATGTAATATATCCTCGTCATCATTAACATCACGAAAATTACTGACGTTCACTGAAATGGAAGACTGTCTTGTTTTGTATAGGCAGACAGAGTGAATATGTTTACACATGTTCCATCTGATACTCGAATCTACGTACGAGCATGTATGCTGATGTATGCAGGCCTGACAGTCAATAGAAATCAATTTACAGCTGCAGTCTTGCACATTTGGCTGTACAAAATAAGTGACACCCACCTCAGAAGTAGAGGGTACAAGCCAGCCTTTTCCTTCTTCACGCATAGTTCCTGAACCACCTCAGAGCTTAAGTCATGCTTTGAGCGAATATCCTGGAGTTTGCTTGTCAGTTTTCCCTTGGTCAGAATAATGAGCCTGTCATGTAATTTGTCCATGACGAAGCTCATTAATGCATGAATGGATTTGTCAAGTCGTTTTACATGTTTACCACGCAAATATATGTATTTTATTGTTCGATGCATCATTTCAATATGCATCTTTGTATTGATACCACTGTTGGCTCTGTAACAATATGCCCAGCACCTGGTGCTTTTAGCATAATGTTCTTGGAGGTAGAATCCAAACTCAGCTGTTACAGGATCTGAAACCACGCGCTCCAGAGCTAAAGGAAATACGTGCTCAAATGTTATGACGTCTCTTTCCTGCATTAAACTCCTCACTAGCTTATAAGTTTCAACTTGTCTTTCCTTTGATTTGATTTTAATACATATAATTTTCCTCCATGCCCTGTCTGTATTCCACGAGCAATAAAGTCTTCTCACAGGTTCTTCCATCAGTGAAAGCCAAGCATTGTAAAAAGACTCAGCTAAATCTGACATGAACACTTGAGGACGTACTTTTCCTACTTTAGTCTTTATTTCATTAAAAAATAATGACAGCACATCTTGATCAGACCTGTTTGAGATAAGAAAAGCACAAGGAAAACCTTGTCTCATGTCGTCAAGCACAAGAAGTGTAATTAACTCGAAACGATAATCGTTAGTTCCATGAGTTCCATCGATGCAAATAGTCACTGCCGCACTTCTTCAGAATTTCACATTGAGCATTGTTCATAATGATGAGGACAAAGTCTTCACTTCTCAGGAGAATATGACTTTGGCTGCTTTTATCTTGTGGTTTGTAGAATAAGACACAGGGATTATCGCTAGCGCCGGCCGGGGTGGCCAAGCGGTTCTAGGCTCTACAGTCTGGAACTGCGCGACCGCCTCGGTCGCAGGTTCGAATCCTGCCTCGGGCATGGATGTGTGTGATGTCCTAAGGTTAGTTAGGTTTAAGTAGCTCTAAATTCTGGGGGACTGATGACCTCAGAAGTTAAGTCCCATAGTGCTCAGAGCCATTTGAACTATTATCGCTAGCACTGATTTCGTTTACCTACGTTTCTACGCTGATGCCATCGTCTTTATGTCTAATGACCTCAGAACGTAAATTATTACACTGCTCAATGTTGTATAAATCTTTTTTGTCAGTAGATGGATACGATCTAGCATTGAATCAGATAAAGTATCTCTTACTTTGTCGAGTATCGCTTGCAATGGTACCTTGTTTGCGATGTTAACGGCTAACGTGTTTCTTTCTTCTTCTGTCAAATCTAAATGTCTAACACCATTTTGATGATCTACGTGAGTAACCACGTATTTTACTTTGCAGCTACCATCTCCAGCTTCGGTTACTTCAATGCTGGAAGGACATACACCTCCCATTTTGTTAGTGCCTTGGATTTTCATGCGGCAAATACCTTTACTGTTAGATACATATTGTCCTGAACGATGGCATACTAAGGAATGCCGATTGACATTGTCCGAAGTACGATACGACCCACACTTTTTGACGTACAGTGACAACGTTTTTCTCTCAGTCTGCTTCTTCCACTCACTGAATTCCTGGAAAGATGCAAATTCAGTCTCTTCAGATGCTATCGACACAGCATGTTTCATTGACAAGTGATCATAATCGTTTTTCTTCGAAAGAACTGAAATATCGCACAATGGGCATTTCACTTTCATAAAACTATTTTCCAATCCACGTTCCTTTCTTTCGTGGCACATTACATTGTGCTCATGGTTGAACTGTTTGCCAGATAAACTACACAAATATTTATAAAACTTTTGCACTTTTAATTGTGGAACGATATCATTTAACTTTCCTGGATGTAGCTGTGATACATGTTTCCGCAGTCTTGTTATAGTTATAGCTTTTTCCACACTCTGAACATGTGTATTTCTTTTATGGATTCATCATATTTCTGATGGTGTTGTCCTAGTTCAAGGAGAGAACCTTCACACTTTCACAATACCTCGAAGATTTCACACGACGACAACGAAAACTACACACGCGGCACATACACAATAGACCACATAGGCTACTAGCATCAGGCCGCTATTCGCCGAACATGCCATTTTCCGTGTCCTCTGCTGCATCGGCTCTTTTCGCTGACGCTCGGCTCCGGTGCCACAGTTATGCGTCGTTCAGCATCGGCTCTTTTCGCGAACGCTCGGCTCCGGTGTCGCAGTTGCTTGTTACCCTGTAGACACAAGTGACAATTGTGCTGTCGCTGTTAATCACAAACATTGATTCTCAATTGTTTGTTTACCAATATAGATGTCCGTCACAAACTCTACACAATATTTGTAGTCACCTTTTCCAAAATAAATAACAATTCTCCTCAAAATTCAATATGACGTTAAATTCTAATAGCCAGTCTAGGCCAATTAACGCATCCCTATGGATATTTTCTAATACTTTTAGTGTCTGACGAAATGGGATATTCCCAATGTTGCAGTTCACCTGGGTCTCGTGTTTTACAGCTTTGCTTTTTGTTCCAGTAATACCGACTTTGTACTTTCCCGTTACTGGTAGTATCGGTAAGTGATATTTCGTTCGTAATGTGTTAAAGAAAACTCTAGAAATAAGTGACACTTCACTCCCGGAATCTATAAATATGTTAACTTCAAAATCCTCTACTTTTCTTATTATTGTTGGTTGTGGATTAATGGTAGTTAAGCTCGGTTCTTCCAGTAACAACCATTCTTTGGTTGGTATTTTATGCGTGAAATTAACATACTTATTATGGACTAGGTCTCCTAATGTATTCCTACGACCTGGGCCCCGGCCCTGCATCAAGATCGCACCACGTTTTCTTCATTATCGGTAATCACTGGTTGGTTACCGAATTGGGGTATTACGTTACCACTTTGTACTCTATTACTGCTTTGTACAAATTCTTGCGACGTCACTGGGCCTATATTCGAAGTTGGATGCTTCTTTTGGTAATTATCGTTACCATTACTCCTATTACATCGGTGTACTCCAGCAAAATTACCCTCATGTTTTCTAAAATTACTATTTCTATTACTTTTATAAGTCTGATTTTCATTTTGATGTACGCTCTCGTTACGGTCCTTGTTCGAGTCAATGAGTGCATCCACAAAAGACAACAGCTCTTCTTTGGTTTTCCACCCATCACACAATACAGGGTTATTACAAATGATTGAAGCGATTTCACAGCTCTAGAATAACTTTATTATTTGAGATATTTTCACAATGCTTTGCACACACATACAAAAACTCAAAAAGTTTTCTTAGGCATTCACAAATGTTCGATATGTGCCCCTTTAGTGATTCGGCAGACATCAAGCCGATAATCAAGTTCCTCCCACACTCGGCGCAGCATGTCCCCATCAATGAGTTCGAAAGCATCGTTGATGCGAGCTCGCAGTTCTGGCACGTTTCTTGGTAGAGGACGTTTAAACACTGAATCTTTCACATAATCCCACAGAAAGAAATCGCATGGGGTTCAGTCGGGAGAGCGTGGAGGCCATGACATGAATTGCTGATCATGATCTCCACCACGACCGATCCATCGGTTTTCCAATCTCCTGTTTAAGAAATGCTGAACATCATGATGGAAGTGCGGTGGAGCACCATCCTGTTGAAAGATGAAGTCGGCGCTGTCGGTCTCCAGTTGTGGCATGAGCCAATTTTCCAGCATGTCCAGATACACGTGTCCTGTAACGTTTTTTTCGCAGAAGAAAAAGGGGCCGTAAACTTTAAACCGTGAGATTGCACAAAACACGTTAACTTTTGGTGAATTGCGAATTTGCTGCACGAATGCGTGAGGATTCTCTACCGCCCAGATTCGCACATTGTGTCTGTTCACTTCACCATTAAGAAAAAATGTTGCTTCATCACTGAAAACAAGTTTCGCACTGAACGTATCCTCTTCCATGAGCTGTTGCAACCGCGCCGAAAATTCAAAGCGTTTGACTTTGTCGTCGGGTGTCAGGGCTTGTAGCAATTGTAAACGGTAAGGCTTCTGCTTTAGCCTTTTCCGTAAGATTTTCCAAACCGTCGGCTGTGGTACGTTTAGCTCCCTGCTTGCTTTATTCGTCGACTTCCGAGGGCTACACGTGAAACTTGCCCGCACGCGTTCAACCATTTCTTCGCTCACTGCCGCCCGACCCGTTGATTTCCCCTTACAGAGGCATCCAGAAGCTTTAAACTGCGCATACCATCGCTGAATGGAGTTAGCAGTTGCTGGATCTTTGTTGAACTTCGTCCTGAAGTGTCGTTGCACTGTTATGACTGACTGATGTGAGTGCATTTCAAGCACGACATACACTTTCTCGGCTCCTGTCGCCATTTTGTCTCACTGCGCTCTCGAGCGCTCTGGCGGCAGAAACCTGAAGTGCGGCTTCAGCCGAACAAAACTTTATGAGTTTTTCTACGTATCTGTAGTGTGTCATGACCATATGTCAATGAATGGAGCTACAGTGAATTTATGAAATCGCTTCAATCATTTGTAATAGCCCTGTATATCTTTCCTGGCGTGAATGAGTAGACATCTTATTAGAATTCGAACGAACCCATCTTCCCCCATGGGCTTATCTACGTACTTCGCACGTGTTAAATGCCAGTCAAAATACTTCTCATTGTACCCCATGTACTGTTGTAATACTTCGGGTCCCACAAATCAGATATTAATTTCTCTTGGGCACTCTGAAGCTTCTCCTAAAAGTTCCCCGCTGAAAATTCGAATTTATTTGGATCTTCCCAGTTTTCCGGCAAGGATTGGTTAAACCATTTCAGAAAACGAGTAGGATGTATTTCCCCCTCTGGCTTAAACTTTGGAAACTGTCTGGATAGTCCAGAATTTGCCCCCCACTGTAGGTCGGCCATTGCCTCACTGGTTAACACCATGTTAGGAGATGTCACTTTCTTGTCTACCTTATCCTGGATAAGTTTGAATTCTTTCCATAAATTATCTATGCCTCTCTTAGTATCATTAAGTTCTGAACATAAATTTGAAGAAACATTGTCGGGGGTTACACTCTCAGCAACTTTTAGGTCGATTATTCCCTCTACTTGTTCCTCCAGATTACTTATATTTACTATGTCTGAAGTGGTTTAACATTCCTCGTCATCTACTTGAATGATCACGCCTGCAATTTGCGATTGGACCATAGGTATTAATTTATCCTGTTTGTCCAAACTCTCTTTTAAGGTGTGCAACCTATGCTTTACAGCATCGAATGTAACATTGCACACACTTTGGAATGATCCTAACTTTTCGCCAAGTTCAGTTTCTACATTTTTACATTTACACTCCTGGAAATGGAAAAAAGAACACATTGACACCGGTGTGTCAGACCCACCATACTTGCTCCGGACACTGCGAGAGGGCTGTACAAGCAATGATCACACGCACGGCACAGCGGACACACCAGGAACCGCGGTGTTGGCCGTCGAATGGCGCTAGCTGCGCAGCATTTGTGCACCGCCGCCGTCAGTGTCAGCCAGTTTGCCGTGGCATACGGAGCTCCATCGCAGTCTTTAACACTGGTAGCATGCCGCGACAGCGTGGACGTGAACCGTATGTGCAGTTGACGGACTTTGAGCGAGGGCGTATAGTGGGCATGCGGGAGGCCGGGTGGACGTACCGCCGAATTGCTCAACACGTGGGGCGTGAGGTCTCCACAGTACATCGATGTTGTCGCCAGTGGTCGGCGGAAGGTGCACGTGCCCGTCGACCTGGGACCGGACCGCAGCGACGCACGGATGCACGCCAAGACCGTAGGATCCTACGCAGTGCCGTAGGGGACCGCACCGCCACTTCCCAGCAAATTAGGGACACTGTTGCTCCTGGGGTATCGGCGAGGACCATTCGCAACCGTCTCCATGAAGCTGGGCTACGGTCCCGCACACCGTTAGGCCGTCTTCCGCTCACGCCCCAACATCGTGCAGCCCGCCTCCAGTGGTGTCGCGACAGGCGTGAATGGAGGGACGAATGGAGACGTGTCGTCTTCAGCGATGAGAGTCGCTTCTGCCTTGGTGCTAATGATGGTCGTATGCGTGTTTGGCGCCGTGCAGGTGAGCGCCACAATCAGGACTGCATACGACCGAGGCACACAGGGCCAACACCCAGCATCATGGTGTGGGGAGCGATCTCCTACACTGGCCGTACACCACTGGTGATCGTCTCGTTGAGAGGACACTGAATAGTGCACGGTACATCCAAACCGTCATCGAACCCATCGTTCTACCATTCCTAGACCGGCAAGGGAACTTGCTGTTCCAACAGGACACTGCACGTCCGCATGTATCCCGTGCCACCCAACGTGCTCTAGAAGGTGTAAGTCAACTACCCTGGCCAGCAAGATCTCCGGATCTGTCCCCAATTGAGCATGTTTTGGACTGGATGAAGCGTCGTCTCACGCGGTCTGCACGTCCAGCACGAACGCTGGTCCAACTGAGGCGCCAGGTGGAAATGGCATGGCAAGCCGTTCCACAGGACTACATCCAGCATCTCTACGATCGTCTCCATGGGAGAATAGCAGCCTGCATTGCTGCGAAAGGTGGATATACACTGTACTAGTGCCGACATTGTGCATGCTCTGTTGCCTGTGTCTATGTGCCTGTGGTTCTGTCAGTGTGATCATGTGATGTATCTGACCCCAGGAATGTGTCAATAAAGTTTCCCCTTCCTGGGACAATGAATTCACGGTGTTCTTATTTCAATTTCCAGGAGTGTATCTTCAATATCAAATTCTAGTTTTTTTAGCTAAGTACTGAAATTGGTTACTCTACGTCTGACCAAAGTCAATGAACAGTTGGTTTACATAGATACTCAGGGAATTACTTAATTCATTCTTTAAAACTAATTGCAAACTCTCCACTTTATCATTTAAGACATTTAACTTAGCATTTAAAACCTCACCCTGTGCTTCTAGTTTTTCACTTAAAGTAGCACTTAGTTCCTTTCTTATAGCAGCTGAATCCGCCTTCTGTTCATCTAATCTAGCATTTAGCTGAGTATTCACTGAGTCTAGTGCTTTAATTAAATTTGCTACCTCTGTCCAATCTGGCATTTCCTTCCTCAATGTCATGACCACAGCTAGTTCTCATGTTTCCCCAGAGTTTTGAGTATTATCCATATTCCCCTTACTTTTAGCTCTAGTGATCGTTAAAATAAATTCACCTCTGAGTATAATAACTATACTAACAGTCTACTACTGAACCATGTCCTTAACTTCACGCTCAAATAATTATTGTCTTTCGCTCACCCGGCGTAGAGTTTCAGGCTGCATCGGTGAGCTGGTGTGGAATCAGCGCCGGTGAATAGCACGGGCGCTGGGAGCGTCGAAGGTTGGTTTCAGTGTCGGTGCCGTTGAACAGATTTGTAGGCAGCACCGGTGAGCAGCAGCTGGCGCTATTGGCGTCGGTTGCTGGTTACGGAGTCCACGCCCCAGCGTTGTTTGTGAGGGCTTCTTACACTCAACACTGGATCTTCGTCATCAAATAGATCTCGTCCTAACTCTTATTAGTCTAAACTGTTGAGATTGTCCTTGCGTCTTTTCTTGTATGGTATTTATTAATTTTCACCCCTTTTTACCGTTTATGCAGAATCCAAATCTGTGAAACAATTTCCCTGTCTTCTTACTATTGGTTGCTGTGGCAACTTATAATACCTTTTTATCTTGATTTAGTTTCAAAATTCCACTTCTTTCAAGTACTGATCACGTCGGTCACCATGTTCTGACCGTTTCGGTGACAAGAGAAGCGGTGCAACTGGATTGCGATCTTCACACTTCTCTTACTACAGTTGACTTAAATGGCTCTGAGCACTATGGGACTTCTGAGGTCATCAGTCCCCTAGAACTTAGAAATACTTAAACCTAACTAACCTAAGGACATCACACACATCCACGCCCGAGGCAGGATTCGAACCTGCGACCATAGTGGTCGCACGGTTCCAGACTGTAGCGCCTAGAACCCCTCGGCCACTCCAGCCGGCCAGTTGACTTACTTGAAAAGTTTAGCCGACACTCTTCTCTGGATATGCAGCTGCATCAATCTCCAAATGGTTCAAATGGTTCAAATGGCTCTGAGCACTATGGGACTCAACTGCTGTGGTCATTAGTCCCCTAGAACTTAGAACTACTTAAACCTAACTATCCTAAGGACAACACACACATCCATGCCCGAGGCAGGATTCGAACCTGCGACCGTAGCAGTCGCACGGTTCCGGACTGCGCGCCTAGAACCGCGAGACCACTGCGGCCGGCTCCAAATGGTTCAAATGGCTCTGAGCACTATGGGACTAAACATCTATGGTCATCAGTCCCCTAGAACTTAGAACTACTTAAACCTAACTAACCTAAGGACATCACACAACAGCCAGCCATCACGAGGCAGAGAAAATCCCTGACCCCGTCGGGAATCGAACCCGGGAACCCGGGCGTGGGAAGCGAGAATGCTACTGCACGACCACGAGCTGCGGGCCATCAATCTCCACAACTTCTTCTCCAAAGGAATAATGCTGGTTAGAGGAACTACAAAATGCGCTCTCTCTCTCTCTGTCTCTCTCTCTCTCTCTCTCTCATTCACTCACTCACTAGAAATAACTCATACTTTCAGTTCAGTTCAGGTATATTGTCATTTCCACAAGTTTCATATAAGCACACAAACTCTTGCAAGTCAACTACGTCGATAACCATCAGATACTACTAACCATCCCCCCCATGAACCATGGATCTTGCCGTTGGTGGGGAGGCTTGCGTGTCTCAGCAATACAGATAGCCGTACCGTAGGTGCAACCACAATGGAGGGGTATCTATTGAGAGGCCAGACAAACGTGTGGTTCCTGAAGAGGGGCAGCAGCCTTTTCAGTAGGTGCAGGGGCAACAGGCTGGATGATTGACTGATATGGCCTTGTAACACTAACCAAAACGGCCTTGCTGTGCTGGTACTGCGAACGGCTGAAAGCAAGGGGAAACTACAGCCGTAATTTTTCCCGAGGGCATGCAACTTTACTGTATGGTTAAATGATGATGGCGTCCTCTTGGGTAAAATATTCCGGAGGTAAAATAGTCCCCCATTCGGATCTCCGGGCGGGGACTACTCAAGAGGACGTCGTTATCAGGAGAAAGAAAACTGGCGTTCTACGGATCGGAGCGTGGAATGTCAGATCCCTTAATTGGGCAGGTAGGTTAGAAAATGTGAAAAGGGAAATGGATAGGTTAAAGTTCGATATAGTGGGAATTAGTGAAGTTCGGTGCCAGGATGAACACGACTTTTGGTCAGGTGAATACAGGGTTATAAATACAAAATCAAATAGGGGCAATGCAGGAGTCGGTTTAATAAAAAACAAAAAATAGGAGTGCGGGTAAGCTACTACAAACAGCATAGTGAACGCATTATTGTGGCAAAGATAGATACGAAGCCCACACCTACTACAGTAGTACAAGTTTATATTCCAACTAGCTCTGCCGATGACGAAGAAATTGAAGAAATGTATGATGCAATAAAAGAAATAATTCAGATAGTGAAGGGAGACAGAAATTTAATAGTCATGGGTGACTGGAATTCGGTAGTAGGAAAAGGGAGAGAAGAAAACATAGTAGGTGACTATGGATTGGGTTAAGAAATGAAAGAGGAAGCTGCCTGGTACACTTTTGCACAGAGCACAACTTAATCATAGCTAACACTTGGTTCAAGAATCATAAAAGAAGGTTGACAGGTTTCAGATCGATTATATAATGGTAAGACAGAGGTTTAGGAACCAGGTTTTAAATTGTAAGACATTTCCAGGGGCAGATGTGGAGTCTGACCACAATCTATTAGTTATGAACTGTAGATTAAAACTGAAGAAACTGCAAAAATATGGGAATTAAAGGAGATGGGACCTGGATAAACTAACTAAACCAGAGGTTGTACAGAGTTTCAGGGAGAACAAAAGGGAACAATTGACAGGAATAGGGGAAAGAAATACAGTAGAAGAAGAATGGGTAGCTTTGAGGGATGAAGTAGTTAAGGCAGCAGAGGATCAAGTAGGTAAAAAGACGAGGGCTAGTAGAAATCCTTGGGTAACAGAAGAAATATTGAATTTAATGGATGAAAGGAGAAAATATAAAAATGCAGTAAATGAAGCAGGCAAAAAGGAATACAAACGTCTCAAAAATGAGATCGACAGGAAGTGCAAAATGGCTAAGCAGGGATGGCTAGAGGACAAATGTAAGGATGTAGAGGCTTATTTCACTAGGGGTAAGATAGATACTGCCTACAGGAAAATTAAAGAGACCTTTGGAGAAAAGAGAGCCACTTGTGTGAATATCAAGAGCTCAGATGGAAACCCAGTTCTAAGCAAAGAAGGGAAAGCAGAAAGGTGGAAGGAGTATACAGAGGGTCTATACAGGGGCGATGTTTTTGAGGACAATATTATGGAAATGGAAGAGGAGGTAGATGAAGATGAAATGGGAGACATGATACTGCGTGAGTCGAAACAAGGCCCCGGGAGTAGACAACATTCCTGTAGAACTACTGACAGCCTTGGGAGAGCCAGTCCTGACAAAACTCTACCATCTCGTGAGCAAGATGTATGAGACAGGTGAAATATCCTCAGACTTCAAGAAGAATGTAATAATTCCAATACCAAAGATACCAAAGAAAGCGTGGTTCATGGTGTGGTTTCCTGTAGTCATGTCCTAGTTCATGAACCACGGGCAACGTATGAGTGGCCAAGTAAGTGGTCCCGACAGTCGGGATACCAGTTACTTTGGGATAAGGCTGGGCATCTCGGACATATTCTGGGTCGTGGTCACCTTTGTGCTCATACGGCAAAGACTACCAAATCCACCGGTTAGTCCCTCAGCCGTTAGGGGTAAAACCCAATGGGACTCGGGGCAAGTAAGGCTAGCAACCTGCTTCCCTGGTACTTTAAATATGATGCTGGCAACAATCAGAGCAAAATGCCTCGGACCTTTGGAGGTGACGGAGTCCCACCTCTAACAGACAAACCAGGGACTCCTAAGATACGACTTGGCAAACAAATGGTAATGAGATGGGGAGCTATTAATATCAATGGGGACTACTCTGGGAAGAAGGTAGAGCTGGCAGAGGCTGCAAGTAAGATGGGGCTGGACGTTTTAGCTGTTAGTGACATTCGGGTAAGGGGTGAGAAAGAAGAGGAAGTGGGAGAATACAAGGTCTACCTGTCAGGAGTCAAAGCAGGAATAGCACAATGGGGTGTAGGGCTGTACATCAGGAAAGAAATGGAACCCAGCGTAGTTGCAATAAGGTATGTAAACGAACGACTGATGTGGATAGATTTGACAGTGTCTAGCAAGAAAATTAGGATTGTGTCAGCATATTCACGCTGTGAAGGGACAGATCAAGATAAGATGGATAGTTTTTATGAGGCACTCAGTGATGTAGTTGTTAGAGTAAAGGACAAGGACAGTGTTCTGCTCATGGGTGATTTTAATGCCAGGATTGGAAATCGAACAGAAGGGTATGAAAAGGTTATGGGTAAATTTGGAGAGGATATGGAGGCCAACAGGAACGGGAAACAACTCTTGGATTTCTGTGCCAGTATGGGCTTAGTAATCACAAACTCCTTTTTTAAACATAAGAACATTCACCGGTATACTTGGGAAGGCAGGGGAACCAGATCTGTCATTGACTATATAATAACAGATCAGGAATTCAGGAAGGCTGTGAGGGACACACGTGTATTCAGGGGATTCTTTGATGACACATCATTATTTAATCTGCAGTGAAATTGGGATTGTGAGGCCGAAAGTGCAGGAGGTCAGGTCCATATGTAGGAGGATAAGAGTGGAGAAACTTCAGGATAAGGAAATCGGGCACAAGTACATAACAGCGATCTCAGAAAGGTACCAGTTAGTTGAATGTAGTCAATTACAGTCATTGGAAAAGGAATGGACAAGATACAGGGACACAGTACTAGAAGTGGCTAAAGAATGTCTTGGAACAGTAGTGTGTAAAGGGAGGATGAAGCAAACAGCTTGGTGGAATGATACAGTCAAGGCAGCCTGTAAAAGGAAAAAGAAGGCGTATCAAAAATGGCTACATACCAGAACCCAGGTAGACAGAGAAAGTTATGTTGAAGAAAGAAACAAAGCCAAACAGATAATTGCAGCATCCAAGAAGAAATCGTGGGAAGACTTTGGAAACAGGTTGGAGACTATGGGTCAAGCTGCTGGAAAATCATTCTGGAGTGTAATTAGCAGTCTTCGAAAGGGAGGTAAGAAGAAAATGACAAGTATCTTGGACAGGTCAGGAAAACTGCTGGTGAATCCTGTGGATGCCTTGGGCAGATGGAGGGAATATTTTGAAGAGTTGCTCAATGTAGGTGAAAATGCGATCAGTAATGTTTCAGATTTCGGGGTAGAATGGGATAGGAATGATGATGGAAATAGGATCACATTTGAGGAAGTGGAAAAAATGGTCAATAGATTACAGTGCAATAAAGCAGCTGGGGTGGATGAAATTAAGTCGGAACTCATCAAATACAGTGGAATGTCAGGTCTTAAATGGCTACACAGGATAATTGAAATGGCCTGGGAGTCGGGACAGGTTCCATCAGACTGGACAAAAGCAGTAATCACACCAATCTTTAAACACGGAAACAGAAAAGATTGTAACAACTACAGAGGTATCTCTTTAATCAGCGTTGTGGGTAAAATCTTCTCAGGTATTGTTGAAAGGAAAGTGCGAGTATTAGTTGAGGACCAATTGGATGAAAATCAGTGTGGATTTAGGCCTCTTAGAGGTTGTCAGGACCAGCTCTTTAGCTTACGGCAAATAATGGAAAAGTGTTATGAGTGGAACAGGGAATTGTATCTATGCTTTATAGATCTAGAAAAGGCATATGACCGGGTTCCTAGGAGGATGTTATTGTCTGTTCTACAAGATTATGGAATAGGAGGCAAACTTTTGCAAGCAATTAAAGGTCTTTACATGGATAGTCAGGCAGCAGTTAGAGTTGACGGTAAATTGAGTTCATGGTTCAGAGTAGTTTCAGGGGTAAGACAAGGCTGCAACCTGTCTCCACTGTTGTTCATATTATTTATGGATCATATGTTGAAAACAATAGACTGGCTGGGTGAGATTAAGATATGTGAACACAAAGTAAGCAGTCTCGCATATGCGGATGACTTAGTTGTGATGGCAGATTCGATTGAAAGTTTGCAAAGTAATATTTCAGAGCTAGATCAGAAATGTAAGGACTATGGTATGAAGATTAGCATCTCCAAAACGAAAGTAATGTCAGTGGGAAAGAAATATAAACGGATTCAGTGCCAAATAGGAGGATCAAAGTTAGAACAGGTGGACGGTTTCAAGTACTTAGGATGCATATTCTCACAGGATGGCAACATAGTGAAAGAACTGGAAGCGAGGTGTAGCAAAGCTAATGCAGTGAGTGCTCAGCTACGATCTACTCTCTTCTTCAAGAAGGAAGTCAGTACCAAGACTAAGTTATCTGTGCACCGTTCAATCTTTCGACCAACTTTGTTGTATGGGAGCGAAAGCTGGGTGGATTCAGGTTACCTTATCAGCAAGGTTGAGGTTACGGATATGAAAGTAGCTAGGATGATTGCAGGTACTAGTAGATGGGAACAATGGCAGGAGGGTGTCCACAATGAGGAAATCAAAGAAAAACTGGGAATGAACTCTATAGATGTAGCAGTCAGGGCGAACAGGCTTAGATGGTGGGGTCATGTTACGCGCATGGGAGAAGCAAGGTTACCCAAGAAACTCATGGATTCAGCAGTAGAGGGTAGGAGGAGTCGGGGCAGACCGAGGAGAAGGTACCTGGATTCGGTTAAGAATGATTTTGAAGTAATAGGTTTAACATCAGAAGAGGCACCAATGTTAGCACTGAATAGGGGATCATGGAGGAACTGTATAAGGGGGGCTATGCTCCAGACTGAACGCTGAAAGGCATAATCCGTCTTAAATGATGATGATGATGATGATGATGATGATGACCAAAGAAAGCAGGTGTAGACAGATGTGAAAATTACCGAACTATCAGTTTAATAAGTCACTGCTGCAAAATACTAACGCGAATTCTTTATAGGTGAATGGAAAACCTAGTGGAAGCCGACCTCGGGGAAGATCAGTATGGATTCCATAAAAATATTAGAACACATGAGGCAATACTGACCCTACGACTTATCTTAGAAGCTAGATTAAGGAAAGGCAAACCTTCGTTTCTAGCATTTGTAGACTTAGAGAAAGCTTTTGACAATGTTGACTGGAATACTCTCTTTCAAATTCTGAAGGTGGCAGGGGTAAAATACAGTGAGCGAAAGGCTATTTACAATTTGTACAGAAACCAGATGGCAGTTATATGAGTCGAGGGACATGAAAGGGAATCTGTGGTTGGGAAGGGAGTGAGACAGGGTTGTAGCGTCTCCCTGATGTTATTCAATCTGTATATTGAGCAAGCAGTGAAGGAAACAAAAGAAAAATTCGGAGTAGGAATTAATATCCATGGAGAAGAAATAAAAACTTTGAGGTTCGCCGATGACATTGTAATTCTGTCAGAGACAGCAAAGGACTTGGAAGAGCAGTTGAACGGAATGGATAGTGTCTTGAAAGGAGGATATAAAATGAACATCAGCAAAATCAAATCGAGGATAATGGAATGTAGTCGAATTAAGTCGGGTGATGCTGAGAGAATTAGATTAGGAAATGAGACACTTAAAGTATTAAAGGAGTTTTGCTATTTGGGGAGCAAAATAACTGATGATGGTCGAAGTAGAGAGGATATAAAATGTAGACTGACAATGACAAGAAAAGCCTTTCTGAAGAAGAGAAATTTGTTAACATCGAGTATAGATTTAAGCGTCAGGAAGTCATTTCTGAAAGTATTTGTATGGAGTGTAGCCATGTATGGAAGTGAAACATGGGCGATAAATAGTTTAGACAAGAAGAGAATAGAAACTTTCGAAATGTGGTGCTACAGAAGAATGCTGAAGATTAGGTGGGTAGATCACATAACTAATGAGGAGGTATTGAATAGAATTGGGGAGAAGAGAAGTTTGTGGCACAACTTGACTTGAAGAAGGGATCGGTTGGTAGGACGTGTTCTGAGGCATTAAGGGATCACCAATTTAGTATTGGAGGGCAGCGTGGAGGGTAATAATTATAGAGGGAGGCCACGAGATGAATACACGAAGCAGATTCAGAAGGATGTCGGTTGCGGTAGGTACTGGGAGATGAAGAAGCTTGCACAGGATAGAGTATCATGGAGAGCTGCATCAAACCAGTCTCAGGACTGAAGACCACAACAACAACAACTACTAACTATAAGTACAATGTGGTGGGTTTAATAACCACCAGAAATTCAAAAACAGGTCATGCTTCTAGCAAGTCTAACACTGAGATTAAGTAAGAGTCTTTAGACGCATCATGTTTCAATTGTCTATTACAATTACAGTTATGCGACCACCAAGTAATAATATGTAGTTGTTCCTTGCACCCTCCATACAGGTTGTACGGCGCGAGCGGCAAACACTTGTCGGCGTCGCCTGTCTGATGCAACTCCTGTTCTCCCATGAGCTACGTCCATCCTGCACACACAGAAATGTGTTGCGCAGTAAACAGGCTCTCTCTCTCACACACTTATCTTTAAAACATCGCATGTTCGAGGCGGCAGAAGGTCGAGTGGTTCCAGAACTTACATGGAAATTCTCGAATCACTACAAACTGATTGCACTTCCCCAGTATTCTACAAATAAACCGATGTCTACAACCTGCTTTACCTATGAATGAGCCTATGTGATCATTCCATTTCATATTCCTACAAAGAGTGACTTCCAGGCATTTGTATGAGCTGACCGATTCCAACAAGGACTCATTGATATTATACTCATATGTAGCTTCTTTATTTTGTGATAAATTATTATTTATAATTATGTCACACTTTAACATTTAGTTTGCCCTTATATGCTGTTATTTATTATATGACCGAAGAGTGTAGCTACATGTAGTATTAAATATATCTGAGACTGAATAATGTTTACCCGGCTTACATGAAAGAAAGTCATAAAAGTGCCCCAATGTCACCCCCACACCTTACAGTATACATTTACTCACAACTTTCCATTAATTAATATTTTGACGCCTTCCTTCGTGGCTGTGTGGTAATGTTCCCTGTATCTCATGAGGGAAACCTGATAGCAATAGTATGTTACATTCCTGTTTTTGAAAGTATCTCCCTTCACGTCTCACTATTACAGCGCTGGTGAATGCAGCTCAATGGCCTCTTATAGAAATGTTCATTCATCTCGTGCTCATATTCAATTTTCCATCAAAAAGAATTAAAGTATCACAAGTGCAAGACCCATGGTAAGAAATGGCAGCAAACACCAACAGTAGCGCTCTTGGTGGCCTGGTAGTAAACTTACTTGTTAGAATAAGGGAAAATATGGCGCGAGAATACGTTATTGCTTTGTGATTGTACTGCTTCATTGTAGGAATAAACTTGATGGAAGCATTTCACTATGTATTCTACCGCGTTTGCTGGAACCTCATTGGAATTCGTTTCACGTGGAGCGGAAGCTCAGCTGCCTCGAGTACAGTCAGTTACAATAATGAAGAGTGCGTTTTGTGCTGTGCGTTACGCGCACATCGACCTCCAGTTTAGAGGTGGCAAAAAATAACGTAACTGATAGAAATAACCGGTTACTGAAAAGTAACGGTTTTTGCGATAACCGTTCCTCTGATACAGGCAGTTATTTCAATAACTGTCTAATGTCAACAGTGCCTCGCGCCATCTGTTGACCGAAGATCATACTACGCTTTCCCGTCAACTCATCGGAGATCTAGCTAGGAACTAAGGAGAGTGTAGACCATACGGAAGGCGTTCTATAGGCCATGGAAATAACTGTGAGACTGCACGCCATCTGTTGATAAGAACTGTGTACTATATTGTGCCCCTTCGTTACTTTTAGCACAAACAATTAAATAAAGTTAATGTCCGAGCGGTGGCTGATAGGAGCTGCAGTACAGGCATTAACAAGAACGGTCGTTCCCTTAAGCCACCGCCTCATATGTCAATTTAGCTGGGACGGGTTGTATAAAAAGAGGTACCATAAGGAATTCGAGCGACTATGGAAATAACTGTCAGAGATCTGTATTTTCGTCTGGCAGTTATCGTTATTGGCTCACAGTTCTCGCTCTCTGGCAGTTATCGGGCTACCATTACAGGTAACCTGGAAGTTGGTAACGGAATAACTGTGTGTCTGTGTTCCTGATACAGTGACTCCAGTCTTAGACCCCGGTGATATTACAGAGACGATAGTTACTGGAGCGAACAAATATGTACGTATTTCTTCGGAAATAGCCGCTGGCCATGGCGAATGACAAATAGCATGTCAGAAAGTATAACATAATACAGTTGAATATGATAATTATTATCCTCATCATTTGTCAGGAGAGTGTCAAAATATGTGAATATATCACAGTAACTGCTAATATTTACAGGATTGATACACTGTCAGAATAAAACGCAGTTACGCCCTTTTAATAAATTTATCATACACAGAATACCCGATCTTGACTGTTGCAACCAAGTGCTGTCAAAACTGAAATATAGCAGAATTTTTACCTAAGCTGGTCTATCAGTCTCTGTTACGATATTCATCTACAGAGTAGAAGGAGGGGTCAATGGAAGCGTCTGATTCCACGCGTCTGCTCCGACATAAAGGTGTTGTTGTGTGTGAATGTCATTACAGCACGGTGTTTATGAGTTGGTTTGTGTGTGTGTGGGGGGGGGGGGGGAGGCTGCCGATCTAGTTTGCAGTGCCGGAATTTGCTGGTGGTAATTTTTTTTTTCTAGATGTGATGTTTTGTGTATTTATGGAGTATTGAATGTGATTTAATTTATGTAGGAATGATTGATTTGTGGACTTTTGGGATTGTGGTTTTATTTTTCGCAGTTGTAGGTGTTAGTTTATTTTGCATCAGTAGCTGTGCTGGACCTATTTCACCGGAAATGACTGATTCCCATTTTCATAGTTGTATGTGTTGATGTTTTAGTATCGTCATCTGAGGTTGACCTATGTAGGTCAAGGGAAATGTCCGATTCCAATTTTCGTACTTTTAGTTGTGGGTATTGGTGTTTTGGTATGGTCACCTATGGTTGACCTATATTGTTTAAGGGAAGTGTCCGATTCCTACAGATTTTTATTGGTGTAGCAGAATGCTTTATTTTTTTCTTTTTGTTCTTCATTTTGTGTTTTGTGATCATGGTGTGTTTTTTTTACTAGCTTGTCCTCACCCTAAAACCCCCAACTTCCCGCAGTTGTCCCATTGGTTTGATTGTATTTTTGGTGGGAGATGTTATTGTATTATTTAAATGTATCTTCGTGTTTGTTGCCATGTGTATGTAGTGACGTCATAGACACACTTAAAATAGCCATTTCCGGCATATTGATGATGGGTGGAATCAGACACTTTTGCATCAAATAGTCTTTCAAACACACTGTAAACCGTGCTTGATCTGAAACCAAGTTTTTAATGGTTGCTGACTTGCTGACAGTTTATTGAAAATGCATGTTCCTGAATATTGGACCCCTTTTGGACCAAGGTAGTGATTTTAGGTCTTTATGTAGATTGCTGTTCCCATTTCTAGTACTGATATTGTGTATTGAGCTGTTGGTTGGAAATACTTGTCACAAATTCATTAAGGAATAAATATACTAGGTAGCAGTGGTTAGAATACAAAGTTCCTTGAACAGGTTCCTACATGATGTTCTTGAATTTATACCACAAACGATTTTTATTACACGCTTTTACATGCGAAAAACTTTTGCTACGTTTGATAAGTTACATGAAATAATAGAGTGAAAAAATGTGGTATGCCCTTCCCAACTGAATTTATTATCGAGTTGTAGTCCCAGAAATGTAACACTGTCAACCTTTTCGATCTGCATGTCTTCATATGTTATAAACATGCTGTAGCTGGAGAAATCGAGCAGTTTCCAAATATGACATAAAACCTGGATTAGCGTACTCACACTTTCCCCAATAGGACTAGCTTTTACAGCACAGGAGTAAACGAATCTGTCACATTACGTATATTTTTTGTTGTATTATTCTATTATGTGAGCGGCGCAAGAAATTAAGCTTCGAATTTAACCTACAGTACTCAGTTTACATATTACGTCATACTTAAAAACGCACGTTGTTAACATTTTACTTAAACAGTGCTGTGGCGAAGTTCCGCGTACCTTCTGTCGCAGCTGCGTAGATAATATTTCTAATAGCGACTGATAACCTACAAACATATAATATGAAACATTAATAATCGTTCTAACATCAACTAAAATGTACCCGGAGTTAATAAGCTAAGGTTATGACACGGTTCATACGACATTCCTGCCATTTCACACACTACTCGCAGTTATACTGATAACTAAGCTGATGGATTCGAACTATGTCGTTATTTAACTGTAGCCCCTAGGAGTATTCGGTATTCGTTGGCGAAACATAACTTGGCTGTTATTAATAATCGTTAACGGTAACGGTTATCAAAGAATAACTGGAACTGTGATAACGGTTACTCCAGAATAACCGTTTGGCCCACCTCTACTGCAGTTAAAGCCCCCATTTACCTAGGACGGCGCTTCCGCGCATAGAGGCCGAGCGGAAAGGAAGGGGGGGGGGCTGAGAATTGCGCTGCAGCAGAGAATGGGCAAAGTCCACGTTGCCGCACTGCTTTGATATGGACAACAGTCAGGCTCGACTACCTACAGTGCATTGTATTCTACATTCAAATGTGTGAGGGGAGTAATAAATATTAAAACCAATTTCGATCAATCGTCATAAGAGAAATATTAATTCATGTCTTGGCGACGCTGCGTCCACTGCTCCACAGATTTACTCGGCGTGATGTCGCAAGTCGAGAACAGCTGACACAGCTCTGTGAAGATGTGAAGTACAATTTTTAGCAAAATGACAATTCTCTAACGACAAGGTAATTGAAACTGCTTGCAATAATTACCATTTATTGCAATTTGATTTTCATTATAAATAAAGCTTTAATACACAACAAAATTAACTTCAAGCAAAACCTGAAATTAGTATATTTGTTTGACAACTGCTTCCACTCAATAGAATTTTTAAAAATGTGAAATGTGTGTGTGTGTGTTTGATTATAGTTAAGTGTAATCATTGCATGTAAAAAAGAATTAGTGGTAGAAAAGACTAATGTAAAAGACTATTGTAAAAGTGGCCCTTAAGTTGCCATATTTTTCGCTGTTAATGGGCATTATGAGTGTAAAGAAACAAGCTTGACATTACAGTGAGAGACCGCTTTTGTAACATTCAACAAGTATCTGCTAATAACTCCAGGGTATACTGACCGGTAACATCGAAAACCCTCGATATCTCGACAAATAACAATTACTGTCATTTTAGGGCCTTATCCAGTTCATGCCAAGAAAGTAACAGAGATTTACCTGTGGAACTATCGGACTTATGAAGAATTTATCCAGCTGCATTCTCTCGAGTTATTAGAGCATACAACAGGATGGGAGGAGCTTAACTCCTCATTGGGCAATATGTTGAACATTATAGTCTGCATAATTAAAAGGATACAAAGTATTAATCAAAAGGGGTTGGAAGTTATAATTATTATGTATGCAACTGATACATTGGCAGACACATTTTTTTAAACCACGAGTCTTTGAAACGAAGAAATGTTATTACTTTGTTCCAAAGTCTACATCATAATACATCGCCACTTCCATTTGAGTCTGTTTCCGAACAATCTGATGTAAATTCACGATGATAAGCTCAAGGCTTGTATACATCAACACTTCCCTGTCAAATTCTTCTTTCTGAAGCTTTTCAGCAAGTCACACACTGTGCCCACGCTACAAGTGGGGTGTTGTCTAATGCTTCATTATCTATTGCCTCATGCACAAATGATTAACTATATGTTATATTGAATGGTTTTTTCCCCCACATAGCCTTAAAACCGTTTTCCCAAATTAATTCCATGGGGCTAGAGTGACAATGACATGTGGGTAAATGCAAAACTGTGTGACCCCATTCACTTGCAAGGAAGTCAAGTTTGTACGTTCTGTCACGTGAATTGTATAAATTAACGAGATCGGCACGAGTCTGGTTTATAAAGTGCTTAATATTTTTATTTACAAGCCGGGGAAAAATGTCAGCTTTTCTCGTGTTTGTACTTAGATGTTTTCCCTATAACAGTTATAACTGGCAATGACCGACTTCAAAGCAAGGTATGACAAGAATTGTTTATCATGTCACGAAACTGACAGCGTTCATTTCCGAATGGTAACCCCAGCTGCTTTTCTTACATGTAAATGCAAGTTTATTCTCAGAAACAAAACCAGAAGAAGAGTCAACAATCAGAATAATTATCCGAGTTCCTATGAGAACTTTAAAACCGCCAATAACATCACTCATTTTCAGGCATATCTTCTTGGAATGATTCTAACTGACCCATGTCTCATCAAGGTAATACACTGTTGAAATACCTTCTTCTATTGTATCGTACTGCACCTATGTCACTTCTTTGAACTAAAAACTCTCTTCTTAACGTATGTGGAACCAAAGTCTTTTTAATTTCTTCACATTGATGTAGTGCTTAACCATTGAAGCCTGCTTAAGTGTAACACGTTTTTGTGATTTCAGGCATTCATCATGCACTTGGAGTACTTTACAACATAGTTGTTAAAACCATCCATTTGTGTTGCAGGTTCCTTACGATTTCGATGTTTTCCTGGCGACACGAAACCAACTGTTGCTAAGGTTCTTACAGCTCTGACACTTTCGTTTGCAGTTCTCTTCACATTTCTCTTGGCGACACCACATGGTTCTGGAGTCCGTTCTTGTGTTTTCAAATGTCAACAGTAGGAGAGCTGCTTTCAAATTCACGTTTGAAAAAGTTAAAAAAGTGGTAAATAATCCGCCTCGCCTGCTTGTGAAGTACTTCACATTTATTGCCATCACCTGACTTTTTTTCAGCCGCTCTTAAATAAATACAGATATACATTCACAGCTATACTGCTGCAAGAAAAAAAGCAAAGGGAACAAAAAAAATTGACAGTTGAAAGAATAATTCGGTTATCCCGAAGTATGGCAACATTGCAGCATGTAGGAGCCAGATTCTCGCTTTCTAGCTGTAACTCGCTGCTCGGAAGGAGAATGAATATTATTGGTTGTCAGTGGCTAGTGGAGGGGGATGCACAGAATGGCTGAAAATTGAGCCGCCTTCTTACATGATACGAAACAGTTAAAGAGTACATTTTATGTTGTGCGATACGCGCACACCGACCTCCAGCTAACCTGCAGTGATGCGAAACAGTGATGAAAAAAAAAGAGGAACAGAGAAACAATACAGCATCGGATGTCACTTAATTTTTAAACGGAATGAAATAATGTATAGTAAAACTCTGAAAATATGCTTCTTAAGGTCAGTTCACATCAGCATCACATGTCAATCCAAGTCACGTGATCTTCACTCGCGTTACTGTCCTCAACTATTCTTTTCGCGGGAACTGCGATTTTCGCAAGATGATTTTCACCTAGTGCATAAACACAATACGATAGCTTATATGCGTGGATGAGGGAGTCAACATTTGTATGCAATGACGTTTATTGGACTCAAATTGTTTGCAGCTTGCAGGGATAGCTTGTATATTAGAGAAGGAAGAAGTGCAGAACAACACAAAAAATGTGGGTCATATGTGTCATTTCACAAACCATACAAGCGGAATCTGCATTTCATATTTCAGAAAATCAAAGCATCTGTTTTTTCATTTGTTCCGTCAAATTGCACCCAGAATTACTAAAAGTAATACAGTGTTACTAGCTTCCATCAATGGTGTTTTCAAGGTTAATTTTAGTTGCTAGCACAGTCCAAATTTCTGTGCAATAGTCGTATCTCCTTCAATACCTTCCCTTCTAGATTTATATGTTTTGTATATGGCATTTGTTGGTTCAAGTGCCTTATTTCTTTTCTGGGGTTAGCTAGTGAAACCACACAGATATTGACAACTATGCTTGCAAAACTGTTTCACACACTTTCCAGAGAGTTACTTCTAAACAAATAAGCCTGCGACAAACTCACATTTAAACAAACGTCTTGCAGTGTCGAAGATTTCAGTCCATTTCTTTAGGAAACACTACAAATGTCTGAAATTAAAATACATTTCACCTACTAATCAGTCTGCTCCTGCCCATAATACTTTTCTCACTTCAAGCTGCACCCACACTGCAATCCATTTCATCGCAAAACATTAAATACGGTACCAACATGTATAAAAATCCACTTTATAAATGTAGTATGTTTATGTCTTATAATTCAGACTAAAACATCACTGCTTTTATACATTTTAACAAAAGACATAGCTCAAAGAAACAATTTATAACAAATGAAGAACAACAAACAAAAGAACGAAAACCACAATGAAACGAAATACGGAAATCTGCGCATGGCCATGTATTGGGTGGAAATGAGCTTTGGAGTTACGTGATCAGTAATAGACGGATGACGTCAACTGTGAGAACTTTTTTCCCGAGAAACCTTGCTGGTGCACCGTCGTGACGTGACGGTACGAGACGGCCAATGTGGATTTGAAATGCATTGTAGAACGTTTTGACGGTACCGGACATGATGTGATGGCAATGTGAATTGGCCTCTAGGTAACCAGACGAAAAACATAATATGCTCTTGATCTTCTCTAATATAGTATTGTAATTATAAACAAGAGTGATGAAAATTTCTGACTTAAACCAAGGATAATTTTTCTGCCACAGTTATGTGTGATGTAAAAGCATATTTCAAGGATCTCAAAACATAGTTAAATATTGAAGTAACTGAAGGTATAACAGTCAGCAGACTGGTCATCTCTGAAATACTTCCATATCCGAGTCTGAGGAATACATTTCAGTACTGAAACTGTCATCTGCAATGTTGATAAGTAGGCGAGCAACAACAGATTCCTGAATGCCATAAAAAAATCGCATTTGCTCCTGATCTTTTATTAAATGCTGTTCTGAATTTTGACAGTAACAAGTGACAAAGCTTTGTGCATTAGTTCTAGTATGTCTGGCGGCTTAAATGTCTTGTTATTTATCTCGACCAATCAATTAACTTGGCGCCAGATCAAAGCCATTGGCTTCAAATTGCAGTGGTACGGTGGTAACAGTAGAAAATACAGTATTTGTACAGTCTGCTAGATTCTGTGAGAATTATTGTTTTCCTTGTTTCTATGATGCTTATCATCTAGCTTGTAATCAATGAACGTATCTAAATATAGAGTATTTGATTGTTCATTTTCCTCCGAAAAATTTAATTGTGTAATGTTTTCTTAACTTAAACAATCTTCAACAATATTTCATAAAATATTAATAATTAAGAATTTATATTTGTGATGAAAACAGGAATTTTGAGTGCAATAAGTAATTGGAAGCAAGAAGACACTCATTTTTCATAAAAAATGACGATTAATTATGTGATAGTATATATTTAATAAATTTCATATTTAAATGATATAGGTATTCAAACTGACAGAAAAAAATGGCTGCAGTGAGATTCAAACCAGTACTGCACAGTATATCCGATTTTAAGACTTCAATGCTACTGATTGCGCCACACTTTTCATAAAAAAATAAAGCCTAACTGTCGAAAAAATTCAAAGCCGATTTTGTGTGTAATCTTGCGAAAAAGTCAAGAACTTGTTACTCGCCATTTTCATATCGTATTCCACGCGCATGTTTCACTGCGTAGCAGGAAGCAGTGTCAGCCCCTTTCATAGTATGCATTAATAGTGTGACAGAGTGCAGGTAGCATTTACATAGACTGCAACTGTACACTGTTCTTGAAATGAAAACTATGTGGCTGAGGTATGAGTAAGAAAAAAGTTGATGGCTGTTAATACATTAGAATATCTTAAAGTTTCAGTTACAGAAAGTTAGTAATACGGTATCTAATACATAAGTTGATCTACCATCCAAAAGCATAACACTGCAAGTGTACATGTGCTATGGCTGCTGACCAATCATAGCGTTTGTGTTTGTTTACATCAGGTTAATTGTTATGATGAATGAAGTAGATAATATTTTTCATTCACACTTCGTGCATGGGTCTGGTACTCAGTTGGTAAAATGTGTATCTGAAAATGTTTTTATTATCTTGCAAACGAACATATTGGAAAAACTTTAATCAGAAACTAAGATTAACTTCTCATAGATGTAGTTCATAGTAATTCAAAACTTTTTAAATGATATCGTGGTCGCCTTTTGGCAGTAAAATTGCAAATTCAACCATGTAGCCATTATGGAGTGGAATTTATGTTCTTCATTACAATCTTGTTGCATGTATTGCACTCTTTGTATTGCATTGCAATTATGTTTGACTTAATTTTTGCTTGTATCTATAATTTTGCGAGGAGTAAGTGATTCCATATTTGTTTTTGGTTAATATGAAATAGAAGCTGGTTTCGTAGCATGCTGTTCAGTGGACTCATGTCTATTCATTGCTGCTTGCGAACCAAGGACAATTCACACTGTCTGTCACGTCATGTCACATCACATCACATCAAAACATTTTGCAATGCATTCTAAATGCTGGCATCCACACTGCCATTCCATCCCATCACATCATGTCATGGCACTGTCGATATTTCTAGGGAAGAAAGTTTTGGTGGTTGACGTCATCCATTTTTTTTGTACAAGCGACCCCAAAGCTCATTTCCTCATGGACAAGCGCACATCTCCCTATTTCGTTTCATCATTGTTTTGTGGTTGATGTCACTTGTTTGTTGTTCGTTATTTAATATAAATTGTGTAGTTTCATTATTTATTTTGTTAACTTTGCAATTATATAATAAATGACCAAATATTAATTGAAGCAATGAAACAGTGTTCAGAATTGTATGACATGAGTGTACTATATTACTTGCCCTAAGGGTCAGCAAGAAATTGCGTGTCTGTTATAAATAACAGTGATTGAGAAGTCACAGATCTCACAATAACAATTATACAGAATCTGGCTCGATTTCAGTCACAACTAGAAGTCAATTCAGTTCAGTTCAGTTTATTATCATCCATTTTATCATATACATGATATAGGAATTCTCATAGGGAAAGAGAGAGAGAGAGAGAGAGAGAGAGAGAGAGAGAAAGAGAGCACAATTTATATTTTTAACAATTAAGGGAAGTAACATTTTCTTAATTACATTTTAACATTTTCTTAATTAAACTTCAACATTTTCTTAATTACACTTCAATATTTTCTTAATTACACTTCAACATTTTCTTAATTACACTTCACATATTTTGTCTTCTTTTTACATGCAAGATGAAAAAGCAAAGGTTTATACAAGAAAATCAAAAGGTAATCATTACCTGTTTACATAGCAAAGAAATTCATCAACATTATAGAAACTTTAACCTAATAGTAGCCTCTTTAATTGTTTTTTGAAATATACATAAGTTTTTTATGTTTTTATTTCATTTGGTAAGATATTGAGCATTATTTTGGGTAGATACATCATATTATTTTGGTACAGGGCTTTTGAATGGAATGTTTTTATGAAAATCATGATGTTTCTGGTTTGATAGTTGTGTACTTCACTGTTTAGAGAATTCTTGATTTGACTTGAGGAAACATACTGATTCATAGATGAATAAACCTGGAGGTTCAAAATTTCAAACTCCTTAAAGAGTATTCTATATAGATCTCTGTAGGCAACACTCCTTCAGAATACGAATAGCTCTCTTTTGGAGATTAAGCACTAAGCAAATATCATTTCATATTCAATGCCGTGTGCCACCTGTTGGCCGAATTTCGTACTTCTTCCTGTGAACCTTTTGTGTAGTTGCGATTTCAGTGACAAGTCGCAAGTAGCAACTAAAAATCGCAGTTAAGATTCAACACCATGTGCCATCTGATAGCCTAAGCTCGAACTAGCACGATATCGAGCCTAACTGCGATTTCTGTGACAAGTCACAACTAGAACTCGCAAGTAGCAACTATAAAGCACAGTTAACATTAGATGCTTTAGGCCATCTGTTGACCTACGTCTGTACTTCATTCTAAGAACTTTGTGTCTCACAACATGGTTGTATTACAAACTAATGGTCGAAGAAATGAATCATGAAGCTACTTTGCTCTGAGAAAAATTTTATACTCGGTTGAGAATTGGTACACCTGAGGAACATGAAGACCGAATATAGATTGTGCTAATTGACAGACCTATAGCGTAGCCTGGAATTTTCGTGACATGTTTAAACACACTTTTCGTCATAAAAGCTAAAGCTGCAGATTAATTTCAGGAAACAGGTAATGTGTAAGGATTCGATGAGTATTTTGATGCATATTACACACATATATCGTACATTAACTACTAAAAATGCTATCTGGTGTCTCCTATGTAACTTTTACAGACTTTTAACAACTGTATTCACACAATGGATATTTTTTCCGACAGTAGAGTACACAGTTAAACTTTTGTCTGTATTTTCAAATATTGCGTTAATACTATTCCAATGTCAACTTTTACCTGTAAGATCAGAACTTTCCACTGTTTTCACTTGCACGTCATTAAGCATAAAACACTCAACCTTTCAACCTAACCTAAGCCTAGGGCTATGGTACAGGCCAGTCTGTCATCACAACCAACATTCAAGGCAGTAGGGATGGACAGATCGATATCACACTCTACCAAGTTTTTATCACTAAATACACTGCAGGCAATTTTGGGGTATGAGATGGCTTAAGCAAGGTGGGAATGGAGATTTCATTGTTCACTAACAGTGTAGTTCACATTTATTTAACATCTCTTTCAAATCGCATAATGACTTCAATGACACACTGTACAATACTCATTCTGCATACTTATATTATCAATTGTGGCTCTTCTACACTGCGAGTTCTTCAAGGGTCGTTTTGAATCTTCACAATTATCTCTTCTAAATGTGGATGGGTACATGGACCAGCAAGTAATCGAAATGGGTTCCGCGTCTGGAAAATCACAAGGATTATTATACTTCTATACTTCTACTAACTACTAGCAACATAATACACGCTATACAACTGCTCATATTTCTGTTAGTGAAAGCAGTTGAGTAGGGGGAGGTTTCACACTTTGCATAAACGATGCCTCTACATTCATTTCCAAACTTAGATACTAACCTTACTTCTGACAAAGATGGTGAAAGACGCTGTGACAACTTTTCCAACTCTGCTGTAGCCTGTCATCGATGTGTTGAATTATCTCTATATCAAGTGACTGACAATGTGGTTCAGATACGTGAACTCTTTTGGTACTGTGTTGTAGTTTGTGTTCTGATCATCAACATCACACTATCAATATTTTCACACTTGTTCCATTTATACAAAACTAAAGCCAAAGGAAGAATATAGTTAAAACATGCTTTCTACTGACTGTTTTGTTCAGATGAAATTTTGTCTGTGGGCAGGTGTATCTTTCGTACATCATATAACAACTGAGGAAGAATCGTTGGAAATATTAATAATACCATTTCACGTAACTTTTTGTCAGTTGTGTTACTGATACGTTAACCTTAGGCCCTGCTGTATAATCGGCTATACAGGCGAGAACATCTCTCTCGATTGCGCTGACACAGCTCATTTCTTAGTTGCGGCTAATGACAGCATAACTTCTATTGTGAGAAGTCGTGCAAAGCGCTGAAATCGAAGAAGTAGCAAGAATCGCAGAAACAGTAGAGGGATACAAGTTGTGAATTCGTTAAATGCGATTCTTAACTGCGACAAATCATAGTAAAGAATCACAGTTACTGGAAAGTAGCATTCACAGAAATCACTGATTTTTGGAAATCGCATTCCTACTAGGTCCTTTGCTAGATCTATGAAGTCTAGTTTTATACATACCAATACCATATTTAATAATTTACAATGAGATGGTTTGCAACATGGCTGCAACTTGAAGTGGAAAACGTACTGAGGTTAGAATCAGATTGTCTAGTATGTGAAATTTTTTTGTATGTTGTCAGACATTTGTGATATTTCATAAAGAAATGTATTGAAACTTTCAGGCACTGCGACAAGGGCAAAATGCTTTTTTTTGTGAAGTGTACATCAAATAATGTAATAGAGTTGTTTGTTTAGACATGTTTTTGTGGCAGGCTTATTTATTGGCAAGTAGCTCTGTAGTTTGTATGGAGAACACTTTTGCAAGTGTCAGTGGTCAATACTTATGTGGTTTCACTAGATAAACCCAGTACAAATAAGGCATTCCAACAACTAAAAATCGGGTTTAGTGAAGAAGGGGATACAACCTGTCGGCTTGGACCAGTGATGTCATACATTACTCATAGATAATAATGTCTTCATTTTTAGCTATCAAATAAGCGCTATCATTGTATATTAAAATAACGGAATGTGATTTTAAAAGCGATCACTACATATTGCTCAAAATATTCCTCATGTGCATTTATTTAGACAATTGGTTGTTTGCAATTCATTCTGTACTTAATTTCATTCTTAGTGATACTGAGGTAATTCAGAATATTTGTTTCTTATTTTAGGACAATTTTTAGTGTGTCATTTTCGTTTGTAAGTATGGATTTATCTGTTCCGATGAATCTGGATGATTTTAGAGAGGCTATAGGCGTATACATGTTGCCACGATTTATTTTTTACAAATGTGTGGAGTATGTTCGATGTCGTGAGTGCGGTAAACATATGCGCCTCACAAGTGTATCTTGTCGCCGTACTCACAACTTACTCGTATGGCGCTGCATCAAGATCGATTGTGGCGATCCATTAGACGAGGGACGTGGTTCGAAAAATCTAAACTCGCCTTGAGAGACATTATGAAAACCACGTACTGTTGATGTTTGAGATACCCTGTGTGGCTGTGTGTCCATGAATGTCGTGTGAGTAAGCGTACAGTTGTAGATTGGTACTCTTTTTGTAGGGAAGTTTGTGGGGAATACATGAAATATAGGGGGTTTGAGGGGGAAGGGGGTGTTATGGTCGAAATGAAGAGTCGCATTTTCGCTAAAGGAGGTACAACAGGGGGGGGGGGGGGGGACCTCCGGTGGGATTATGGGTTTGGGGACTGTAGTTTCAGGTCAAGAGTGTGACGATGTAGTGTTTAAAGTAGTACTCAATCGAAGGAAGGAAGTTTTGGTCAGTTTAATTGAAGATCACGTTACAGAGGGTTCCATTGTAATTTCAGACAGTTTTTCTTAATATAGGGATTTAGGGAAAGGTTACCAGCATCTCGTAGTTAATCACAATACTGAGTTCAGATCATTATCCACAGGGGCTTGCACAAATAGCAGAGAGTGTTATTGCTCAGCGGTGAAATCTCTTGTAGGGAAGGGGAAACGCCGGATTTCCACACTACAAAGTCACTTAGACAAATATTCATGGAGGCGTAGAATTCCCCCAAACATACTGCCCATTTAAATGTTTCGTTAAACATGTTGGGCAAATGTACTGTCCGAAATATGTTAGCTAATTTCACATTAGGATGGGGGATGAGGAGTGTGTGTGTGTGTGTGTGTGTGTGTGTTTTCGTAATGTTTTGTTTGTTGTGTATGTGGATATGCGATTTTTGTTGATGTCTTTCTAGGCGAGTTTCGTTTCTTTTAAGAAGTTCCCTTGTGGTAAGTTCTGTTTTCCATTTTTTCTTTTACTGCATTTGACTATTTTGACGTTTTTAATTGTTGTATTACACCATTACGTTTGTTTTCGTGTACTCCAGTACGTAATAGAAATTTCGCAGCTGTCGTTCTTCTTTCGTTTCCCAGCTCTAGTAACAGTACGATTTTTTCGAATATGTACTAGCAATATTAAAGGCGAAACGCCCGCCACAACCAAAGTTTGTATCCCGTCCTTCAGTTGACCTTTACACTGACATTGCCTATTCGAAAAGAACGACATATTTAGCGTTGATGAGACTTACCTATATATGTCAACTGGTCAGCAGGATATAAATGTTGTGTATAGCTATATAACTCAACTAAAGAATGTCACTGCTGTGATCAAAACTATAACTTTCAGTCGATACTATTAGCATCGAAGGCGAAAAAAAAAAAAAAACTATATCCCATAGTGAAGTACGGGATACAAATTGTATATGTGCCGTCTTAGTGCATCTTCGCGTAGTTCAGCTGAGGTACAGGTTACAAGTTTTCGTTAGCAGTTTACATATATATAGGTCAACGGAAGTATGGGATACAAATATTATGTACGTAGCTCCTTCTGTCATCGGTAGTACTACTAGCTACGTAAGAACAGACTATTAGTGGTAGCGGAGGCGAAAGAAACAACACATGTAAAATTTGTATTCTGTGATTTAACTGACCTATATAGTTCAACTGAATAACAAGATAATGCTAACGAAAACGAAGAAATCGACGTACGCTAAACTTGTATCCCGTACTGCAGTTAACCAGTAGAGTTGGAGTGAGGTTCGAGATACAACCCATATATATGTGACGTGAGGAATTCAGCGCTACCAATATTTCCATCCATTTCCCCCTTCATTTTCCACAGAAATAATGTGATATGACCAAGCGATAACCTTAACGTGAACAGTCTTGTCAGCTCTTTCATCTGTGTAATAAATGCTCTCTGACCAATTCCGATGTCATCTACATCTATCTACATCTATACTCCGCGAGCCACCTTACGGTGTGTGGCGGAGGGCCTTACGGTGTCAAAGGCGACGGGTTGTATCCCCTGCTTCACTAGACCCCCACAAACAAGATTTTAAAAAATCCTTGAAAATCTCGGACGAAAAGGTATTGGGGGAGATGTGACTATTGCACGAAAATTTGCGTTGGACTGCCAAGTAAACTTAACCTTACACAAACCAATTTTTATGCGGAGTGATGACAGCTTATAAACTGTGTTCCTTATACTAATTCTGGGTGCTAATTGACGTAAGAAAAGAAACATTTGGTGCTTCGACTTTCTAAAATACTTTTAGTATGTAGATTCCTCTTCCTCGAGCTCCTTGTAGGCCGTGTGAAATTCCCCTACTGTACCACGTAACGACATTTTTCCGGTCCACGTTCTTTTTGCGTTGTTTTGCAGTTCCCGCGAAGAAACAATTGAGGCCAGTCATGTGAGTTGAGATCATGTTACTTGAATTGACTTGACGTTTAGTGACGTGAGGGACAGTGTCAATACACCTTGATGGGAGGTACCGTGACGTGACGGTACCGTGAGGTGACGGTGCTGTGACAGGCAGCGTGAATTGGCCTTCAGCGTGTGAACTGTCCGATTTAAACGCACTGTAAGTATATTGTTCGTATTCGTTATTGTTGTTCGCATCTGTTTTCCGTACACTCGCATTTAATGCTGGCCTCCTAATTTTGCATTAGAGGGGAAATTCTAGTGTTCTGCTAAAAATGTATATCTGTAGTGCCAGTTAATAACGTGTGAATACAGTTGCATAACTGCTGTCGCATTTTTAGCAGCTGCGTGGAGGAATGCTCTAGTCACTGAGACTACAAAGTACACTCGACTAAAGCACTCAGTGGCAGGAAGCAACACAATTCAAACAGAATTACATACTGTGTGACATGATGTAATAAAGTTATGTATCAATTTTATCGAAACCTGCAAACATGGGATTCTCCACAGCTTGTGGCTTTCTGTAGTTGCACCATTAGGTACCAGTCACACACGATGCCACAAATTGTATGTAGTTGCATGGCTTTCGGTATGATGTCAATTGAAATCATGCGAGCAGGTATTAATGTTATAGTGTTGGAGCTGAGACAGTAGTTAAATATAAGGAAGAAGAAACGCAAATGTTGGATCCAAAAATAGATTTCATACAGGGATAAATCAGGACCCACAATGATAGTACAAAAGGAATAACACTCAAAGACGAAAAATGCTTTCTGATGTGGCACATTAACCAACTGTTGACATGCAAATATCTGCAGACACACCATTCATCCAATATTTTAGAATCTTATTGTATTTCTTGATATAGGCATTTCGAATAACTAATTTTTAGTTTAACAGCTCCCATATCACATTTGGGGACTATTTCTCGCATACAAAAAACAATTTATACAGTGCTTGGATTCACATATCAAGAAGTTTATACAACTCGCTTTTTGGGTGACATATTAAGTGTATTTATTTATTTATCCATCCAAAAATCTTTCAGGATTGTGAGGTTGGTCCTACATCATTGGTTGGCACACACACACACACACACACACACACACACACACACACACACACACACAGCTACCGAAATTTAAACAGATTGTTGTTCTTGTCGTTCCAGAAGCTGCGAAAATGTACCTGCCGACCACTGTTTTGACTTTTTTTGGCTTATAAATCGTAAACTTACTGAAATTGAATGGAGTGCAGCAGCAATTAACTCCACGATAACTGAAAAAGGATGCTCTTGCTTCGAAATACAGGAAGGATAGTGGTGTAATGAAGTACAACCAAGTTGCACTTTTTGTGGTATGACAGAAGTTGTCTCTCTGAAGATGCACCATAGCAAACTGGAAGTTTACACTTGCAAATGCAGTATGGCACTAGCTGTGGTGACACTTTTGTTGGGTGTTCGAACCCAGATTAACAAATACACACAATTCCACAGAACACGATCCATAATGCAACGAAACCACCTTGTGCTTTATATGAAACAAAACAAATATGGAGTCATTTACCTCACTCAATATTACAGATGCTAGCAGAACTCAATCAGAATACGAGCAACATGCCGTTTTTACAATACAATTCAAAGAATGCAATATGCACGAGAAGTTGTAATCAGAAGCGCAATGTGGTGAAACCAGAAACCAACTTCTGTTAACTATGAAACGAAAAAGTATGGAAGACTAAATATCACCCAATAAGAATCATAAAGGGTGGACTTATATACCCCCATGCTTTCCACATTAAATGCGGATGACAACAACAACAAACAGTGAATGCAAATAAGTACATAGGGTATAGAATATGATACTGTGAAGGATATTGTCAATTCTGCCCACAGATGGCACAATATTTCTGTGCAGCGCAATATATTTCATAAGTGTTAGGTGTTGTCAGTGTTATTGTCCAACCTCTCAATCTGACTCCTACGCATTCAATATTATTACATATGTGGGAATATTGCTCATTATTTTTTATCACAAGGCCTGCAAGAAACACAGGCTGTGGCACATACATTGCAGTATATGCCACTACAGGTCTTACGAGTGTAAGCAGCTGTCTCTGGCAGGGAGCAAGTAAATGCTTCAGATGAGTTTAATAATTGAGGAGTGTTTGTTGGAAATGGTACAAATGCCGAGTGTAGTATCCTTACGGAAATGAAAAAAAGTATATAACTAGTACCAAAATAGAAAACTTTCAAAATAACAGATACAGAAAAAGGAAAAGTTAAGTGTTTTAAAATTTAATTCCAGTTGTCTGTTTAATGTGGTATTTCTTATCCATGTAAGGAAGCACAGATGGAAGATTCAAATAACTTACGGGTTTGCTGCTGGGTGACATTGTCGAACACCGCCGATATTTCGACAGGAGCACACCCTGCCATTCTCAAGGCACAAATGCAAGGAAGAAAAATTGTGCAAGCAAATTTAATACCTCGGTTCACAGAGGAGAAACAAGGAAGGCCGTAGACTTAGGTACCACTTCGTTGCTATCGTCACTCACCCATTGCACAGAAGGCTGATGGCACAACGCACGTTTGATTTGCCTCTCACTATAACCATTCTGGCGAAAGGAGACTTCGAGATGTGTTAGCTCAGCTGCCAAACTTTCAGGGTCTGAGATAACGTGGGCCCTGTGAACCAAGGTGCGAAGTACCCCTTCACGCTGAGCTGGATGGTGACAACTATCAGCTCGCAGATACAAGTCAGTGTTGGTGGGCTTCCTATAAACAGAATGTCCCAACGTACCATCAGTCTTCCTTTTGACCAACACATCAAGGAAGGGAAGCCATCCATTCTTTTCCACCTCCGTAGTGAACTGAATATTCGGGTGGATTGAATTCAGATGTTCCAAAAACCGGTTTAAATTCTCACTACCATGAGGCCACACAACAAAAGTATCGTCTACATATCTGAAAAAACACGCCGGTTTCAAGGTCGCTGACTCCAATGCACGTTCCTCAAAGTCCTTCATAAACAAATTGGCCATAATAGGTGACAACGGGCTTCCCATTGCAACTCCATCAGTCTGTTCGTAGTACTGACCATTGAATAAAAAGTAAGTGGAAGTCAGCACATGTCGAAACAAATTTGTTAACTCAACACCAAACTTAACCTCAATTAGCTGCAACGAATCAGAGAGAGGAACACGAGTGAAAAGAGAAACCACATCAAAACTGACTAAAATATCAGAGTGATTCAAACGCAATCCCTGCAATCGACGTACGAAATCTGCAGAGTTGTTAATGTGGTGTTCACACCTACCTACTAGTGGGCTCAACAAACTAGCAAGATGTTTAGCTACACGTTACGTCGGAGCACCAATATTAGAAACAATAGGCCTCAATGGGACAGCCTCTTTATGGACCTTAGGGAGGCCATATAATCTGGGTGGTACAGCACAGTAAGAATTAAGACTCTTGACAGTCTCCTGTGACAAAGAACTTTTCTTCAGGAGGTTATTTGTCTTTCTCTCAACACTTAGTAGGGTCAGCACCGATTTTGCGATACGCCGAATCAGAAAGTAGATTCCTTGATGTGTTGGTCAAAAGGAAGACTGATGGTACGTTGGGACATTCTGTTTATAGGAAGCCCACCAACACTGACGTGTATCTGCGAGCTGATAGTTGTCGAGCTGATCGTTTTTACCATCCTGCTCAGCATGAAGGGGTACTTCGCACCTTGGTTCACAGGGCCCACGTTATCTCAGACCCTGAAAGTTTGGCAGCTGAGCTAGCACATCTCGAAGTCTCCTTTCGTCAGAATGGTTATAGTGAGAGGCAGATCAAACGTGCGTTGTGCCATCAGCCTTCTGTGCAACGGGTGAGTGACGATAGCAACGAAGTGGCACCTAAGTCTACGGCCTTTTTGCCTTACGCAGGAAGCATTTCCAACAGGATTGGTCGTATTTTGCGGAAATATGATGTGAAATGTGTTTTTCGACCACCTTCTAAGATGAAGGCCCTGTTGGCGTCCGTAAAAGATGATCTTGGTTTGCGTAAGGCTGGGGTCTAGCGTATTCCTTGCAGTTGTGGCATGTCATAGATTGGTCAGACAATCAGGGCTGTGGAAGACTGGTGTATTGAACATAAGCGTCACACACGCTTACAACAGCCGAGCAAATCCGCTATTGCAGAACATTGCCTTGACACCGGTCATCCTATGGAATACAACAACACGGAGATTCTGGCTTGCACGTCCAGCTATTGGGACAGTGTTATTAAGGAAGCTGTTGAAATCAGACTATCAAGCAACCTTATTAACAGAGATGGCGGATTTTGTTTAAATGCGCTTGGAATCCGACTCTGTCTCTCATCAAAAAACAGAGGGACAGAATTAGTGCTACCTCACATGTTGATTAATAGTAACTATCGATATTTCTGATGTCGGTTATCTTTGGTTGTGTTGACACTTGTTCTGTGTGTGGTGTCTTCCTTGTTTCTCCTCTGTGAACCGAGGTATTAAATTTGCTTGCACATTTTTTCTTCCTTGCATTTGTGCCTTGAGAATGGTAGGGTGTGCTCCTGTCGAAATATTGGCGGTGTTCGACAACGTCACCCGGCAGCAAACCGGTAAGATATTTGAACATTCGATTCGATGGGAAAAGTTAAGGTCTCACACAGATGGAAGATGTTTCTTTTTTGTTGTGGTGATGGATTTAACTGTGGAAGGTCTTCCAGACATGTCACATTTTGCACAGTACAACCTTTCTTAAAGTTTGAATCAGCTTTGCATCCTCAAATTCACTGAATGTTCCCTTGACAAGAATTTTGTTGGTATTACCCATTTTAATTGAAGAGGGCTGTGTCAGATTGAATTTGGATATATTGGTGTACAGATTTGCTAGTGAAATCAATAAAAAAATAATCTGGATATATCACCTCCTTACAATTAATTCGAGAGCTCCCTAAATTTGCTCTTACATTTGCATGTTACAACTGAAGAACATGAATGTGTATGCTCATGGGTAAAGCACTGTGAACAGGATTTACAGAACGCTTCTGCACTAACTATCTGTATAGATGGCACATACTCATACATCGTTCTCCATGGAAAGGGTAATGGAGATACTCCATGTGCCATCTTTGGACATGCTTTTGAACTAAATGAGAATAGCCTGGCACTTGCATTGTTTCCTACACTATTAGCAGCAGTACATAGAACGATTTCAATGTAAGATCTGAATATGAGGTATCCTGGCACTTATATCCTTTCCCACAAACAGTCCTCAATAACTGACTGTGTGTATGAATGCATGCAAACTCTCGATAGCATATGACAAAGTTAAGAGCTGTAATGGGTTTCTTTTCAATTACACATTGATTTCCCTTGGACCTGCCTGGAGTCAAGCATTCACGAAGTGCAGCAGACAAGTCAATTAGTGAGAGGTCACAAGTTCTTTGCAGGGTCCGTGTTTCTCGTGGGGCCCCAACTGACCATCTGTGGGGTGCTTAATTCTTATTACTGACAAAGATCCTTATTACTAAATACTAGGGATTGGCTAAACAGTGACTTTCCAATATCAGTGATATCTGTGAATCCTGCTTCCTGCAACTTTTTAGTTGAGATTTGCCACAGTTTAAAATTACATTTTATTAATTCCCAAGTTGTATATCTCTGCACTCTATCAACGTAAATGCGATTTCGGCGATTTACCACCATAAATGTTACACTATGATTAGTCACAAGTAACAACTAACAGGCACTGGGAAGTAGCAAGAAAATATTTGGTGCTTTAAACTCCTGGGAGGTCCACAACAAACCACAGAATGACATCCCAAGTTAAAATATCAAAAAACTATTAGCGATTTTGCCACGACAAGTAGAACTGTAAAAAAGCTACACAGTCAATCTTTCCATTACTACGAACACTTAACAGTACCTCCAAAGTTCAATCGTCGACATTACCAGAGTGTCAAATTACTCGTTATTGCTGTAGATAACGACTTAGGTAATGAAATGAAATGAGTGTACGGCATTGTGAGCTGGGAGTCCCCCACTCGGGGAAGTTCGGCCGCCGAGGGCAAGTACTTATTGCATTCGACGCCGTATTGGGCGACTTGCGCCTCGCAGATGGAGATGAAATGATGATGAGGACAACACAACACCCAGTCCCTGAGCGGAGCAAATCTCCTGCCCCAGGCAGGAATCGAACCGGGCCCCTTGGTGTGGCATTCTGTCACGCTGACCACTCAGCTAACGGCTGCGGACGCCGACTTAGGTTTCTTAATAAGACAAACAATGATTCGGTCGCTCACTTGGATCCACATTCGATTCAAAACAGTCATTTACTTTAAAGCAGCTAAATAGATGACAATTCTGATATCAACGCTCTCCTCCCAAGCAACGCTCTAGCTGGAGACTGCAGTAGTGAAACAAATCTTACGCCAATCACAAGTCTGATATACGCGCCACCAACGTGCACCTTTTCAGAATTCTTATGTTAACCCATGCCAACAGCCTTGCTACTGTGGTAACACCGGTTCCCATCAGATCACTGAAATTAAGTGCTGTTGGGCTGGGCTAGCACTTTGATGGGTTACCATCTGGTCCGCTGAGTGCTGTTGGCAAGCGGGGTGCATTCGGCCCTTGTGAGGTAAACTGACGAGCTCCTTGATTGAGAAGTAGCGGCTCCGGCCTCGGAAATTGACATACGGGCGGGAGAGCGGTGTGGTGACCACATGCCCCACCATATCTGCATCCAGTGACGCCCAAGAGCTGAGGATGACACAGCGGCCAGTCAGTACCACTGGGCCTTCAACACCTGTTCGGGAGGAGTTTAGTTTTAGTTTTTTAGTTTTATGTTCATCTCACACACCAAACTTGCCGTAGTTCTTCGTTTGAATCCAAGGCCAGAACCAAGAAATCACTTCTCAGCTCTTGAACGACCACATGATGACCGCCATCGGGACAACACCGGCCTTCCACAGTAGGATCTTCGAGCCCATGGCTTCTGCAGGGCCCACTAACCAAGCAACCTTGCTCTCTGATACCTATCTTGCTCGTCATGCGCAGTCCAGAGCTAACTCCTTGCAAACCCCTTCTTCCTCGTTCTGTCGCCTCGTGGTGCGCGCGAAGCCAACTCGCCAAAGATATGCAGCGACCAGAGACTCCAATCCAATCTCAGTATTGATATTGTGGCGAGTACTGAGAAGGAGGGTGATTTCAAAAACAAAAAAAAAAATTAAATAGCAAGCCATGCTGGTTGAACAGCGCTGCTGCGCTAGTATTAGTCTCAGTTGTAGGAAAGAGGAAATTTTATCAAAAGTCAGTGAACACGCGGTTGGACGATGGAATCTGGGGCCGCTGGCAGAGTGTTGAAACAGTCGACAGCTCGTAGGCCAGGAAATGCAAACATGGCACTCACGAGCGCAGTGCTGTGACGGCGCTATTGCGCGCACGAATTGCTTTGTGTGAAGCAACAATGAGGCAGCAAACTGCAGCGTTGCTTGAAGTTATTGTTATATGAGGCGAGGAACTAGGCCACAGCCAAGTGAAAAGTTGTAGGTGGCTGACGTTTGGGAATTTATCCCTGTCATAGTTTCTGTCTCTCTCTGACACTATGTCAGAAGTGAGGGGAGAGGCAGTTTAAATAGTGAGGTACTTTTACCTTGGGACAGAGTGTGCCAGGTCAGTCCAGCGTCGGGATGGACCTGTGCTGGTCTACGCTTATAGGGGCCAGTTTGGCAGCGATGTTGTAAATATCCTATGTAAATCTGAACTTTATTTCTATGTAATAGTTCAAGCTGCCTCCCCCATGAACCATGGACCTTGCTGTTGGTGGGGAGGCTTGCGTGTCTCAGTGATACAGATAACCGTACCGTAGGTGCAACCACAACGGAGGGGTATCTGTTGAGAGGCTAGACAAACGTGTGGTTCCTGAAGAGGGGCAGCAGCCTTTTCAGTAGTTGCAGGGGCAACAGTCTGGATGATTGACTGATCTGGCCATGTAACACTAACCAAAACGGCCTTGCTGTGCTGGTACTGTGAACAGTTGAAAGCAAGGGGAAACTACAGCCGTAATTTTTCCCAAGGGCATGCAGCTCTACTGTATGGTTAATGGTGATGGCGTCCTCATGGGTAAAATATTCTGGAGGTAAAATAGTCCCCCATTCGGATCTCCGGGCGGGGACTACTCAGGAGGACGTCGTTATCAGGACAAAGAAAACTGGCGTTCTACGGATCGGAGCGTGGAATGTCAGATCCCTTAATCGGGCAGGTAGGTTAGAAAATTTAAAAAGGGAAATGGATAGGTTAAAGTTAGATATAGTGGGAATTAGTGAAGTTCGGTGGCAGGAGGAACAAGACTTTTGGTCAGGTGAATACAGGGTTATAAATACAAAATCAAATAGGGGTAATGCAGGAGTAGGTTTAATAATGAATAAAAAAATAGGAATGCGGGTAAGCTACTACAAACAGCATAGTGAACGCATTATTGTGGCCAAGATAGACACGAAGCCCACGCCTACTACAGTAGTACAAGTTTATATGCCAACTAGGTCTGCAGATGACGAAGAAATTGAAGAAATGTATAATGAAATAAAAGAAATTATTCAGATAGTGAAGGAAGACGAAAATTTAATAGTCATGGGTGATTGGAATTCGGTAGTAGGAAAAGGAAGAGAACGAAACGTAGTAGGTGAATATGGATTGGGGCTAAGAAATGAAAGAGGAAGCCGCCTGGTAGACTTTTGCACAGAGCACAACTTAATCATAGCTAACACTTGGTTCAAGAATCATAAAAGAAGGTTGTATACATGGAAGATGCCTGGAGATACTGACAGGTTTCAGATAGATTATATAATGGTAAGACAGAGATTCAGGAACCAGGTTTTAAATTGTAAGACATTTCCAGGGGCAGATGTGGAGTCTGACCATAATCTATTAGTTATGAACTGTAGATTAAATTGCAAAAATGTGGTAATTTAAGGAGATGGGACCTGGATAAACTGAAAGAACTAGAGGTTCTACAGAGTTTCAGGGAGAGCATAAGGGAACAATTGACAGGAATGGGGGAAAGAAATACAGTAGAAGAAGAATGGGTAGATCTGAGGGATGAAGTAGTTAAGGCAGCAGAGGATCAAGTAGGTAAAAAGACGAGGGCTAGTAGAAATCCTTGGGTAACAGAAGAAATACTGAATTTAATTGATGAAAGCAGAAAATATAAAAATACAGTAAATGAAGCAGGCAAAAAGGAATACAAACGTCTCAAAAATGAGATCGACAGCAAGTGCAAAATGGCTATGCAGAGATGGCTAGAGGACAAATGTAAGGATGTAGGGGCTTATGTCACTAGGGGTAAGATAGATACTGCCTACAGGAAAATTAAAGAGACCTTTGGAGAAAAGAGAACCACTTGTATGAATATCAAGAGCTCAGATGGAAACCCAGTTCTAAGCAAAGAAGGGAAAGCAGAAAGGTGGAAGGAGTATATAGAGGGTCTATACAAGGGTGATGTATTTGAGGACAATATTATGGAAATGGAAGAGGATGTAGATGAGGATGAAATCAGAGATATTATACTGCGTGAAGAGTTTGACAGAGCACTGAAAGACCTGAGTCGAAACAAGGGCCCGAGAGTAGATAACATTCCATTAGAACTACTGACAGCCTTGGGAGAGCCAGTACTGACAAAACTATACCATCTGGTGAGCAAGATGTATGAGACAGGAGAAATACCCTCAGACTTCAAGAAGAATATAATAATTCCAATCCCACAGAAAGCAGGTGTCGACAGATGTGAAAATTACCGAACTATCAGTTTAATAAGTCACGGATGCAAAATACTAACGCGAATTCTTTACAGACGAATGGAAAAAGTAGTAGAAGCCGACTTCGGGGAAGATCAGTTTGGATTCCGTAGAAATGTTGGAACACGTGAGGCAATACTGACCCTACGACTTATTTTAGAAGCTAGGTTAAGGAAGGGCAAGCTTACGTTTCTAGCATTTGTAGACTTAGAGAAAGCTTTTGACAATGTTGACTGGAATACTCTCTTTCAGATTCTGAAGGTGGCAGGGGTAAAATACAGGGAACGAAAGGCTATTTACAATTTGTACAGAAACCAAATGGCAGTTATAAGAGTTGAGGGGCATGAAAGGGAAGAAGTGGTTGGGAAGGGAGTGAGACAGGGTTGTAGCCTCTCCCCGATGTTATTCAATCTGTATATTGAGCATGTAATGAAGGAAACAAAAGAAAAATTCGGAGTAGGTATCAAAATCCATGGAGAAGAAATAAAGACTTTGAGGTTCGCCGATGACATTGTGATTCTGTCAGAGACAGCAAAGGACTTGGAAGAGCAGTTGAACGGAATGGATAGTGTCTTGAAAGGAGGATATAAGATGAACATCAACAAAAGCAAAATGAGGATAATGGAATGTAGTCGAATTAAGTCGGGAGATGCTGAGTGTATTAGATTAGGAAATGAGACACTTAAAGTAGTAAAGGAGTTTTGCTATTTGGGGAGCAAAATAACTGATGTTGGTCGAAGTAGAGAGGATATAAAATATAGACTGGCAATGGCAAGAAAACCGTTTCTGAAGAAGAGAAATTTGTTAACATTAAGTATAGATTTAAGTGTCAGGAAGTCATTTCTGAAAGTATTTGTGTGGAGTGTAGCCATGTATGGAAGTGAAACATGGATGATAAATAGTTTGGACAAGAAGAGAATAGAAGCTTTCGAAATGTGGTGCTACAGAAGAATGCTGAAGATTAGATGGGTAGATCACATAACTAATGAGGGAGTATTGAATAGGATTGGGGAGAAGAGAAGTTTGTGGCACAACTTGACTAGAAGAGGGGATCGATTGATAGGACATGTTCTGAGGCATCAAGGGATCACCAATTTAGCATTGGAGGTCAGCGTGGAGGGTAAAAATCGTAGAGGGAGACCAAGAGATGAATACACTAAGCAGATTCAGAAGGATGTAGGTTGCAGTAGGTACTGGGAGATGAAGAAGCTTGTACAGGATAGAGTAGCATGGAGAGCTGCATCAAACCAGTCTCAGGACTGAAGACCACAACAACAACAACAACAGTTCAAGCTGTATTCCGCCTCTGGGGACGCAACACCGGGGCGGTACGGAACAGCTGCCAGGTACTTGGAGACTGCATGGTCTGCCTGAAGGAGGCCAGTGACAGCAGTCTGCAATGGATCCGGGATGGGCCACGTTCGCTTACCCCTTACCCCCTGGCCTACTTGGGTCCAGGCGAGACATACGCTGCGGGAGGCGCAGCAGTGCTGGAGCATCACCGAAGACGGCAGAGGGGGTTGCCAACCGGCAAGCACCAACGGCAAGTTGCGGCACAGCGTCTAGGAGGGCGAATGTTCGAGTCCAGTCCTGTCTTGGGAACAGCAGCGGCCGAGGGCCACCGGTGACCAGTACAACCACCTTCGTCTCATGGTGGGACAGAGCAGGCCAAACGGAGTGGAGGGCGTCGAGGATCAGGGACTGTAGCAGTCTCCAAAATAGTGGCACCAGCTGCTACACCTCGGCAGGCGGCGACCAGGAGAGCGGCGGCCGACTTACAGCAGCAAGCTGCCTTGTTGACAGCAGCAGCAGTGTCGGCATAGCATAGGCGTACCAGGAGTTACTGAACCGGCTGGCCTCTTGGGAGAGTGCACAGGTGGCACGCCAACACTCCGCTGCACTCTCCAAAGCGCTGTAAATTATGAGAATAAAGTAATGCCACCAAACACCGCTGTATCGCTCTGCACTGCCCCTTGACACTGTTGAACTTGCTCGGCCTCCTGACAAAAGGCAGCAGTGGGTCCCAGCTTCAGCTCGGCCATCTGGAGTCCTGGGTTCGACCACCCCCACAACCCCTCAACAGCACACACAGAGGCATTCAAACAATTATTCTTCCCTTCCTCAATATGTGAATGGATAGTGTAGAAACCCTAATAACTGGAATAGTGGAAAATACCCTCTGCCGTGCAATTCACAGTGGTTTGCAGATTGTAGATGTAGATGTAAAAGCAGAAAGTTACAAAAACGGAAACATGAAGAATGAGTAGTGTGATGTTTGCTGAAGAAATACAGAGAGAGATATCATGCAACCGCAAAGATAAATGTGGTAAAAATTTAAATTCGTTAGGGAAAAATCTTCAGAAACAGGTGAGAAGAATAAAAGATTCCAGGAAAAGTGGTCCTCACTTGTATGAAGTATTAGAATACAATTAAAAATCTTGAACTTTGCTAATGAATGCAAAGATTTTTAAGTCACCAGAGGTATGGGGATGCTGGAGTGGAGGCTGTGTGGTGGGGCACACATCAGCTCATGGCTGTAGAGAGACGCTAAGGAATCTGTAAAGATTTTATTTTGCTTTGTCTCAGGCACTACAACTTTCTGGCGCCCCGTTCAAGTCGAATTCCGCTCATTCGTGTTTTTGGTCGCTCTGTTTTGCTGAGAACGCAGCCCTGCTGCCTGTGACCCACTTGTCACAGGTGCGCTACCACAGCAGCCAATTCTTCAATGACTGCCACGTGCTGGCCTCCAGTGTCAAGTGCCACTTGTGCCATGATGGCTCGCATCACATGATGGTGGAAGGCAGATGCTGATGCATGGATGTTCTGTAGAAGCTGGGATGCGACCCCTCTGCCTCCAAGTAGGAGTCGACCATTGTGCTGGAAGACCTGGTCTGGCCCGCTGCTGGCTGGCTCCAAGTCCATTGCAAACTCAGAGGTTCGAACTGTAGCTCTGTTACAGACTGCAGCTGCAGTCCACGTCAGAAACTTCATGTGGACACTTACATAGCACAGCACCCTCATCCAAGAGATCTTTGGCACTAATGGCACCGATAATACTGGATTGCCCCTATTTATACTCAGCAGCATGCACATGTTTTGTGAATGCACTTCTTCAAGTCACATACTGACACACATTAGGTTAGCACCAGTGCAGTTGTTTCGTTGGCAGTTTGTGGCAAAAGTTACTCACAATACCGCTGAGCACTCCCTTGTGGATACCCTTGCAACCACTGTCGCGTCCAAAGCGTGGGTTTTACTTGAGATTGAGTAACACGGTTCGTAACCACGCATTAGCTGGTTGGCTGTAGTGAGACAGAGACAATGACATAGCTAAGAAGTTACAATCTCTGGTGTGAAGGCAGAAAAAGGCTGGGAGATAACTGAAGTACTCTCCAGAAACGTTTAACTATCTGAAGTTTATTCAAAATGCACAGAATGAATTCCTAATTGGTCTGGCTGAGACGATTCCAATGAGCAGCCAAATCTGATACAGAGACAGCATAAGACAACTGGCATTCTGTCTACTCTTCGAATGCGGCCCTCATGACTAACTCAGACTCCCACAGCTACTGCCTATCTGATCATCAGCTCCGGATGATAACTCCGCAATGAGCCCTGACTCTCCCTGCAGAGCCTCGCGTCAGACCTCCGTGTGCTCGTTTACTGCATACTCTCCCAGACTGCCTCGGAGACTCCAGCCTCTCTCTCGGAGCGTCTTGCTGCCGAGTTTTATATCTTTTCCCCCTTCTACCCCGCTGCTTATTGCCATGACGTCATGTTGAGGGCTGCTTGGCTCCTTATTGGATGCCATTGTGCACTATGCTTCAGTTGTTCTTCAGAGGCTGGGTGAAGGGTTAGAGACGTCTCTCTTAATATGGTCACACACTACGTTCTAAGCCCTGTATTGGCTGAGAATGACATAGTGCTGTCCCCACCAGAAGGCTATCTCTCTTTCTCCCTCTCGCCCCACACACTCTCCCTCTAATCAGGAGTGCTGACTGCTTATTAAGTTTAATTCCAAGCCTTATTACGGACCACATTGTCAAAAGCATAGAGCCCTCTTTGTGTCTTTATAGCTTATAGTTCTTAGCTCATAATCAAGCACAGCTGCCCATCTGCCTGGCGTCAGCCACCCATCCCACTTCCGGAACTGTGGCTCCTCTCAGCACACCTAAATGCATTACTATTGCCTCCTTTACAGTTTCCTCTTTCTGTTATAAAAATACTTTAACATTTCCCTGCTTGTTATGCATAATGCAATTTAGACTTTGCTTTACTCATGGATATAACACCATGTTGGCCCAACAGACTTTGCTACTTCAAATTGCACAAAGTTGTCATCAAGTCTACGTCTGACTTATCAATATGGCTGCAGTCCACTGCTGCAAATTCACACTAAAACTACCTTATGCATTGACGGCGCCACAATGCAAATAAAAGTGTATATATATATATATATATATATATATATATATATATATATATATATATATATATACTGTATGACTATTACTATGTATCTCATAATTTGAAGTGAATCTGCACTAAATTTCAGGTCTTCAAATGAACTGTCAGAAGCAATGAGATCATACCATTGAAACTGTCTCTCTCACTGGAGGATTTTACGTTTTGATCATCGGGCCAACCATTTCAAGTAAAGCGTGATATGTTGGTCTATCGACATGTAAAAAATTATAATAATCTTGTTTTTCGTTCAACCTCATTTCGCTCAACAAATTTTCGTGAGTAAGTCTTTCATGCTCCAATGTGTGTTCTACCAATTTTGCATCCATATCCCTTTCTTTTTCGGATTGCAACAAGATAGAGCAATTATAACATCAGCAGAATATTTATCGTCCATTTTTCTGAACACTCCAAGACACAGTAGTATTGTACAATATTATCGTTCAACTTTATTTCGCAACCTTATGGAGAACTTCAATAATATTACACAGTGAAATCGTACAATGTTGTTGCCTGTTTAGGAGTCGCTTAAATAGTTGCTACAGAGATATCTTGGGTGAACATTCGAAAGACAGGGGAGGCATCCTTGTGTAGATACATTTCTGCGTGTAGTATGAGTTCGGTGATTTTCTATCAGTGAAACAAGCCTTTTCTAAATTGAAACAATGCTGTTTACACCAGTACAGCTGGTTTTTGATGACTCTGCTTACTAAACTGGCCGAGCTTGGAACAATAACTTTAATCAATGCATAGGCCACATTAATTCTTCTGATTTTTAATGTAAGGCAACAGTTTTTCTATCTGCAGGTTTGTTTTGTGTAGAAAGCAGAGACAGGCTTATTCCTTTCAGTATGCTGTATTGCTCGTCTAGAAGACTATGTTTACTGTTAGAAGTGCATTTTGATAATTTTTCAAAGTTAATCTTTATGCCTTTTGAGCGACTCATGAATATTCGTTTTCACTCTGGACTGCTTAATATTTTACTTAAGCAAGTGTGCCACATGGTATAGTATAATTCAGCATACAGAATTACTTTCTTTTTGTTGCATGTATTATCAATGCACAGAAAAAAATTCTTAATGCAATATAATATATCATTGTCTCAGATACAGATAACATACATACTATACCACCATGAATGTGAAAAATAAACGTGACTAAAAATCGGAAGTACATCTGGCACATGGTTGAAATTGGAAAGCTATCACACGATGTCCCTCACTCACCACTTTCGAGCCGCTATATTGGGCTTATCATATCTCTGTGATTTCCATATTATAACTTGTGTGCTATGACAGAATGCTTTTAAAAAAGGGCGCAATGAAGATGTACCGCTTTAGGTGCGATTTATTATAATGGCACTATAGATCTATGCAGCATATTGTTGTGAAGCTGACACCACCATGTTAGAAGCCCCAAAACATTAGCAGTTTATTGCTTGAATGGAGATTTTTTTACGATTTCATTTTTGTACGTACTTTCTGTCATGTGAATGCGACAGTCGTTTTAGATAGTAAATACTTCAGTGCTTACGTTAATAACATAATGACTTAAATGCGTATGTGATCCAGTAATACCACGCATTTTCCATCACAAATTTAGTTTTCTTTTTGTTGATACATTTCAAATAATTAGGAAAAGAAGTATGTGATCTGAAATGGATGCTTTTGTAATCCGTTTAAATCCTCTTTTAATGTATTTTCATCCATAGTTACTGAAACTCGATTTCCAGAAGCAATATTTGTTTGCTCCCTTGTACCATAAAGTGTGGTTACTTTTGCTCCACTTAATATAATTATTTTAAGACAGGACAATAGCTTCAGCCAATGCTATGAATTTCTATAATAATAATTATAAAAGGCAGCAATTTTATTTACGCACTGTCTTTTAAATAGATATGATGGTATCTGATACTCAAGTACTAATGCAAAGAAACGTTATAATGCTAAAATGCTTTAAATTCTTGCTATAACTTAATCTTTAAAATTTAATAATTCTCTTCCTGTTAATATTTAATTAATTAACTTACGTCGTTCAGATTTCGTAGCGCTGACGGCGTTAAAATTTAAAGTTGTTCAGTCCCTGTTTTGTTTTCTTTCAATTCTTGCGAGCCAGCGATGGTGCTATGCTGTTCGTTTTCAAGTCTACACATTTATAAAAATCAGGTCCAGGAAACACTTCTGTGATCACAGTTTCGATTTAGACGGTATTCGCGTAGTTGTACTGATTAAGAGTTATCGTTTCCGAAAGATGCAGGTTCGATTAAAGCTGTGCGCACTTTTGCGCGTCGTCTTGTAACAAAAAGTAATATGCGAATCACGACCATGGTCAAACGAAGAAAATATATGATGGCATAAATATTCTTCGCTGTTATTCAGGACAGGTTTAGATTAAACACCGCTATTTTCAGTCTTTAGAAATCACAAGACGATACACTTTAGAGATATTTGTTTTAAATAACTTGTATTTACCTTTTCTTATACAATATGGTGATTGTCCGCAAGGATTATCTCTCTCTCTCTCTACTTTTTATAGCCTTTATACATTCACATTACATACATCAATTAAGAAACTTCTCTTTCTCTACCGACTGGTATGCAAACAAAATCTGCCTGGACGAAATGTCTTACATAGAATCAGTTCTCACTTAACAATCATATATAGTTTTGTAGTACAAACAATTCTAGTTTATTCCGTGCACTAGAAAGTCTTTGATTCACTGAGCACAAAAATTAAAATAATAAAATTATAATTACATTTTTAATGTAGTCAATTCTTCATTATATCATGAAAATAAGGTTTGATATTGTTGTAATATTATTTTTCATCATTGTAGCACTATATTGCCCCCTTTGGATGTTGTAACACCTCCGCTGTGTTTCGACCCGCTCTGATCGAATAGCAGCCCAATATTTATTATTAATATGACCGTGTACCTAATGGGGCTGGTAATCGGAACTGACTGCTATGGAAGTTGTTACTTTCCAGTTCGTCCTGTTCAATACTGTGATAATGAAATGTCTGGTAACATGAAAAACACCAACACAGTTTCACTAATTACGAACCTATATAAGTCTCAAAAACACAAAAAAAGGAGACAGCCACTGCCTTCGTCATACATATCTAATTACGGCTAATCTCAGCACAGGCTTCTTCATTTTCCATTATCGTCACACGCTAATCCATCACTGCATCCAACACTGCAATCCAACACTGCAATCCAAGGTGATGCCAGCGCGGTAGACGCGAAACCAAATATCGGCCTTAGAAATGTCACTGATCACTTTCGTAATAATACTTCTTCACCTTCCCGCTATTATTCTAGTACAAAGGGGTCTAACCACGGCGATGGCGACTCCCTTCTCCGTTAAAAGCCTCGTATTTCAACAAACACCTCCACACACCTCTACCCGCAACATGGCACTCGCTCAACTCCACACTCGCTCTCGCAACATGACACAATCGATTGTTTGCCCTATCGACCTATGCCGAGTGCAAATTTACAGTAAGGGCCTACGGACCCCTTACATCCCCGCCCTTGAAAACTTCTTTGGAGCCTCTGGCGTAAAAGAATCGGCAAGGAAATTAGATATCATTACATCTGAACAAAACACACAGTGTAAATAATTAATGAAATTACAATTCACCAAATAATCCCTCGATTCCGGTAGTGGGCTGCCTCCACAATAATATTCTACAAAAGGTTATTACATCTCACAAACATGGCATTATCCAAATCACAATTTTTTATCAAGCAGCAATAATCCTCTATAGTCCATATTGAATGTAACACACAACATACAATCAAAAATTATTACGTGAACACATGACATCTGGGTTATTATATTACAAATAATACCCTATTGGCTCTGGTAACAAACTGCCCCTACAGAAACATCATACAACATCAATCTATCTTAATTAATATGGCATGGTAAATATTTTTACAAACTTATCTTACATTCAATTACCAAAAATCTTCACTTTCAAAGGTTTGTACGAGTCATTAACTACATATTTGTTATAAGTTGCTACAGCAAAGACAAGAAAACAAACTAGTTGAATGCCAGCTACCCCTTTGGTATGCCGTCCTTTCAGTGGCGTTCCTGCCGTCCATACTACTATCATTCTAACTTATAACTCACTTGGCCAACATGCATTAAAGTAAAGGAAGAAATTCACAATTTATTCATTTGAGTTTTTAACACAACTATCTGCATCACTATAACTAATGTGGTCACCCAATGGAAAATTTTAAACTACTGATCATTTCATTTTGTCAAAAATTACTGCCATATGTGAATTGTTATCACTAAAGCTTAGATGAGAGGTACAATATTTCCTGTTATATTCACATTAATTCAAATCCACCATACGGATATTTGTTATTCATTACACAGTGCCAGAATTCTGCTTCTAAAGCTTGACCTACGTATAACTATAATTGACTCTGATAACTAATTGGATACATGAATTACTCATTACTCATGAGTTACACTTTCTGTTTTATCAGCATACTTCAGATCAACATGTATACTTACAAACAACTTGCAAACAGATATTGCTTATGTGCTAAATGACATACTTAAATCATCTAATACTCCATACTCTTCATTACACATAACTCCCTCAACTTAACAGCAACTTCAACTGCAAATAAATATACATCCTCAAACTACATCAGTCCTCTATATACTTCAATACTGCAAACATCTCATACTCAATACACTTCGTTACACATAACTCCCTCAACTTAACAGCAACTTCAACTGCAAATAAATATACATCTTCAAACTACATCAACCCTCCATATTTGCTGCAATAACTACATAAAAATACTACTCCAGACTCCTTGGCCTCTCCATACATAATATTTCACATCATTTATTCGAATAACTATCTCCTCATGTATTTGTTTTTTTATATGTTCATCTACTTACAAGCTGATACATTACTTCAATTTTCTTACAACAGTTTGACTTTTTCATGCCTCACAAAACAGCTCTATAAGATTACACAAACTCTTGTTTGACCAATTAGCTTCCCACCACATTTTATAAACATTAGCTTTCTGATCTGGTTCTCATTTTATTATTTCTGGCACTAATAATTTTGCAATGTACTGACACTAAACTGATTTTTAACTTATTGATTCTTTGACATCTCATACTCTACATCAACAGTAACTACTTATCCTTATTGTAAGTCAACTATAAATCTGCTAGATGGTTCCTGACTGAATTACTTGGACAACCACTACCTATTCTAACTACTATACACTAACTTTCTTAATCTAAGGACAGAGAAAGATGGTAGAGGAGTGAAACTTGAAACGAGAAATAAAGTTTCACCCAGCTGGGATTGTACCAGTCGCCACTTGGTATACCAGCAAAAGAGTTACTGGCTCCCTACACCTAACTTTCTTCAATTTGTACCTCGTGATCCCTTTGTCTATCAACTCTTCTCTCATAATTCCTGTCATTATCATCTACATATGTCCCATGATTGTGATGAAACTGTCGACCATTGCCGTGGTTCCTACGTCCATTACCCCCATTTGATGGTAATTATTTCCATCTTGGTTCTGATCACACATCTGATTGTTTTCCTGTGCACGAATAGTTTCTAATTGCTCCAATACTTCCATTAAAGTATCTTTATCTTTAATCAAGCTCCCAGATACAGTTTCTTGCATTCTCCGGCTCAATCTTCTTTTCATCGCTGATATCATTATGTCATCACTCAGGGGTTGTTCCAAGGTCTCGTTCAATTCCCATAAATGTTCGGCAAACTCTCTCAACGTTCCTCTCCATGTATTAAGTGACTTGCGGTGTAGTAGATCCTCAAGTGCTGCACACTGATGACTTTTGGACCAGTATTTCTTCAAGAATTCCCCTTGAAACTGATCATAACTAGTAGTCCCTTCCTTCTTCCTGACTCCCCAAGTGAAGGCCTCACCTTCCATCCTATCTATTGCAAATTGAATCTTGTCTGCGTCTTTGAAATGTGCTGGGAAAACTCCTTTTAACCATTTCATAAATATCATTGGGTGCAACCCTCCTTTCGGATTAAACTTCTGCCCTGTATTATTTTGGACGTACCGATTATCACTGCTCATCAAGGTAACGACTCTACCTTCCCCAACGGTTAAAGTGGCATTGCTAATTCGTTTATCGATTTCTTCTGTCTTGCTCTCCAATTGTTGTACTCCCTGTTGTCATTGCCTGACCTCCATTGCAACCCTCTTGTTATCCTCTTCTGGTTGCACGGCTATAGCATTTCTCAGATTGACAGCCAGTTGGTTTTGCCTATCTCCTATCCCCTTAACCGCATCATTGCATTGTTTCTGCATCTGCGTCACCTCGGCGATTCAATGATTGCAATTTGTTTCCACTTCGGTGATCCTTTCTCCCAATTCGGCTTTAGTTTCTTCAGTATCGTCTTCTATCTTTTTTGTTAACTTTTCTTCCATCTTCTCCACGTCCACCTGGACTTGGTCTATGCTCTTCTGTAGCTTACTCTCTCTCTCGTTGATGTCCATCTTCAGTCATTCTTGTAATTCCTGCATTTCCTTCTTCAGATTATATTCTATCTTCGTTTGCGATGTTTTGATCTCTTGTGCTAGAGTTTCCTTAAATGATTTTTCTAAGCTTTCTTTGGTTTCTTGTAAATCTTCCTTTAATGATTTGCAGAATATTTCTTCCCTTTCTCTAGCTTGTTGTAAGCCTTCCTTTATTGTTGCCTTGGTTTCCTTTAGCAAGTCTGCTAACATCGACCGTATATCTGCACCCTCTGAAACTGGCCTATCTCTCGTCGTTTGTCCCGGTGTCTCGGGGTAACTAGTTGAATGTGCTAATGGGCTTTCTAATGACAATCCATAATCACTGATTCCTGAATCATCTCTGTCTTCCTGTCCTATCCCTTTCCTTTCAACTACTGCCTCACAAACCTGCTTATCTTCAGTAGACATGTTTGGTTTATTTTTAATGCACAGGCAACTAATATAAAATAACCTCTAGTAACCCAAAACACTCCTAATTACCGCTAAACTAATCAAACAGTAACTGTAGTATCTTCAGTTAATCCCAAAATTGATAGAATACGTATGAGTACTGAACATAACGACTCTCAAAACCTAATAATTTCAAATAGCAATTTTCACATATACAGCTTATTTAAAATGTTTTAAATAAGACAAATCACACCATTCATTAAATCTATAAATGTAAAATCTCCAAAAACAATGAGCATATCTGTATAATCACCATTTAGACAGCGCAGTATGCATAAATAAGTATGCTATATTTCAGTGTATGTTTCGCAAACTTTTCGGAAATTACTGTAATTGGGCACTTGTCCTAGGGTGAAACACAGTTTAAAACTGTTTATTCATCGTGAAGACAGTATACTGCAATTTAATGTTATGCTAACCAGTTGTCTTCACTCACCAACTGACGTTACCACGAGTCGCGATGTTTTGACGTTTGAAGTGGGCGTGGCGCTGTACTGCCGCCGGAGCCGCGTGAAGTCACGCTGAAAATCTGTGGCGAGTCGTCGTAGTTCTCAGTCGGCCGCTCCGTGGCGCTGCAGGCGGGCGTAGTTTGTAGTTCGGCCGCTAGATGCCGGGTTGGCGCTCGGTGTCTCGAGTCGCGCTGATCGCTGTCCAGTGTAGTGCATCTGCGTCTGACCTACTCCTTGCACAGGTAGTTGGGATGACGTGTGAAATCACCTCGCGGATCGAAGTTCTTTGGCGCAGCTGCTGCACGGGTCTGCGTGACGTCATTCAACAATTGCGTCGCCACATAAATTGTCGCCTGCATAACAGTTTAAGGGGCCACTTGAAGTTGCTCGATTTTCATTATTCAAAAAGCAATTTCGATCATAACATTACTACTAAACACTTCTTTAAAAGCTTCCGTGACGAATTCTTGGCTCGTTTTGTTGTGGTAATGTTCACACGTGTCTTCCTTTAGTGTTCACTTTTCACCGTTTTTCGTGCGGAATTACGCGTTTGCACATTATAACACAGTTTATCGACACTACTACTCTCATCTAATATGGCGGAGAAACAGTTTATTCACAATCGTAAGATGCTATTACTTCGTATTGTTGAAAATGCACTGTTTCTTGTCGCGATTTTAAAGTTTATACTGTCTTCATCCGAAATTGGAAAATATTTTCTCGCGTTAAGCAAGATAAAATTACCTATTGATCTTACTATTCGTCCGAAGATTGCACTTGTCCTTTCATGGTAAGCCAAGGTGTAACACCTCCGTTGGGTCCCGACCCGTTCTGATCGAATAGCAGCCCAATATTTATTATTAATATGACCGTGTACCTAATGGGGCTGGTAATCGGAATTGACTGCTATGGAAGTTGTTACTTTCCAGTTCGTCCTGTTCAATACTGTGATAATGAAATGTCTGGTAACAAGAAAAACACCAACACAGTTTCACTAATTACAAACCTATATTCGTCTCAAAAACACAAAAAAAGGAGACAGCCACTGCCTTCGTCATACATATCTAATTACGGCTAATCTCAGCACAGGCTTCTTCATTTTCCATTATCGTCACACGCTAATCCATCACTGCATCCAACACTGCAATCCAAGGTGATGCCGGCGCAGTAGACGCGAAACCAAATATCGGCCCTAGAAATGTCACTGATCAATTTCGTAATAATACTTCTTCACCTTCCCGGTATTATTCTAGTACAAAGGGGTCTAACCACGGCGATGGCAACTCGCTTCTCCGTTAAAAGCCTCGTATTTCAACAAACACCTCCACACACCTCTACCCGCAACATGGCACTCTCTCAACTCCACACTCGCTCTCGCAACACGACACAATCGATTGTTTGCCCTATCGACCTGTGCCGAGTGCAAATTTATAGTAAGGGCCTACGGACCCCTTACAATGTACAGTCACACTTGTTTGACTGGACATCCAAGCAGGCTTATTTTTCTTGCCTGTTTTGTTCGAAGTTCATTGTGCTCTTTCACTTGGAAGCATGTACTTTATTTTACGTTTAAGTCTCAGGGATTTTGAGTTTGACACTCCCCCATTCGGGCAAAGGACAATGGGAAAAACCCCGAAAAGAAAAAACCACGGTGGAGCGAGCACATCTTCCATACCCTTTTTTTTAGTTTTCAATATTTGAATATTCACTTTGTATGACATTTAATAATGGTACAATTTCGTGGTAGTGCTGCTGGTGACGACGGCTGGCGACTTGGTGTACTGCAACACCGATGGACTGCGATGGCGTAGAAACGCCAGCGATGTGGTGCGATGGCGTGGCAGGGTGCGGCAAGGGATGACGGATGATGTCGCTGCAGTAGGCTGCCCTCTCCGACACGTGTGCTCAGCATTCTAGCATACAGTCACATGAAATTCAAACAGCAGTATCAGGTCCTTAAATTAACATCTAAATTACATCATATCTTACACACTCTTTCACTCAACAAAAAGAATGTGTTTTTGTGAATTGCTCGACTGTTTGTGAGTTTCTTTATCATGATGCAAGTCCATTCGTCCTTCCGACATAACTGACTAAAGGTTCATGTAATTACGTCCCAACATTGACACAGTTCTGATAGAGTCAGTAGCAGTTCCCAGCACTGTGACGACTCACCACTGTTGCTGACTGATCGATAAAACACTTGCTCTTGAGTTTTAGTTTGCCTGGAATGTTACGTCCACGCTTGTGGTCCCAATAACACTCTGTATACTTGGCATTACTAAACACTCGTAGCACACAATTTGAAAACGAAATCAGGGTAACACAATGCACTCATTGAGCGTCCACTTTTGTGTTAAATTCCACTCTTTCGACACTGAAATAAAGTTCGTACGCGCAGAAGATAATGTTCACAGAAAGTTTTTGGTCATAGGTCATCTGTGACATGTTCACTCCACCACGTAGTCACTTGATCACAGTTATCAAGTCCGACAAGGTAAAGTCCTTGTACTACACCATAAGAATGTCTTTACACAGTCTAGTTACATAATGATAAATTACTGCATGATTGTACATACCAAATGAAGTACACAATTGTAGTTATTTACTATATAAAACCAAATCCTAAGTCATATATTTTCTCGAAAAGGTGCTCCTGGACTTACAAAGAATTACGCAGTGATAAACACAAGTCTGTATATGTCTGTATAATGAGCTGTTCAGTCATGGACAACATCTTGTTCGATCTGGTTTATAGCCCATGCAAGTCCGAGCACTAACTTGCGGTGGAAAATTTGTTAAACCTACACGTAACTCGCATAAACTTTACATGTTGTAAGTGTATCCTGTACACAGTCTGCGAAAGGAAAGAAGACCATAATCTGCTCACCCTAGTAAGTTCAAAATAGTTGACAATCAACAAAATGAAACGTTTATTTCCTAAAGTCACTATGTCTTACTGTTGTATGAAATATGCAGTTCTGTTCACTGTTCGTAGTTTTACAAGCATAAGTTCCTGAAAGTTTACTAAATCCCAACAAGTTTGTATTATGTTTCATTAAGTGTCTTCGGGTGGAATCATCTTGAAGCAATTCTTCTTCTCCTTGCTGCAGCTTGGCGTCTTCTTCTCCGTCGAACTGGAGCTGAAATTTTCTTACAACTAATTGGTATTCTGAGAGCCTCTTCCTCCAAGCAGTACTGATGCTTCCAATTTTGTATGTTCCTAGTATCACACACACCGCATCACAGTGTGTGCATGAAATACTTATACACTAGTCCATTAATTAATAATTGTCACTGTACTTGAGTCTTTGATGTTTCACTTCACCTCATTGCGACACACATAAAAGGTCACCTACTGTACTTAAGATACATATCTTTTCAAGTCTTTATGATTGTATAGTCCTTTCTGTCTATTTGCTTTGGGATACACCAAGAAATAACTATTTTTATGTGGTATACCTAAGATCACAAATGGTCCTGAATATAGCGGAAACCAATTCTTTATTTTTTTCTTTAATAATGATGACTTCAGATAATTCCTTACTAACACCATATCTCCCACGTTAAATTGTTGAGTATTCTATAGTCTCCAGTTGCATGATTCTTGCCGTTTCTGTACATTCTCATATAGTGTGACCAATGCTTGTCTAATTTTGTCCTCCCAGTCTTCCAGTTCAGTATTTAGTTTTTGAAGTGGGTTGACTCAACTATTGTTCTCTTTTGTTTTTAATGTGAGTTCTGGTGGAGTAAAACCTGTCGATAAATGTGGTATGTAGTTTATAACACTTTCAAATGGCTCTATGTATTCTACCCACTTAGTCTGTTTAGCTGAGCAGTACGTTCTCACAAAGCCATTAAACTCACGGAACACACATACTGTGGGATTACCTTGGGGGTGGAACTTATAAATGAAAATTGATTTTATGTTATGTTTCTCTAAGAATTTCTTCCAGGTAACACTCGTAAAATTCGAGGCATTGTCAGAGAGTAGCGCTGCTGGCGTACTGAAATGTGGTTTGTAATCATTTTCCAATCGGTTTACTATCGTTCTCGTGGCTGTTGTTTTTGTAGCAAATAGTTTTACAAACTTAGTAAAGTTATCTAGCACTGCTACGAGGTATTTGACCCCTCTTCTAGTAGTTGGTAGAGGTCCAGCGATGTCAATACTTAAAAATTGGCATGGAGCAGTTGGAACAATTGATTGCATTAATGTCTGCGATGATAAAGCACACGGCTTTATGCGCTGGCAAATGTCACATGCTTGTGTCATCCGCAGGATCTTTCTATACATGTTATTAAAATGACAATACATTCTTAGTTTCTCCAGGCACTTCTTTGAACCGAAATGAGACCAAACATTATGTGTATACATTATTAACTTCTGCTCACATTGCTGCGGAATACATAATAGCCAGTTTCGTGAATCCTCATGTCTTCTAAAGAATAATACATCCTGATGTAACATGTAATATTTATGCAATTTTGAAGTAGCATCCCTCCTTAGTTGATCCTTGATCTCGTTCCAAATATTATCTATATCCTGTTTTTGTGCAATGTTTTTACACATGTCTATCAAATATTTACGATTAACATTGTCCGCCATTAGTAACACTTTAAATTCCGATGTTTGCTCTGTGAGTTCACTAAATTGAGGTAAATCTTAGGGTAGCCTAGACAAAGCATGTGCCACAATATCATTACTTCCTTTGATGTAAATAATCTGGAAATCATACTCCTGCAACACTAAGGTCCATCTTGCCAAACGTGCATGCGAAACGCCCATACCACTGCCAATGCTTCAAGCTCTGTAGTGGAATATGCGCGTTCACATTCCGATAATACACGACTTGCGAAAGATATTATTTTTATTTGCTCATATCCATCTACTGTTTCTGTTTGAAATAAACATGCACCTAACCCAGTGCATGAAACATCTGAGGTTATGCAAAAATCCTTACTGAGATCTGGATGGTGCAAGATTTTAGCATTTAACAAGCAATGTTTGATTGTGTCGAAATCATGTACACAGTTGTCAGTCCACACCCACAGCGCATTCTTTTTCAGACGCCACAATAGATGTTCGCTGTAAAGCCATTGATCAGACATGAATTTTCAGAAAAAGGACACAAGACCCATATATGCCTTTAATTGTCTTTTGTTGGCCGGATACGGCAATTTCTGATAGTCTCGAGCTTAGTAATATCCGGTAAGATTCCTTCTGATGATACCACATGTCCTATAAACTTTGTCTCTGTCTTTCCAAACTTGGATTTCTTAAGGTTAACCTTATCACCTGCAAATTCAAATTTGTGTAACACCAAGTTAATTAGTTTGATATGCTCATTTCACGTTGGTGAAGCAATCAATAAATCGTCCACATAGACAGTGACTTGCTCTAACAAATCCGGGTCTAGGACCGTGTCAAGCGCGTTAATAAAGACTCCGGCACTGACATTCAATCCAAATGGCAATATTCTGAATTGATAGCTTCTTCCTCTATAAATAAATGCTGTATATTTCCTAGATCTTGGCGTTAAGACCACCTGCCAGTATGACGCGCGGAGGTCTAGGCTTGATAGGTACTTTATCCCATGGAACTTCTGTAATAGTTCTTCTAGATTCTCAGGCCGCGTTCTGACAGGCATAATAATTTGATTAATCCGGCGAGCGTCGAGAGCCAACCTTACACTTCCATCAGCTTTCATTACCGGTACAAGTGGGTTACTATATGGTGATAACGAGGTCTCAATAATTCCCCATTCCAGCATTCGTCTAATTTCTTTTGTTACTGCTTCCCTTTTGATGCTGGGTATCGAGTATGTTTGATGACAGTAAGTTTCATGGGGAAACACTTCCATGTCGCACATGTAACCTTTAATTAGTCCAGGTTTCTTCAAAAATATTTTATGATAATTAGTATGTGTGTCTAATAATTGCTTTTATTGCAGACTGTCAAGACCAGAGGATTATTGTACTTTTTCTACTATTTCAGAGAGGTGGACATTCTCCTCATTCTTCACATCTTCCATGACCGGGAATGTACTGAATTGCAACTATCTTGAAGCTGCCATAAACGTGCGCAAATCGGTTCTATCTTTAAAATTTGACAATATTTGCCATGCAATTCTTTGGTCTTTACCAAGTCTAACCTGAATTTCGTGTCACCGAAACACATGATGCATTCACCCTTTGCGAGATCGATTATAGTTTCTGTCTCTCGCAAAATATCTAATCCAAGGAGACAGTTCACTGCTAAATTCTTTACAATAAGGAGGGTGCACTCTTTGACTCCCATTCCAAAATTAATACAAATCCGAGTCTGTTCCCGAACTAGTTGGGCTTTCTGACCAATAGCTCCTGTAACTGACAATTAGGGACTGGAAAAACCGGAATCTTCCTAATCTTCTTTAAGTGAAGAAAGAACGATTCATTCCGCACAGAAACAGATGCTCCAGTATCTAATATCAACGTAGTTTGAATACCATAAATATTACAAACTATAGCTGCTTGTACAACTTCCCGTTCAAACAAATTACACTTCTTCCGAAAATCTTGACATAATTCCTCTCGTATATAGACTCCGTCATTATATCTTAACATCTGCATTGTTGAACTATGTTGCTGAGCAACATCAACAGAATTATTCCTACACACTGCATCTTTTGCGTCGTTCGACCCGATCTCTGCTGATTCTATGCGACACACATTCTCATTGTCACTACAGCTGGTTGTCTGCATGCTCGATTGTTCGTTATTACTATTACCACTCATGCAAGTGCCCCCTAGACACCCTGCGACTGACACACGGGAGCAGAATGTCGTTGCATCTAGTTTGACTGACTGGTACTGGTTGATGGTTATGGTTCACTTACCTCAATGATGTTGATGTTTTGATTCGGTGGTTGCCATGGCTGCGCATTCATATGTTGTTGCATGTTATTTGACATATTTGTATTGTACAGGGGTTGTACATGATTGTTGTTGTGATATTGCGGTGGCCTAGGATGCTGCCATTGCTGTTGTGCATAATTCTGTGTTGACCAGTTATGCGGTGGTCGCATGTTTTGCTGATTATTTGAAAAATTACCGTTCTACGGATTACCGTTCTACGGATCGGAGCATGGAATGTCAGATCCCTTAATCGGGTAGGTAGGTTAGAAAATTTAAAAAGGGAAATGGATAGGTTAAAGTTAGATATAATGGGAATTAGTGAAGTTTGGTGGCAGGGGGAACAAGACTTCTGGTCAGGTGAATACAGGGTTATAAATACAAAATCGAATAGAGGTAATGCAAGAGTAGGTTTCATAATGAAGAAAAAAATAGGTGTATGTGTCAGCTACTACAAACTAAAACTAAAGAAAGACATTTCCAGGGGCAGATGTGAACTCTGACCACAATCTATTACTTATGAACTATAGATTAAAACTGAATAAACTGCAAAAAGATGGGAATTTAAGGAGACGGGACCTGGATAAACTGAAAGAACCAGAGATTGTACAGAGTTTCAGGGAGAGCATAAGGGAACAATTGACAGGAATGGGGGAAAGAAATACAGTAGAAGAAGAATGGGTAGCTTTGAGGGATGAAATAGTGAAGGCAGCAGAGGAGCAAGTAGGTAAAAAGACGAGGGCTAGTAGAAACCCTTGGGTAACAGAAGAAATATTGAATTAAATTGATGAAAGAGAAAATATAAAAATGCAGTAAATGAAACAGGCAAAAAGGAATACAAACGTCTCAAAAATGAGATCGACAGCAAGTGCAAAATGGCTAAGCAGGGATGGCTAGAGGACAAATGTAAGGATGTAGGGGCTTATGTCACTAGGGGTAAGATAGATACTGCCTACAGGAACATCAAAGAGTCCTTTGGAGAAATGAGAACCACTTGCATGAATATCAAGAGCTTTGATGGAAACCCAGTTCTAAGCAAAGAAGGGAAAACAGAAAGGTGGAAGGAGTATATAGAGGGTCTATACAAGGGCGATGTACTTGAAGACAATATTATGGAAATGGAAGAGGATGTAGATGAAGATGAAATGGGAGATATGATATTGCTTGAAGAGTTTGACAGAGCACTGAACGACCTGAGTCGAAACAAGGCCACCAGAGTAGACAACATTCCATTAGAACTACTGATAACCTTGGCAGAGCCAGTCCTGACAAAACTCTACCATCTGATGAGCAAGATGTATGAGACAGGCGAAATACCCTCAGACTTCAAGAACAATATAGTAATCCCAATTCCAAAGAAAGCAGGTGTAAACAGATGTGGAAATTACCGAACTACCAGTCACAGCTGCAAAATACTAACACAAATTCTTTACAGACGAATGGAAAAACTGATAGAAGCCGACCTCAGGGAACATCAGTTTGGATTCCGTAGAAATGTTGGAACACGTGAGGCAATACTGACCCTATGACTTATCTTAGAAGAAATATTAAGGAAAGACAAACCTACGTTTCTAGCATTTGTAGACTTAGAGAAAGCTTTTGACAATGTTGACTGGAATACTCTCTTTCAAATTCTGAAGGTGGCAGGGGTAAAATACGGGGAGCGAAAGGCTATTTACAATTTGTACAGAAACCAGATGGCAGTTATAAGAGTCGAGGGGTATGAAAGGGAAGCAGTGGTTGGGAATGGAGTGAGACAGGGTTGTAGCCTATCCCCGATGTTATTCAATCTGTATATTGAGCAAGCAATAAAGGAAACAAAAGAAAAGTTCGGAGTAGGTATTAAAATCCACGGAGAAGAAATAAAAACATTGAGGTTCGCTGATGATATCGTAATTCTGTCAGAGACAGCAAAGGACTTGGAAGATCAGTTGAACGGAATGGAAAGTGTCTTGAAACGAGGGTCCAAGATGAACATCACCAAAAGCAAAACGAGGATAATGGAATGTAGTCGAATTAAGTCAGGTGATGCTGAGGGAATTAGATTAGGAAATGAGACACTTAAAATAGTAAAGGAGTTTTGCTATTTGTGAAGCAAAGTAACTGATGATGCTCGAAGTAGAGAGGATATAAAATGTAGACTGGCAATGGGAAGGAAAGCGTTTCTGAAGAAGAAAAATTTGTTAACATCGAGTATAGATTTAAATGTCAGGAAGTCATTTCTGAAAGTATTTGTATGGAGTGTAGCCATGTATGGAAGTGAAACGTGGACGATAAATAGCTTAGACAAGAAGAGAATAGAAGCTTTTGAAATGTGGTGCTACAGAAGAATGCTGAAGATTAGATGGGTAGATCACATAACTAATGAGGAGGTATTGAATAGAATTGGGGAGAAGAGAAGCTTGTGGCACAACTTGACTAGAAGAAGGGATCGGTTGGTAGGACATGTTCTGAGACATCGAGGGATCACCAATTTAGTATTGGAGGGCAGTGTGGAGGGTAACAATCGTAGAGGGAGACCAAGAGATGAATACACTAATCCGTTCATCTATTCTGCTAATACGTTTATCTAAATTATTATTAATCTCAGTGGCAAGCTGTTTTGTCTGTTCATGTATACGCTGTTCCTGTACTTTAAACATTTGGTCCATTTTTATCATTAAGAGGGAAAATGGATCCATTACTGTTTGTGTTGGCTCTCCCGGTGGTAAATCGACTGTAACTGGTTTTTCTTGTGGTTCTAATTCAGTATGCACTTGAACTACCGTCTGTATTCTGCCTGAGTGTTCTATAGCAACTGGATCACTGACTTCAATATTAGTGTCCTGATCTATATCCTCTGTCTGATCTGGAAAAATATTGTCAATTTCTACATCACTAGTTATTCCTTCCTCCTCTGAATGTACTACAGTTGCTTTCTGCTGTGTAGCCTTTCTTACACGTCGCACTGTTTTCACCATGTTTGCAAATGTTTTTGTGCAAGTCACACGCAACACATCAATTATTCCATCACACAAAAAACATAAAATAATTACTACACTGCACCAGATTGGAATCAGTACCATAAATGTTCACTTTCGTTTGATTAAAATTCAGTTCCAATCTCGTTCAGTTAACCTCTACTGAAAACACTGATGCTGTATTTTACCGATGCTTCTCGCAGTTATTTAAATATAATTGACTCTTACAGCTTCCTAAGAGGACACACTTGCAAAATGTAAATATTTTGGATATTTTCATTGCTTTTTTCAAAATACAGCACCACGTTGAAAAAGATGTTGTGCTTTCCTTATTCAGTGGGTATGTTCTGCTGCCGCTGGAATGGAATGGTACAGCAAAATTATTGTGCTTAGAGTCGTCGTAGATTTCCGCTCATTACAGCATGAAACAAATAGAAAAAACCACACATTAGCACACACATATAAGCTGGTCCTGTCACGGTCGCCACTGAATTGCTATAATAATAATAATAAAAGGCAGCAATTTTATTTATGCACTGTCTTTTAAACAGATATGATGGTATCTGATACTCAAGTACTAATGCAAATTCTTGCTATAATTTAATCTTTAAAATTTAATAATTCTCTTCCTGTTAATATCTGAGTAATTAAATTACGTCGTTCAGATTTCGTAACGCTGATGGCGTTAAAATTTGAAGATTTTCAGTCCCTGTTTTGTTTTCTTTCAATTGTTGCGAGCCAGCGATGGTGCTATGCTGTTCGTTTTCAAGTCTACACATTCATAAAAATCAGGTCCAGGGAACACTTTTGTGATCACAGTTTCGATTTAGACGGTATTTGCGTAGTTGTACTGATTAAGAGTTATCGTTTCCGAAAGATGCAGGTTCGATTAAAGCTGTGCGCACTTTTGCGCGTCGTCTCGTAACAAAAAGTAACATGCGAAGAAAATATATGATGACATAAGCGTTCTTCGCTGTTATTCAGGACAGGTTTAGATTAAACACCGCTATTTTCAGTCTTTAGAAATCACAAGACGATACACTTTAGAGATATTTGTTTTGAATAACTTGTATTTACCTTTTCTTATACAATATGGTGATTGTCCGCAAGGATTATCTCTCTCTCTCTCTCTACTTTTTATAGCCTTTATACATTCACATTACATACATCGATTAAGAAACTTTTCTTTCTCTACCGACCGGTATGCGAACAAAATCTGCCTGGACGAAATGTCTTACATAGAATCAGTTCTCACTTAACAATCATATATAGTTTCGTAGTACAAACAATTCTAGTTTATTCCGTGCACTAGAAAGTCTTTGATTCACTGAGCACAAAAATTAAAATAATAAAATTATAATTACATTTTTAATATCGTCAATTCCTCTTTATATCATGAAAATAATGTTTGACATCATCGTAATATTATTTTTCATCATTGTAGCACTAAAGCTACCCTCTTTACAATTCATTATGCTACCTTACAGACTGTAGCAACCCATCATTTATGCACTTTCTGGGACAAAAATAATAAAAATTCAGGGCACTGCAGCCTTATTTATTTGAGGTGTAAGAAAAGTAACAAACGAGAACAAAATTTACTGTTGTTTTGCTATCAAAGAAAAGGTCAGTGTTACATAATGTATGCTGGTGTGTCAAAATGTCAATTACTATCCTAGGAAAATATTTTGTACAAATTCGTCACCATCGACCAATTCTGGCACTGAGAAAATGTCTCTTTCATTTAACTATATTGAGGGGTTTACACCTCAATCTATATCGTCCCATTTGCGAAATAGTACGTTTTTATTTCAAGCTATTTCCAGTTACCTTGAGATGGCATCATGATTTTCATGGGTGCACCATCTTTGGTAAAACTAACAGTAATACAGGGGTAATGTTTATTTTCATATAGTGTAACAACAAACCCACCAGTCTCCTTCTTGGTCCGTTTCAATTTTTCCTGTGGTTTTGATAGGCTCTCTTCATTCTACGTAGTTGCTGTTAACATTTCCATTTGATTTCTTCTATGTGATTCCCGATCTTTGTCTCAACATTCATCAAGATTTTTTCGTCTAATAGGTCTTCATCATTGGAATAATCAAGTACTGTCTGGATTTTTTCTCTTCTTGAGTTAATACTAGCACCTGCCACTGGTGTAGAAGCATTTTGTGACATTTCAAGCAAGTGTTCCATTGTTATGGAGTCCAGGCATAATCTCAGTTTACAGGGGTCTAAACTGTATATTGGCAAGGTCCTAGCTCCCATTATACACATATCATACTATAACAACTTTAAACTCTTAGTAGTACTTATTTTCAACGTAATAAGTTTCATCCCAAACTGAATCAACTTTAAAACAAGTAATGAAAGTACTGTGGAGCTACTTTGATCCACTTCATCAGTGGTGCAAGGTTATCCCACTTTCCCCAGAAAGTGACATTCGTGGCTTCTTTCGGTCATACAGAGGTAACTAACATGTTGAGTACAAGTTTGTGGGTATGATTTAGACACTAACTAATTTCTACACACAAATGAATGTTCACTACACACCCTTCAAGTAGTTTTCTGGTAGCAAAATACCGCTTTTTCTTGACAAAATCTTCCTCAGAAATACAGCAGCACAGATTTTGTTGGCAGAAAATGTCCAGGTCAGCGAGTGGCACAATAACTGTAATATATGACCTAGCAGATACTGTCAGCAGTTGAAGATAATCAGAACTGTTTCAAAATGTTTATTAGAATAGGTGCTTGGCATGATTGAATCTTTTTTCGGAGTTGGAGCAAAGTTACTCCCCGAAGGGGAAATAGCCCCACTATATGGTAGTTATCATTACTCATTATGTTTTCAACTTTCAAATCATATGCACTGCATGTTTAATGTTCATGTCTGCAAAAAACTTACATATGTTTCCTTTTTTAGCTCAAAGATGTGTGCAATGTGGAAAGAAGTAAGCAAGGCATGCTATCATGACTTGTTGTTGTCAACAAAGTGAAAAATTCCTTAAATGTAGAAGGAACAGCACTTCTTAGTCCCAAAATAACCATTCGCTATTACAGGGAAAGCACATGTTGGGACCAGAGGAAAACATAACACTGGACCAAACAAAGGAGAAACAGCATCTAAAGTGCATCAATGTATACAGTCACTGAGAGATCGCAAATGACATTACAGTATTCATGATAGCAAACGGTTATATTTACGAGAAGAACTTAATTCGAGAGTTACAACTGATATGTTCAGAGAAGAATTCCCCCAAACACTGTCTCAAACGAATAATAATGACTGATGTTTGTGACAAACTGCAACATAAGTTTAGAGCTGGCTATTCTAAACTTGATTTACAGGTAAACAATGAGAAAGATACAACTCAGATACAAATTTTGAATAAGCGCAAACAACATACAAAGATTTTAAAATGAGGAACATGAGAGGAAAGCAGACAAGTATTAAGAAAGCAGTATGTATCGATTAGTAGAAGCATATTCATTCAACATTCATTTACTTTCTTCTAAGCAATCTGTATTTTATACATATGGCGAAAGTTTCCAACAAAGGTCTTTAGACTACGATCAGAGCAGGTAGGATACACTTAAATGATGCACACAGCATTTTTGATAAAATAACTTTCATGACTTGAAACAATCAAAACACCTGAAGCTAATGCTTTGGGTCGATCAAGTTTTTGATCACCATGTATAACATGCTATATCATGTAATGTCAGTGTGTGTGTGTGTGAACTTCATCAAGTCTAAACAAGAGATGAAGTATTTCAATATAGTATAATATAGTGATTTATTTTTTAAATCCTTTACAGTGAACTTTTGAAATACTCATATACAATACAGTTTGAGGTCTACAACACTGAACAGCAGTATCACTGTCAACTGTAGTGAAGAATATGCGGTGCAAATGTAGGACTGCTTGTGCACTCGATATGAAATAGAAAAACGAAGACATTATGTATTCTATGTTAGTTTCATGTTCTGTGGATAATTTGTACACTCAATCCTTATGATATGGAACGAGGCATTTCACATTCATATGTAAATATGGCCACACACTGTTGCCAACATAATACAGAACATAACACTACAAAAGTTCTAAGTCACCCCACTGTACCACGTCACACTAAGTCATGAAATTTGTTATCAACAATCCAACTGTTTGAGAGTAAAAGAGATATTCTCAAATACAAGACTAGAAGGAAAAATGATCTGCATTACCCTTTAATGAATCCACCTTTGACACAGAAATGGGTGAAATTAGCAGCTATAAAACTGAAAATAAAATGACTGTCAGATAGCAGAAGTGTTTTCAAATATAAATTAAAACTGATTCTTCTTGTCAACTGTTTCTGTACTATAGAGGAAATATCAACTAAAGCTAACCAGTCAGATTTAAAGTTAAAATTTGTAAATGGGCACCATGCAGACATATAATTTTATACATTCACACACACACACAAACACACACTCTCACACACACACACATATATATACAGGGTGTCTCACCTAATTCTTCCACCTCAAATATCTCTGGAACAACAATAGATATTCACATGGTTTTCACCAGCATGAACGTAGGACAGGAGCTTAGGAAAGCAAATACTATGTGAAATTTTAAAACGTAAACAAATACTATTTTCAACACAAACCTGTGTATATTTAAATGGACACCCCCTATTATTTCGTATACAACCATTAGCATGAAAAATCACAAAAGTAATGTCGTTGGTTCTGCATCTACATCTACATTTACACTCCGCAAGCCATCCAACGGTGTGTGGCGGAGGGCACTTTACGTGCCACTGTCATTACCTCCCTTTCCTGTTCCAGTCTCGTATTGTTCGTGGGAAGAACGACTGCCAGAAAGCCTCTGTGCGCACTCGAATCTCTCTAATTTTACATTCGTGATCTCCTCAGGAGGTACAAGTAGGGGGAAGCAATATATTCGATACCTCATCCAGAAATGCACCCTCTCGAAACCTGGACAGCAAGCTACACCGCGATGCAGAGCGCCTCTCTTGCAGAGTCTGCCACTTGAGTTTGCTAAACGTCTCTGTAATGCTATCACTCTTATCAAATAACCCTGTGACAAAACATGCCGCTCTTCTTTGAATCTTCTCTATCTCCTCTGTCAACCTGACCTGGTACGGATCCCACACTGATGAGAAATTCTCAAGTATAGGTTGAACGAGTGTTTTGTAAGCCACCTCCTTTGTTGATGGACTACATTTTCTAAGGGCTCTCCCAATGAATCTCAACCTGGCACCCGCTTTACCAACAATTAATTTTATATGATCATTCCACTTCAAATCATTCCGCACGCATACTCCCAGATATTTTACAGAAGTAACCTGCTACCAGTGTTTGTTCCGATATCATATAATCATACAATAAAGGATCCTTCTTTCTATGTATTCGCAATACATTACATTTGTCTATGTTAAGGGTTAGTTGCCACTCCCTGCACCAACTGCCTATCCGCTGCAGATCTTCCTGCATTTCGCTGCAATTTTCTAATGTTGCAGCTTCTCTGTATACTACAGCATGATCCGCGAAAAGCCGCATGGAACTTCAGACACTATCTACTAGGTCATTTATATATATTGCGCAAAGCAACGGTCCTATAACACACCCCTGTGGCACACCAGAGGTTACTTTAACGTCTGTAGACGTCTCTCCATTGATAACAACATGCTGTGTTCTGTTTGCTAAAAACTCTTCAATCCAGCCACACAGCTGGTCTGATATTCCATAGGCTCTTACTTTGTTTATCAGGCGACAATGCGGAACTGTATCGAACGCCTTCCGGAAGTCAAGGAAAATGGCATCTACCTGGGAGCCTGTATCTAATATTTTCTGGGTCTCATGAACAAATAAAGCGAGTTGGGTCTCACACGATCGCTGTTTCCGGAATCCATGTTGATTCCAACAGAGTAGATTCTGGGTCCAGAAATGACATGATACGCGAGCAAAAAACATGTTCCAAAATTCTACAACAGATCGATGTCAGATATAGGTCTATAGTTTTGCGCATCTGCTCGACGACCCTTCTTGAAAACTGGGACTACCTGTTCTCTTTTCCAATCATTTGGAACCTTCTGTTCCTTTAGAGACTTGCGGTTCACGGCTGTTAGAAGGGGGGCAAGTTCTTTCACGTACTCTGTGTGGAATGGAATTGGTATATGTTGCATCGCAATGTGTCAATTACATTCTGAGAAATTTGCAAAGCGAAGTTGACGCTTGAAATAAATGCAGCGCACAGCTAGCACACGTCCTGAGATTCAAGCACGCACCTCACGCTGCCTGTGTAAGGGGCTCACACATTGGGAAGGTATGCACAACCCACAAAAATAAAAAAAGTAACAAGTCTAACGCAAAGTTACGTTTTTCAAATTGTAAATGTGTGTTTATTCTAGCGAAATGACACCTAGAGCTACAATTAGAGATAACACTCTTGAATTCACTTCGTTAAACACATTTACTAATGCCCTGTTGGCCACAGAAACTGTATTGTTGTGCGTTATATCCAGCATAGAAACTACACGCACATATTGACCAATGAAACTGCGTCACGTCAACATATGTTCGAAGTGCCCTCCGTTTGCATCAACACACGTTTGCAGATGGGTAACGAGAGAGTATTGTACAGATTGTAGAGTTTCTACAGAGATTGCCGCACTCGCCGCAGTAATATGATGTTGCATATCCTCTACTGTCGTTGGGAATTCTTGATACACACTGTGTCTCACTGCGCCCGATAGAAAGAAGTCTAATGGTGTCAAGTCGGCGGACCATGCTCGCTATCGCACAGTACCTCCCCGCTCCATCCTCCCGTTTGGAAATGTCGCACCTAGAACGTCTCTGGCAACTTTTGCATTGTGTGTGGGACATCCATCATGTTAGAACCACATTGATAGACAAGTTTCTAATCCTAGATCTTCTATGAGGAGCGCTAGCGTGTGTTGAAGAAATGATGCATATCGATGTCCATTCAATGTTCCTACAATAGAGTTAGCAATGATACCGCACCAAACACTGACACTCCACTGTCGTTGAGGAGTAACTTGGCGAATCCAGTAGGGATTTTGCACCGACCAGTAGTGTATGTTCCGCAGATTCACATTAACAGGATTTGTAAATGAAGCCTCGTCCGTAAACATTGTATTACTTAGGAATGCTGAAGTGCAAAACGACAGAATGCAATGTGGGATTCAGAGTCATTCCCATACAGTTCTTGATGCAATGATGTATGGAACGAATGAAACCGATGCTGATGCAAGATTCTGCACACACTACTGTGGCTTTTTCCTACACCTCGTGCTAATTTCTCGTACGCTCACCAGAGGATTGTGCGCTACAGCAACAAGAACAGCAATTTCGTTTCCACTGCTAGTCGCTGGCGTTGTACGTCGACGTTTTGCAGGAGCCGAGCTTCCTGGGAGTGTCTTGCCCATGGTTCGACGTGACAGACACCGCTGACGTGGGTAGCATTCAGCGTACAGTGTCACAGCTGTGGTTGCATTTCTGTGGCATTCACCATATATATATATATATATATATATATATATATATATATATATATATATATATATATATATATATGCAGCATTGACTGATCTTGGACATTAATTTGTAGAGACATTCAAAATTCACAAGTTATCGTTCCTAAAAAAAGATAGAAGGCAACACTTTTCTAATGTTGTGTTTGAGGGGTATTATTGATGCACTTGAGGAATAACGCCTTAATATTCGTAATTAAATAATCTATACAAAACAGCCACTGTTCACTGTTTTCTGTAGGATTTAAATCCCTGTTATTCAAATAGCTTAGACTGATTTCTCAGTGGTTCCGATAATGGTCATCAGACGACATTGCCAGAGGTCGCTCAATAACTTCTGCTTACATCTTGTGTCCGATCTTCTCCCTCAATTTTTGGCAAGGGTCTAGCAAATTAGGTTAGATTACAACCTACTTTATATATAAAGCAGGTTAAATTTTATCCTCCTGTGGTTGAATGGATACCACACTGCCTCTTTGCTGCATGGATTCTTTTGCACTTAAAAAGATGTCAAATGCATGTGAATAAGCTATATCCTCCTTGGAAAGCATGTGGCGAGTACTGTACACTCAGTCCTCAGTTATCGGAGTAACTGAACAACTCTTTGATGGGCCAAACTTGTCAGTTTCTCACCATCCATATTTTATGTGTGAGAACGTTGGTTGACATGACTAAGAGAAATCTGTACATGCAGGCATTGAGATTGGCTTCAATGTGACTAACATAGTCACACACTGATTTGAGAATATGGGCTATCTTTTGGTCGTTGCTGAAATCCACTGTGACTGCAGCCTTACAGTAGATTCATTACTGATGGAATGGAACGTCAAAACATTGCATAATACATTTCAAATGGTGCCATCCATACAGGCTGTCAAGTGTCAATGTTTCTCGGGAAGAATGTCTTATTGTCGACGTTGGTGGTGAAACAGGGGTCGTTTATGGCTGCAGTTACAGTGGCACCAGAATCAATGGATATCAACAACAACTGACATCGGTTCATTTTTTCAAAATCAGGACATCACTATGAGCATGGTCACATTGTAGCCGATCTCATCATCTGGATGTATAGACTTCGGACGACAATCGGCGAAATTCAGATCAGTTTGTTTTCTTTGGACAAATCGACCGACATTTTCACATATGGAGTGTGAGAAACTGATACAATTAATCAAAGACGGAATGAATTTGTGGCATCCTGAGGATACAAAATCATAATCAGGATATAGTTTGAAATCTGTTGACTGGAATCGCAGGTTTATTGGAAACCACAAGTAGGCAAAACTTTTATCAGACGTTTTATGTGTAAACTACAACCTCAAAAACTGATATGTGCTACCAAGAAGGGTGTGCATCTTTTTATGCTGACTGTAGTGGATCTTTTTTGGGTTGTGGTATACGGACATTAGCTGTCTACAAATTGTTATTACTGCTTGTTGGCATTTCTATGCCAGTAGGTTGGTGAATTTGTTATGCGAAATGGCTTGCAAATGTGGTGTTACTTGTGTCCACTTTTCAGTGCTATACATGTTCAGAGTATGTTATTCAAAACATTGTTTATCTTTCACACATATGCTAAATGAGAATCGTTGGACGTTAATTAATATATGCCTGCACAACTTCAAATAAATTCAGAAAAACATGGTATCTGTAAACCTGCTTTTCAGGGTCACTAATAATTATCTTGAATATGTAAAGTCAAAAACCATAAGTAAAACACTTTCAGATTATGAAAGGTAATTTCGAGAACTTGTAGAGGTGTGATTCGAGCTCTGACAACAAAAACTAATACTCTCATTAAAGATGCAGTTCTGACTCAACTAAAACTGGACATGGCACTTCGGTATTTGACATCTGGTGATTATGTCTTTCCAATATTGAGGCCTATACCACATTATACAACGTATAATTTCCAAGTTTATGTGTGACGCATTGGATACTATTTACGATGGCCTATGGACTAATTTAAAAGCTAATATCTTCATTCTTACACCCCAAATACACATTTATTCTATAACGAATTTCGCAACTATGCTTTGTGCAAATGCACTAAAAAGATACTATGATGAAGATGATTTCCTTCATTAAAAGCTACACAGAATCTGAAATAATAGTGCCACCAGAAACCTTGTTCTTTCCTTTCGCAAATGCCCTGAGCAAGTGTTTAACGAGTACTCGAGTTTTCAGTACTAGAATCCGATTATCTGATTATTCTACCAGTATTGCATTAATTTTCACCATTTTTAGAATAAAGTGAGCTGCATTGAAACCACTGATCTATCTTTCATTATTTAAGTAATTCTTGCTTATTCACACACAAATCTTATCTGTGCATCATATAATAGAAATAGCATCTACTTTCACCTATAACTTAACCATTATGTACTCATAACATCATTGGCAAAACCATTATAACTGAAATCGCACATCCAGCCACTATAGTGTAATAAACTGTACTCAGAACAACCGGTTTGGGCAAGATTATTAATGTAATCTGTCACTGAGACTACATAACTTCGAAGCATAAATATATAAATACGAAAAACATCTGACCAGTATGTTGGATTCAAAGATAGTGGCTCATTCTGACTCTAAATGGTAGTGGGAGAAGGAAAGTGGTGTCATAAAGTTAAAGAATTTTTAACTTTTGTGGCATGGCGTTTTCCCCTTCGTCTCATATATTCGTAAGACTTGTCTGGTAATTCGAATAACTGATGACAGAGTGTAATGGATAACACCTCACCGCAGCACAGATCTCCAAGCACAGAGGCGTCATGGCATCCAACCCACCACAGAGGTTAAACTCTAATCTACTTCGCACATACAACAAAGTCTAATCGAACCTAACTTCCTTGGCCCTGTCACAAACTGATGAAGGAGATTGGACACACCGTGATCAAGCTGTCGGCCGATATCTGGTGACAGCATGCGATGATAGTTGTATTTATTTATTTATTTATTTATTGTTCCGTGGGACCAAAATAAGGAGAAGTCTCCATGGTCATGGAACGAGTCAATACATGAAATTATAACACGATATTAGAAACAGATAAAATGAAATATAAAAAACATATTCAGGTGACAAGTCGGAAGTTGAAATAAAGAAAATCAACAATGTAGCACTGGAATTTGCTTAATTTTGTTAGCTCTTCCAGGAGCTCCTCGACAGAATAGAAGGAGTGATACATGAGGAAACTCTTCAGTTTGGACTTAAAAGAGTTTGGGCTACTGCTAAGTTCTTGTGGTAGCTTATTGAAAATGGATGCATCAGAATACTGCACTCCTTTCTGCACAAGAGTCAAGGAAGTGCATTCCACATGCAGATTGGATTTCTGCCTAGTATTAACTGAGTGAAAGTTGCTAACTCTTGGGAATAGGCTAATATTGCTAACAACAAACGACACTAAAGAAAATATATACTGTGAGGGCAATGTCAGAATTCCCAGACTATTGAATAGGGGTCGACAAGAGGTTCTCGAACTTACACCACATATAGCTCGAACAGCCCGTTTTTGAGCCAAAAATACCCTTTTTGAATCAAAAGAACTACCCCAAAAAATAATACCATATGACATAAGCGTATGAAAATATGCGAAGTAGATTACTTTTCGTGTTGAAGTGTCACTTATTTCAGATACTGTTCTAATGGTAAATAAAGCAGCATTTAGTTTCTGAACAAGATCCAGGACATGGGCTTTTCTCAACAGCTTACTATCTATCTGAACGCCTAGGAACTTGAACTGTTCCGTCTCGCTTATAATATGCCCATTCTGTCTCATCAAAATATCGGTTCTTGTTGAATTGTGAGTTAGAAACTGTAAAAACTGAGTCTTACTGTGATTTAGCATCAAATTATTTTCCACAAGCCACGAACTTATTTTATGAAATACATTATTTGATAATGTCATCAGCAAACAGAAATATTTTTGAATCACCTGTAATACTAGAAGGCATATCATTTATATAAATAAGAAACAGCAGTGACCCCAGCACTGACCCTTGGGGAATGCCCCACTTAACAGTGTCTCATTGGGACTGAACATCACTACCACTCTCAATACTGCGGAGAATTACCTTCTGCTTTCTGTTCTTAAAGTAAGAGGCGAACCAATTGTAAGCTACTCCCCTTACTCCATAATGGTCCAACTTCTGCAGTAATATTTTGTGGTCAACACAGTCAAAAGCCTTCGTTAAATCAAAGAAAACACCTAGCGTTCGCAACCTTTTATTTAATCCATCCAAAACCTCACAGAGAAAAGAGAATAGAGCATTTTCAGTTGTTAAAGCATACCTAAAACCAAACTGAACATTTGACAGCAAATTATGTGAATTTAAATGCTCCAGTAACCTTGTACATACAACCTTCTCGATAACTTTAGCAAACACCGATGGCATAGAAATAGGTCTATAATTGTCAACATTATCCCTGTCTCCCTTTTTTATAAAGTGGCTTCACTACCGAGTACTGTAATCGGTCATGAAACCGACCACTCCTAAAGGAAAAATTACAGATATGGCTAAGTACTGGGCTAACATACATAGAACAATACTTCAGTATTCTGCTAGATACCCCGACATATCCATGAGAGTTCTTGGTCTTTAGTGATTTAATTATTAACTCAATCTCCCTCTTGTCAGAATCATGGAGAAGCATTTCAGGTAACAGTCTTGGAACACTTTTTTCTAAGAGCGCTATATGATTCCCTGTTGGGACCAGGTTTCTATTTAGTTCACCTGCTATATTCAGAAAGTGATTATTAAATACTGTACATATGTGCGACTTATCAGTAACATGGACATTCCCACTACGCACTGATTCTATATCCTTGACCTGTCTCTGCAGACCAGCCACTTCCTTTACGACTGACCATGTGGTTTTAATTTTCTCCTGAGACTTAGCTATTATATCTGCATACCACATACTTTTTGCCTTCCTAATAACATTTTAAGCACCTTACAATACTGTTTGTAATGGGCTGCTGCATTTAGATTCCGACTGTTTCTAACGTTTTGATATAATTGCCACTTTGTTCTACAAGATATTCTTATCCATCTAGTCAGCCACCCAGGCTGCCTGTTTGTGCTAGTACCCTGTTTTGAACGTTCTAACGGAAAGTAACTTTCAAAGACCATGAGAAAAGTCTTGAGAAAAGCATTATATTTATCATCTACTGTATCAGCGCTATAAACATCTTGCCACTCTTGTTCCGTGATAAGGTTTACAAAGGTCTCTACAGCAACTGGATCAGCTTTCCTAAAGAGTTGATGACTATATTTAACACGTGTTGCAGCACAAAAATCTTTTAGAGTTAAAATTTGTGGATCATGATCTGAAAGGCCATTCACCTTTTTGCTAACAGAATGCCCTTCTAGTAATGAGGAATGAACAAAAATGTTGTCTATGGTTGTTCTACTGTTCCCTTGCACTCTCGTTGGAAAGAATACGGTTTGCATAAGATTATATGAAATAAGGAGGTCTACCAGCATCCTCTTCCTTGCACAATCACTTATACAATTAATATTGAAGTCACCACATATAACTAACTTTTTGTATTTCCTATAAAGTGAACCAAGAACCACCTCTAGCTTTAGCAAAAATGTTGTGAAATCGGAGTCTGGGGATCTATAAATAACAACAGTTAGAAGTTTAACTCCATTACATTTAACCACACCTGCACAACATTCAAACACCTTTTCAGTGCAGTACTTTGAAACATCAATTGACTCAAATTGGATGCCGTTTTTCACATACATGGCTACTCCCCCACACTGCAAAGAGCTCCTCGAAAAGCTGCCAGCCAACCTGTATCCTGGTAAAGGAAGCCTCTGAATTATCTCCTGCAACTGCTGGCCTACACCTCTAAAGTGAAACTGTGAACGCAGCCGAAAGGGCGGTACAAAGGCACCAACGACGCGACCAACAAATTCACGTGTATAGGCGGTTTCACCGACCGACCAACGGGCATTTATTGTCGGGATGCCGGACAAGTAGGAACGTCCGACAGCCGACCCCCACACCACTGCACTCAGCTAATTATGCCGTGGGTCATGCCAGCCTCCTGGCAAAAGTTCGTCTTTTGTTGCTGCGTGCAGGATTAAATGCTGTTGTAATATACGTGACTAGGTGCGAGGTGGGAGAAACGTTAAGGACATTGTTTCTGAAGAAATTTAAAGACTGCAGATGTTTGTGGAATACATCTTGCATGGAATAACGAATCTTCAATGGTTTCATGTGGCACTTAGGGAGATTAAAAGTCCATCGATCTTCTGAATTTTTGTTTGTAAGTTTTATTTTCGATACTTATCGTAAATGAAATATAAAAACCGAAATATCGACATTCTATGGGTGTCAATTCAGTCCAGCCTATAACAAAGTCTTCTGCTGTGAAGTCCAAAATTGCTGGATTTTTTTACAGGTCTAATAGCTGCTAAGTGCTTCGTTTCTAATATACAGGGCGATTCACGAAGATATGCACATATTTAAATATATTATTCTGCAAGTAAAACTAAAGAAGAAAGTTGATATAAACATAGGACCACAAAAGTTCAGTTACGGAGTTAAAGATTTTGCTTGAAATTTAGCAACTTCACTAATTTGAAGCCATCACAAAACTGTATGAGGTTAAAGTAAAACATGAATTCCATTTATTTTGTTGATCTTGGTCTGGTGAATCTAATAAAACATGTCCCAGACATGCATCTGCAGTAGATCTCCAAAACATCCACAGAAGCAAAGATTATTATACAAGTAAATTTGTTTACTTTCCATTAAGAGTGTAGAAACGTTTATGTCATTGTTGGCAGCTGTTAGGGAGTTGTTTCAGTCGTTTTGGCCGGTATTACACTATCAAATTTCTTTGTCAAATATCTTTGTCCAATATCTTTGTCAAAGATATTTGATGGTGTAATAGGGAAGTTTGTCAAATGTCGTCCAATATTTGATCAAATGTAGGGCCTCGCTGTAGATTTGATCAAAGAAGTCGCTTGTCTTCTGTTCACTGTAATGTGACATGTTACCACATGGAGCGCTAGCATCGCTGCATTCTGTCGTCTGTAGTGTTTTTATAAACATTGCAGGTAAATACAATTGGTGTGTGCCGACAACTACAAAATTAATAGAGATGCTGATGAGGCGCTTTACAACGTGAGGCACTCTGAATACAAAAATAGATTACGAAGGTTGGAGACCTGACCTGACCTAACCTAACCTAAATTGTTATTATTTTATTTATTTAATTTTATTTTCATGGCAAATTTCAATTGATGTGTGATACTGCAAAATTAATAGAGATGTATGAAGCGGATGAGACACTTTACAATGTGAGGCACCCTGATTATAAAAATAGATTAAGAAGATTGGAGAGATACAAAAATTATACACACATATATATTTATAGAATGGAATCCTCATCCTCTATTCCAGCCTGCTGCAAGGCAGCCTGGATATATCCAGAGGTGGACAGTTGTGCACGGGCTGTCGCATGCAGCAAATCCCACCTGTCCATTAATGTCCGCTCCAGACTGTGCATAGTGGCAGTGGTGTATTCCCTGCCGCCCACCTTTTCCATTTCACGCAGTTCTGCTGCGATGTGGGCGCCAAGGGTACTGTACCGGTCTTCATGGACAGGCATGGTTCTGGCAGCATCAGCCATAGCCTGAAGTGTCGTGCTGGCCTCCACCATAACGTTTGTTGCCACGTCTGGCGTGACTTTCCTCCTTTTAGTTGGAGGCCGCTCTTGACGCTGGGGCTGTGGCTGTACCTCGCTACATGCGACAGGCTCTTGCATCTCATGCTATAAAATAAAAGATAAAAGCCATTAGTTACGTACTTCCTTGCACATACATAAATCTTATTTATTTACAGGTACCCACAAGCAGAGGAGAGTGGGAGCAAATTGCAGAGGATTTCGAGATGAAGTGGAACTGTTATAACACTGTAGGAGCAATGGACAGAAAGCACATTCGTATTAAATGTCCACAAGCTAGTGGTTCTCACTTTTTCAATTATAAATCCTTCAACAGTATCATTTTATTTGCCATGGTAGATGCTTCCTACAAATTTTTGTATGTAGATGTAGGAACTAATGGGCGTGTTGGTGATGCTGGAGTGTTTTCAAAAAGCAAACTATGTAAGTGTCTCATTGACCGATCTATGCTCAACATTCCTGAAGGCAGGAAGCTTGGGAACACAAACATTACAACTCCAATGGTAGTACTGGCAGATGACGCTTTTCCTCTGAGTTATAACATTATGAAGCCATACCCCTTAAAAGGAATCACAAAAGAAGAAAAGGTTTTCAATTACCGACTGTCACGAGGGAGAAGATTAGTGGAGAGCAGCTTTGGCATTCTTGCAAGTCGTTTCAGGATTTTTCTTACTACCATTAATCTGCCTCCTGAAAAAGTTACCACAATAACACTGGGTGCCTGCACATTGCACAACTTGTTAACTAAGAGAAGAAAACACTTGTACACTCGTCAGGAAACAGTGTCTGCCGTAGTAGGAGACTGCACTTATCTTGAGACACAAAGCACTGAGGACCTACAGCAAATGGAACCAATAGCTTGCCAAGCTGCTTCTGGACGTACAGTACACGGGAGAGCAGTTAGGGAATACTTTAAGACATTTTACAATGGCGCTGGGAAAGTGCCCTGGCAAGATAATCACATTTAGTAACGTAAAATGTAAAGAAATGTACATACCTCAAACATTTCCTCAAACGTCGGTGTGGCACGTTCACTTCCAGTTTCACTTTCCGTGCTCTGCATATTGCACACACTCTCGTCGGCCTCTGTTGACTGGTCGAGAAATTTGAGCATCTGGAACCAGTACACTTGTGGTGTATACGCCGCCTGCGCACTGGCTCCACTTTTGCTTTTATGCATCTGCAATATTAGTAATGAAAATAATTTAAACTACTTGTAGGTTACGTAAACATTATTGTATGCTTCAAGTCGCTGCAGTGAACAAATTAATACTAATCATTTGTATGACATGTAAACTTTACTTGCATAAATAAATATAAATGAATATGTCAATACGTACTTTTGCTTTCTCGTACGAGTAGCTAGTGCGGAGGCCATTTATCTTCCTCTTGATATCCTCGGCTGTACATCCAGGCCGTATGTCATGGCTAATAATCTCTGCTATATTTTTATAACTCTCCAATCTTCTTAATCTATTTTTATAATCAGGGTGCCTCACATTGTAAAGCGCCTCATCCGCTTCATACATTTCAATTAATTTTGTGGTAGACGCCACACACCAATTGTATTTAGCAGCCATGTTTACAAACACAAAATATGACAGAACGTTCCTGCGATGCTAGCGCTCCGCGTGGTAACACATCGCACTGCAGTGAACAGAAGACAAGCGATTTCTTTGATCAAATCAACGAGTTAAAATTTTAACTCGTTGGATCAAATATACGGCCTCGGCCTAGATTTGATCAAATATTGGATGACATTTGTCAAAGATCCCTATTACACTATCAAATATCTTTGACAAAGATATTGGACAAAGAAATTTGATAGTGTAATACTGGGCTTAGGAAACCTTGAAACGAGATGGGTGTTTATGAAGACAAAGTCAGTACACATGAGGCATTACTTACTCGCATCATGAACGCTATAGACAAAATTAAAAACAACCCTGTGAAACTGAAATAAGCAACAAAATCTGTTCATACACGTGCAGCTAGATGCACTGGACTTGGTGGAGACATTTTTGATCATTTATTGTGAGTGCATTGTGAAATTTTATGTACATTGTACAGCTTCCTTAGGCCGGTATTACACTATCAAATTTCTTTGTCAAAGATTTGATCAAAGATGTGATCCAATATTCCGTCCAATATATTTGACAAAGATCTTTGACGTAGCGCTGCAAGGGGTATTACACTGTCATCAAATTTTTCGTCAAAGTTCAAGATGGCTGACAACTTGTTATTAACCGCAGCAGTTCTACGTACTCCAATTGCATTGTGTGCACATGCGGAAAAGAAGTGGGGGGAAAAAATGGAACCATACATACGAGGTTGACAGTCTTAAAAGTCCTGGGATTACAACTTGATAATAAATTCAGTTGGGAGGAGCAAACCACAGAACTGCAGAAACGCCTTAACAAATCTGTATTTGCAATTCGAGTGTTAGCAGACATAGGCAACATAAAAATGAAAAAGCTTGCATACTTTCATTCCATAATGTCATATGGGATAATATTTTGGGGTAAATCTTGAAGTCAAACAAAAGTTTTCAAGGTCCAAAAGCGTGTAATACGTATTATTTGTGGAGTAAATTCACCGACCCCCTGCAGAAACCTCTTCAAAGAACTGGGTATACTAACTACTGCCTCTCAGTATATTTGCTTCTTAATAAAATTTATCGTAAATAATATATCTCTTTTTCCAACAAACAACTCAGTTCACACATACAATACCAGGAACAAAAATGATCTGCACAAGGACTTAAAAGCACTTACTTTAGTTCAAAAAGGGGTCCACTACTCAGGAACACTCATCTTCAATAATTTGCCAGGAAACATAAAAAAATTAGTTAGAAATAAAGATCAGTTTAAAAGGAGCCTGAAAGACTTACTACTGGCCAACTCCTACTCCATTGGCGAAATTTTTAATACAAACAAATGATGTATTTATTCATACTATTAGTATTTTTATTTCAGCTTAAAAAAAATCGACATGTTCCACATCCACGAGGATCTCCTCAGCCTGGATCTATGGAACGAAAAACTAATCTAATCTGGGTGAAGCCGTGGGGTTTACGACGACACGATAAAAGCATTCAACAAAACTTGTTACGTGAGCTTACAGTGGAAGATGTCAAGTCGTACATCAATTACTTAAGAATGGATGAGCATACATTTCTGTATGTGCTCAATGAAGTGTATCCTCATATCACAAAGCACAATTTTCACTTAAGAACTGCTACATCTTCAGAAGACAGGCTCACTATAACACTCCGATTCCTTGCTACAGGAGAGGGTTATGTTATGTTAGGTTAGGTTAGGTTAGGTCAGGTTAGGTCTCCAATCTTCTTAATCTGTTTTTGTATTCAGGGTGCCTCAAGTTGTAAAGCGCCTCATCAGCTTCAGACATCTCTATTAATTCTGTAGTTGTCGGCACACACCAATTGTATTTATCGGCAATGGTTATAAAAACACTACAGACGACAGAACGCTGCAGCGATGCTAGCGCTCCGCGTGGTAACATATCGCATTGCAGTGAACAGAAGACAAGCGATTTCTTTGATCAAATATACGGCCTCGGCCTAGATTTGATCAAATATTGGACGACATTTGTCAAAGAACCCTATTACACTATCAAATATCTTTGACAAAGATATTGGACAAAGATATTGGACAAAGAAATTTGATAGTGTAATACCGGCCTTAACAATGAGCTTTGTTTTTTCCGGTTTAACACGAATACATGTGTACTATGGCATTAATAAGAGCAGATTACCTGATACATTCATACAGTTTCTTTTAACGTTATTACCATCTTTTTTCAAAATTAAATTTCTGCATCTTATGTTGAAAACTTTGTGCAATTGTCTGGATTTTAAAAAACAAATTGGACAAAGTAGTTAGTAAATTTTAAAAATTAAGAAATTACTTCTTTGTTTCTCTGGATGTTCTGGAAAACTACTGCAGAGACATGTCTGGGACATATTTTATTAGATAACCGGATCAATAACAACAAAATAAATGAAAATCCTGTTTTACTTTAACCTCGTACAGTTTTACAATGCTTTCATATTAGCGAAGTTGCTCGATTTCAGGCAAAATCTTTTATTAGCTGTAACTCCATAACTAAACATTTACAGACCTATGTTCATCTGAACTTTACTTGTAGAATAACATATTAAAATATATGCATATCTTCATGAATCACCCTGTATATAGAGATTGTGGGTATATAACTGCACTGAATCTGAGGTCTTCTTTGGGGGTTGGGGTTGTTTGGGGAAGGAGACCAGACAGCTAGGTCATCGGTCTCATCGGAGTAGGGAAGGAAGTCGGCCATGCCCTTTCAGAGGAACCATCCTGGCATTTGCCTGGAGTGGTTTAGGGAAATCACGGAAAACCTAAATCAAGATGGCCGGACGCGGGATTGAACCGTCATCCTCCCGAATGCGAGTCCAGTGTCTAACCACTGCGCCACCTCGCTCAGAGGTCTTCCTCACTACTGTCAGTCGCTAGAAATCATAAAGTAACTAAAAGTCTCTCTCATGACAGTACAATTTTTCGTTTACAATGAACTGATGACGTTAAGCGACTCAGAATTGTATGAGTCAATCAGTCTTTTATAATTACAAAAATCATCAGACTCCTGTTATTTAAGTAACACAATGTGTGTGACTTTCTTCCCTTGAATTAGTCAATTCTTTGCCAACAGCTTTCTCTCGGCTTTTTTTGGCCTTGTTATGTCTAAAACAGTTAAGGGAAATCCTCGTTTTTCTTCCTGTGTAAAACCAAAGTGGATCTCGTAGAATGAACTTAAAATAAACAAATCACAACAACATGGCGGCGCTGGAATCGCTGAGTGCAGTCGGTTGATACATGTATAGGCTGCCACGAAATTGGTAGGTCGGCCGATAAATTAGTGCACGTCTAGAGGCCTTAATATCTACATCTTCATCTATAGTCTGCAAACCACCGTGAGGTGTATGACAGAGGGTACATGCCAATGCACCAGCTATTAGGGCTTCTTCCTTTTCGCTTCATGTGTGGAGTGCAGGAAGAATGATTGTCTGAATACCTCTGTGCTTGCTGTAATTATTCTAATCTTATCCTCATGATCCCTATGTGAGCCATACAAAGGGGACTGCAGTATATCTTTAGAGTCATCTTTTAAAGATGTTTTTTTTTTTTTTAATCTTTGGCAGTAGACATTCTTGGGATAGTTTATGTGTATCTTCAAGTCTGCCAGTTCCGTTTGCTCAGTATCTCTGTGACACTCTCCCGTAGTTCAAACACTTCAGTGACCATTTGTGCTGCCCTTCTCTGTGTATGTTCAGTATCCCTGTCAGTTCTATTCAGTATGAGTCCCACGCACGTGATCAATATTCTAGAAATGTTCGCATGAGTGATTTATGAGTGTCGCCTGTTTAGACTACACTACCTCACTATTTTAATAATAAATCGAAGTCTGCCACCTGCTTTATCCACCACTGAGCCTATGTGATCGTCTCATTTCGTATCCCTACAAGGTATTTGTTTGAGTTTGCTGGTTCCAACAGTGACTCATTGGCATTATAGTCATAGGATGTTATATTATTTCGTTCTGTGAAGTGCACAGTTTTACATTTCTGAACATTTAATGCAACTTGCCAATCTTTGCGCCACTTTGAAATCTTATCAAGATCTAACTGAATATTTATGCAGCTTCTTTCAGATAGTACTTCATTATAGATAAGTGCCTTATCTGCAGAATGTCTGAGGTTACTTTTAATATTGTCGGCAAGGTAATTAATATGCAACATGAACAGCGGGGATCCCAGCTGATTTTCCTGGGACACACCTGCAGTTACTCCTACATCTGACGATGACTCTCCACCGAGGATAACTTGTTGCGACTTCTCTCCAAAAGTCTCTCAGTCCAGTCACAAATTTCAGTTGATACCCCATATGATTGTACTTTTGACAATAAGCATAGGTGTTGTGCTGAGTCAAATACTTTTCGGAAATGAAGAGCTTTCAGTATGCCAACTGAGAAAAGTGTGAATTGAATTTCTTATGATCGATGTTTTCAGAAGCTATGCTGGTTGGCATGGCGGAGGTCATTCTGTTCAAGACACCTCATTATGTTTCAGTTCAGATTATGTTCTTAGATTCTACAAGAAATTAATGTCAAGGATACTGGATGATAGTTTTGTGGATCATTTCTACTACCATTCTTACAGGCAGGTGTGGCATTTGCTCTTTTCAAAGGACTGGGCATGTTTTCTCAATTTCATTTCCTGTTTCATTCCGTAGAGACTGGTCACTAACTTGAATGCCATTAAAACCTTTACATATGACCATAATTTCTTTGGGTTTTGTGAAAGATCATTTGACAATATTCTGCTATGTTAGTCACTGAAGGGCTTATGCACTGCTCTCTTGAGAACCAAATTGTTTTCATTCATATCTCTCTATCTATAACCCTATGCTTTGCTTTACACCTATTATGCAGGTATCTCTATCTCTTTAGAAGTTTCATTACAGTGACTGTATACCATAGTGGTTCCCTCCTATTATGTGCTGTTCTGCTAGGAATCTATCTTTCCAGCAAATAGTCAACTATGATTTAAAAATTTGAGACATAGTTCCCCTGTATGCTCCTGTCCTGTGCAGAAAGTTTCAAGTTCGTCACTGAGATATGACACTTCTGATTTTTAATCTAGTTTGCTAAACATATATAGCTTTTATTTGTTTTAGTTGTACTTTGGTAATCATTGTTGCCACAACCACGTCATTGCACACACATGCACTCAGCTACCTGAGTAGCAGCCTGTGATGTGTAGTGCACATCTCACAAATTTAGGAGGACCTTGCAGATCTCAACCCTATGGTGCAAGTCCAGGTAGTTACATCCTAGCTTGTCACAGTACCTCTGAAGTCTCTAGTTCAGTCCTTCAACTCAACTCAGAACCTAAGGGACTTGATCTGTTCTGGGGACAATGCTGTAAATTGTGAGCTTCCTTGACACTTCATGTCCAAGGCTGGTCTTCTCAACCATCTCTGCCAGTCATTGGAATGAGCCAAGTATGACTTCGGAACCCAGACAATAGGCCTCATTTGTTCCAATGTGCACTACAGTGTACAATTGGTAGCACCCTGTTCCCTCAATGGCTGCTGGAATAGACTCTTCAACATGTTGAATGAAGCCCCAGGCATATATACTGAATGCAGCTGCTGTCCTTTCCTGTCTCTTTCTGCCATTTCCGTAAGGAGAACTATGATTTACTGTACGTTTGAACTGCCAACAATTAATAGACTTCTACACTTTTGCATTTAACTTCTTCTGACCTCAGCCAAAACAGGTGAAGTGAGTTCCACTGACTCAGTTCCAGTTTCAATGAAAGACAGCACCTCAAACTTGATGATTAGGGGGATCAGAACAATACTGTGAGCTCTCCCTGATTACCATCCACCTTGTACAGGATGTGTAGCTGTACCACTGAAACGCCACTCAAAGTCAAATGGACGAGTAATAACAGACCCTATACTTTCTGCAGAGGAGACAGATCCACAAGAGCAGATAGTGCTTGAGATAGCTTCGGTACTGGTACCGTAGGTACGAGTCTCAGGAGCTTTTCCAACACACCGATTTCCAGAAGCTACCAATCGGTTGATGGTAGTCAGGGCGATCTGCAGCTACTTATGAATGTCAAGCAACTCCTTCCATGTCCATAAAGGTGCTTATTGCACGGATTTTTCACTTAGCTGTTTCTGTGCATAGTTCTACACTGGCGTGCCGAAGAAGGACTCTGCAGCGTGACTTTATCTCGGTCAAAATCGCTAATATGAGCAGCCAACAAAGCTCGCCTTCTGCCAGCACCCCTTATGGATACAGGGGATGCTGCTTCTGCCTGTTGCAGCCGAACTATTCTTACGGCGCTCACTAACGTTCATCCGTCAGTAGACCAGCTGGAATGACAGCGAGGGCGAGCCATTACGGTGTTTCCACAAGCCACTTGACTCACCGGTGAGATGGAGGGGATGTGTACGTGCAAGTGATTAATGTCAGCCAATCATATGAAAGCAGAAACTGATCCGTAAGGCAGTGTTAAATGTCATCTGCAAGATGGCGCCAGAATCGAAAAGCTTTGTTTACGTCCATAGGTTCTCGTAATCACTTTTGTTTCCGCAGCTTGTTTGTGGTTTTTGAGGTATCCGCTGGAAGTGTGTCTGCGCGTTTAATGTCATTATAAAACCGCAACGAGGGTGTGATGGAGAACAGAAGAGCAAGACTTTACGGAAAGACGTTTTCAACTATATCAGAAAAAATATTTCCTGGTTTGTCTACATGTTCCGACCAACCATTAAACAGCGCGGAGAGAGTAGGTCAGAAGTTTACAGTAATTTTTTGCATTCTGTTTGCAGTTCGTTTTCCTGTTCCTTACCACTGCTTTTATGAATTATTTTTCTATTAAGCTGAGCCATATCGGGAAGCAAGAATCTTGATTGGCCATTGATAACTGTTCATAATAATTTATAAAAGTATTGCACGGAAAAATTATACACAGGAAGGAAAAAACTTGCTTGAGTTGTACCAAAATGCATCGCAATAATAGGAACAGAGTAGACGTACATACATTTTGCTTATTGGTGTTAATTTCTATTTATTTTACATTTTATTTAAATAATCTTTAACTGTATAGTAAATTTTTTTTTGAGATGGTGTGCGTAAACATTTTTTTAGCAGTCTGTTCCTCATGCTTCTTTGATGTCTTTTTATGTACTGTATTATATAATTGTAACAGTTAAAATTTGTCCCCAATTTCCCCATCCCCCTCCCCATGAAATCGTGGTTGTATTGGCAAACCGATTTCTAGCTCGGCCCGAGGTCTATGTTATGTTGGATGGTGACAATTTGATTGTGAGTTGGCAAAGGTAATGAATGCGAAAGCAGAAAGTTTGGTTGTAGTAACAAATTAACTGTTAATGAAGCGTAATGCTTAGATATAATTTGGTTGAGAGTTGGCAAAGCCAACAAATGTGGAAATAAAATAAAGGTTGTGGTAACAAATTGGTCAGTAGCACAGTCTAATATTTACGTCCATGCTATATTGAAAAGTGCAAGGGGGATCAATAGTTACCACTGTTGCTGTTTTGTGTTTTATTTCTAAATGTATTCATTCTCCGGTTCTTGTTTGTGTATAGAGCTATTTGTGGCTTGTTGATGTATGGTTTTTTCCTGATGTGCTCTTATGTTTAGAAAATATATAACATGCAGGGGATGTTGAGATCTGTAGGTCTTTAAAAAATTCCAGGCAGTGGGCTCTGTTGTTCTTTTTCATTATTCTAGGATGACCCCATTTGTAAACTGAAAATTGCTTTTAATGTTTTTCTGTTAGTGGCCTAGAAAATTACACAGTCACTAGTGACTGAGTGAGCGTATGCATAATTTTTTTATTTTGAGGCAGTTGTTATGACACTTAATGTTAAGTGTTACTATATGCTGCTCCTACAATTTGTGTTTGGTAAGGTGTCCTAAAACTGATACAAATAAATGATAAACCCAGTCTCTGTAGAAGAAAACCATACATATCACAAATGTTCCAACTGTTATTTGTGCTACCATTTTTAGGAAGTGTTGTTCATATTTTTTCTGTTATTTACTTTACTTTCAATGTAACTGCAATAGTTGCGAAAGTGTACACATGTGCGCGTGCAAACGCTTGTGCCATCTGCTCTTCGCAGGTGAACTTCCTGTCTGTGATGAAACCAAGAAGTTTCGTGTCATCTGTATTGGGCCTGCCCAAGAATCCAGTGCCACCAAAACTACATAATACCTGTGCAGTGTATTGTTTTAATTTATTTTAATCTAGTCTACTGTGAACCATTCTTGGGCCATACTGAATTATAAAACTGCCTCATGAGATGCTTAATTACGGTCTTTCCCACTAGGTAATAAGATGATCTCATCAGTGAATAGTAATATCTGATCTCTACATCCAGTCATGTAGAAATTCTATGAATAAAGAGCAGCTCAAGTGCAGATCCCAGAGTGATGGTGTATTCTAGCTCCTTTTCACACAATGTTGCTCTTTGCTTAGGTACAATCTGTCACCTTCTTTTGAAGTAGGGTTGTGTGATTGTCAGACTACAATCAACACCATAGTGTGGAAGTGTCTTAGTGCGGCTTTTCTAAGGCCACAGTGTCAGTGCTGCTTACACTTTTACAATGCTATATCGTCCTTTCTTAAATCTGTGCCATATATTGTAGAATATGCTACTTAACATGTAAATGAAAAACTTATTTTTCAGTGCAGATTCCATCACTTTAGGCTGTACAGGAATGATTGATATTGGACTCTAGCATGACATTGTAATCAGGTCATCTTTTTCTGTAAACTATTGCTGTTAGAGCTACTGGAGGAAGTATTTGTTTATTACTGTGACTAGCTGATAAATCCAAAATTGCCTGGGTATTCATTTTGCCAATTTTGTATTAGAAATGAGAACAAAAAATAAACTGTGTTTGTAGTGTAATACTGGAAAAATTTCAGTTCTATGTATTTGTGAAAACACCTTTGAAATTATGAAACAGTTGTACAAAGAAGTAGGCAGATTGTACCAATGTAAAAGTACAGCTACTTCGTGTATGGCAATACAGTTTTGTAAACATCTCTATGACAAAGCCTCTTCATGGCTTTATAAATGGCTATAGTTTTCAATTACAGCTGTTTGTGATTCACAGTTGCAACCTGTTGAAAACACTGTCAGATGTCAGGGATTTCCTTACTTTGACTTGGCTGTAGGAGTGTCTTAGTAGAAAAGAATAAATTAATTAAAACTGTGTATGACGCGGCATTTTTCACGTATCTCAGTGTTTGTAATGTCATATGTCTTGAACTGTGTGTTTTATAATGATACAGTGTGTAGATACATTCAGCAGCAAATGTGGATACTGGATCCAAATTATGTTGTAAATAATTAGTAGCAAGGAAGCAATAAATTTAAACATCGTACACAATGCAGCAATTTTTCACGCATTTTAGTGTTTATGACGCCGTTTCTCCTGTGGTATGTGTGGTACCATGATATAATTTTGTTGGTGCATTTAACAGCGTACATAGATACTGTCCGCGAAATTTATTGCGAATAATGTTAGTAGCAGAGAAGTAATAAATTTAAACGTTATATATGACATGGCAACTTTTTGTGCACCTCGTTTGATGCCTTACCTCCTAAACTATGGTAGGTAGGTGGCTCTTACCCTCACAGCGATTGTTACCTGGCCGTGAGGAATGTATGTACCAAGTTCTGTTGAAATTGGTCCTGTGCTTCAAAAGAAGCAGTGGGACAAACATTCATCCATTTTTATAGTGTGTAGTTTATTGGATTTGGAATTTCAAAAGTAATTTTCTTCAGGACAGCACATGACATACCATAGGCATCTGGACTCTTCAAAGGCTTTTAAGTTTTCACAGTGCTAATGATAGTTTTATGGTGAACTTTCTCCCATTCACTAATAGAAAAATGGCTGTCGTATGTCTCAATAGACCTGCTTGTAAGGCCAATCCTCAATCTTGGATCTAAGTTTTTCAATTATTCTACAAAGAACTCATCAAATTAAGTAGAACTACTAAAAATATGAAAAGGATAGTGTGCTAGTCACCACGTAGAGAAAGCGATGAGTTGCAGACAGATACAATGAAAATATTGCTAAACTTAGATTTTAGGCAAAAAAAGTTCATCCCCAGAAGCAGAAAACACACACACACACACACACACACACACACACACACACACAAATAACTATCAGCTGATTAGTTTGTCTTGTGCCCATTGACTAGATCCCAAGCTCCTTTGCATGGCTTGTGGGCCTTTGCAGTGCAATTGAATCCTTTGTAGCCTGTTTACTCTACTTGTTGTACATTCCTTTTGCTTGTAAATAATGCAACAACACGTATTCCTTATACTGAACTCTGTTGCCACTTTGAGGTGTTCATTTATTATTGGTGCAATGCATTTTTTATTAACTAGTTTAGGAGTGTACTGTGATTTTTGTTTGGTTACTTTTTGTCTTGAAATTTACTCATAGGATCTTTCTTAGGGAATAGTGGGAAATGCACCGAGAAATATTTGGTAAATTAATTACAGAATTTATACTTGGCATTGAAATGAATGGTTGGTTCCACTATATTTATCCTGTTATCTTAAGTAGTTTGACAAATAATAACAATTTCAATACAGACATCTCTTGTCAAAATGTACTTGTGGGTTAAATGAAGAGACATGAAATGTATCACATGTGGTTGTAAAATGACTATACAATTGATTTGAACGAGCACGCTGAATAAGTGTATCAACGTTTTTTAATTAAATCATTGGAGATGGTAGGTGGACCAATGTTTATTCGCACATTTGGTATATTTATAAATATTCTGGACCTTTACTGCCAATCTCATATCGAAATCAACACAGTACCTTGTTGGGTTAATTTCTTTGCCCCTAATTTATTGATTGCATACACTGTCACTCCACCAGAAAGAGCTGTTTTTGGCACCAAGCACTCAGTGTCTGTGCACTTGCTATGTGTGTGGTATTCACCTTCTACTTTCACCAGTCATTGGTGAAAAACACAACACACATGCTTTCAGTTCTTTAACAACGAACGGTAACACAAGTTTTGATCTCAGACACTGAACATTTAGACTGGCAGTTAGTTTAAGTGAATTTATTTGTGTATCTATGGTACATTATTAGGATACTGGGCATCTTCCAGAATAAAAAGTGATGAACCACAAAATTTCTTGGCTATATTGTATTCAGTATTATTTTGTCCTGTAGGTCCACGCCAGGCTTGAAACTATTGTTCTTATCCTTTGTCTTAATTTTAGAATTACATGCAGAAAATTTGTGGATAGTGAGCGACCTGAACTCTTTGAAGTGGATGTTAAGTAGTTGGTGTCTCGTGTTCTTGGCTGTGTGTTTTAGTTGCAGATGTCATTCATGTTTGATTTACAATATTCCATTTGGTGCTTCTGGATGGAAGCTTGGATTCTGTTGTTTGCTAGACCTATGTAGGCCCAGGGGAGATGGCAAGAGTGTTGAAGATAGTGATACAGCATCTTGCTTTGACATTTGATAGCACTACTGGAACTTTGTTTTTTAAATGCAGGGTATGGTGACAGCACGAACTATATCCTAGCTTGACATGTAGGTTATATTGGAATATGACAGTTTGGGTATGAGTTAACAAAGCCAACAAATGTACCATGGTTAAAAGTTTCATGTTTGTTATTTTATGACACTTGACGTGTTGCATAGCCTGAGTCCTCCCTTAGGCTATAAGGTGAGAACTTGGTTGTAAGTTGTTATATGTTTGAAGGCATATCAAACATTGGCTTATGTGGAGAACAAACCATATGAGATAGAACTAACAGAAACAAAGAAGTGTTTATGAAAGTATATGTACAATGTTTTATCTTCAGTCAACTGGAAGATGTATCAGAAGTTTAGAGAGAATTAGTTGGGCATTGTAGACAATAGTATATGACTAACCTAGGAAAAATTGACAAAACAGATTTCATTATTTATGATTCACTCCCACCTCTTCCCAGCCCCTCTCTGCACCCCCTTCGCCGTGTGGGGTGGGGTGGGGGAAGTGGGAGATGAAGGTGCACACTATATTTATATTGTGTGAACCACTTGCTGCAGATGATGACTAGAAAGACATTTCTATTATTCTTTGGTTAAGTGGCTTAGTTGTAACGTAGTCATTCTTTATGATTTTTAGTTTTGACAGATCTGTTATGATTCCATTATCAAGTTGTTGAATAGAGTTTTTGAGATAAATAAATAGTTATTGTGCCTGCCATCACCTTTCTGTGCAGTAGGAAGAGCACAATGAGCCATATCTTTTAGATGCTGACCTCGGGAAACCAAGACAAATTGGTAAATTTGAGCACAGCACTTCGTGTTATGGATCCAAACGCCTTCAGATAGAACAGAAAGTTTCATAGCTACAGGGAGATTTGGAGAAACAAATTAAAGACTTGCAAATGAAAATTACAGTACAGGATGACAAGAGTTCCCACCTACAGGGGGCATCAGCAGCAGCTGGTGGAGCAGTGACGCATAATGCAGTTGCTGGCCCACCAATGAAGGCACAAATACCTAAGCTCCTACCGGAGAAGACAGATTAGACTTAGAATTAACACAGAACATCGTTACAGAAAATTACACTTAAGTTTGAAGTGGCTGTCAATATCCTGGATGCAAGAGCAATAGAGACAGTGTCCAATGTTAAAATTAAAACTGCTCACACAAGACTGGTACCAACTCTTGAAAGACGATAAGACAACACCTATGCAAAACCACAAATCAACAGACGCAGCAATTCCTGCACCCCAGAATGTATTGGTGATAGGACACCTAAGTTTTGGCGGCATCTCCGAAGTATTGTAGAGGATAAGACAATGTCGAATGGCACACTAAGGCATGTATGGCTCATACAGCTGCCACTGTAGCTAAAAACAACGGTAGTCACATGTAACACTTACATCAATGCTGTGTTGTCGGTGGAAGAGAAAATACATGCAATAGAAGGACAAGAAGGCACATTCGTGACAATGGAAGATGGAGGCTGCAGGTGTAAGGCAAGTACTGAGAGTTAACGTAGACGTGCAACTCCCTGCTCTGAAGCTACAGACTCATACAGGGCAGAATCAGCTGTCAACACTAGAAGCGAAGAAACTTGGCTTCCGTGGATGACAGAGCCAGACACCATGGGAATGACATGAACAGATATGTTGCTACCACAAATGGTTTGCTCACTTCGCCTTGCTCTTTCCCAGATGAGCTCAACGACCTGCAATAGGCACACTAGGCCACGTGTTTTCTTAAAGTCGCCCCACAACTATAGTAGCTGAGAGTGAAGTTGTAGGGGATGAACAGGATTCTGCACCAGTGATTGGACTGATTACGTGTGGCAGTTTATCCAGGAGTGAACAGACAAAGAAAAATGTTTGCCCATTCACTTTGTCCCAGTGCCTGTACATGAAAGACTGGGAGACCGTGTGAGGATTATCGTACATTAAACACAAGGACAAACCTGGACCACTATTCTGTTTCCAATCTACATGTTAGCCGAAACCATTTTTTTCAGTGTGGTAGATTGTAAAAAGGCCTACAACCAGATTCCGGGGGCTGAAGTAGACATTCTCAGGGCTGCCATCATAACACCTTTCGGTCTCTTAGAGTTTCGCTGCGTGCTGCTCAGTCCAAAAATGCAGCCCAGTCTTGGCAGAGATTCATTGATGAGGTACTGAGGAGACTAAATTTCTGTTTTACATACCCGGACAGTACATTGATATTTTCATAAACGCCCAGATTACACAAAGACCACCACAAGACGGTGTTTCAGAGAATCCGGATGTTGTTATTGTTGTTTTGTTGTTGTCTTCAGTCCAGAGACTGGTTTGATGCAGCTCTCCATGCTACTCTATCCTGTGCTAGATTATTAATCTTCCAGTACCTACTGCAACCTACATCCTTCTGAATCTGTTTAGTGTATTCATCTCTTGGTCTCCCTCTACGATTTTTACCCTCCACGCTGCCCTCCAATACTACATTGGTGATCCCATGAACTAGAAATAAACGAAGCTAAGTGTGTCCATCGGCAGAAGCAAATCTCATTCTTAGGGCATGAAGCGTCAGTGTTGGGGATATGTCCTCTCAAAGAACAAGTTGAGGCCATTAAAAAATCCCATTGCCAACATGTTACCATCAGTTTAGGTGGTTCCTGGGGATCATCAGCTTTCACAAGACGCCATTTACCTGGGGCAGAGAAGATGCAGGCCAGCCGCGGTGGTCTCGCGGTTCTAGGCGCGCAGTCCGGAACCGTGCGACTGCTACGGTCGCAGGTTCGAATCCTGCCTCGGGCATGGATGTGTGTGATGTCCTTAGGTTAGTTAGGTTTAAGTAGTTCTAAGTTCTAGGGGACTAATGACCACAGCAGTTGAGTCCCATAGTGCTCAGAGCCATTTGAACCATTTTTAGAGAAGATGCGGGAATTACTCATGGACGCACTGGCAGGTAACAGGCACACTGATTTTGTAATGCATCTTTGGTGGTTGTATTGTACACCAGACAGTCTGCAATCGGTGTTGCCCTGTATCAAAAAGTTGAGAGTAGTTGGGAAACCTTCAGGGTTTTTCTCAAAAAAATCTTTCAAAAGCAGAAGCTGAGTGGTGTGCGTATGATAGGAAGCTGCTGACCATTTATGAAGCTATCCAGTACTTCTGCCCTTGTGTCGAAGCTCACTCTTTTACTGTTTATACCAACCGTAAGCCGATGACCCTCACCTCTAAGGAGAGGAAAGAAGGTTATTCCGCACAACAATTCCACAAGCTGAAATTCATCGGGTAGTTTACCATTGATATTAAGCACAAAAGGGACAGATAATATAGTGGCAGATTTTTTTCCCAATAGTTGTTGCAATTTATGAATTGTGAGATTACAATCAGCTAAGAAAAGAGCAAGCCACAGATGAACAGCTACAGCAGTTATTACAGGACACCTCAACATCCCTTAAACTCAAGCAAGTAAGAATATTAGGGAAGAAGGGACTTAATTTGGTGTGACATGTCCAAACACCATCAGACACCATTCAGTCCCATGAGGATGCGATGCTTGGTGTTTGACAGCACTTGCAACCTCGCACTTCCAGGTGCTAACACAACCATATGATTGTTGACAGAGAAATTTGTGTGGTCTGGTATAAAAGAAGTTGCCACATGTGATTGAGGACATGCCCATCCAGTCAAAGGTGTAAAGTTGGTAGACGTGCATAAGACTGTAGGAGACTTCCTGGAAACAGCAAATCAGTTCTTCCATGTGCACACAGGTCTTGTAGGTACATTGCCACCTTCTGAGGGATACTGATCTTTGCTCATAGCAGTTGACAGATATACATGATGGTCAGAGGCAGTATCTGTCAGTGAGAGATTGGTGGAGACTACAGAAAGGGCCTTCTTGAACACATGGGTGTCACAATTTGGGTATCACCTGTGATCAAGAATGATAGTTTGGATCAATGGGGAAACATTGCATCTGCTAGTGGAATTTTTCATAACTCAACCAACTGATAAGTCACCAGAATCATTGTATATGCTGCAGGAGATTAAGGACACGTAAACCTACACTGCACCCTTCCACAGCCTATGACATGGAGAAAGAAAATTGTTGGTTCAGAAGGACATTGCAATTTGTTTGTAACATGAATGGATCTGGGGAGATAAATATAAATATAAATGGATCCGAGGGAGCAAGGTCAAGTGTGTGGAGAGTGACTTCTCAACTGAACTTCTTGATAATGTATTTGTCATTGTATCAGAAAGCAGGCGGCCATTATCGGCAGAAGCGTCACATCTCGCAGTCTTACTGCTCGTTGGTCTTGGATTGTGTTTGCAAGATGTCTCAGTTGTTGACAATAAATGTTAACAGTGATGGTTATACCTCAGGGAAGCAATTCATAGTACATTACACTGTCACTGTTCCACCAGACGCATAACATAATCTTTTGTGGATGCACAGGCCTTTGTACAGGGAGTTTCTTAGCATAAAGTCACCATTTCTCACCATGAGTAGTGGTACAGGGTAGGAATGGGTGGGGTTGTTCACGAGCCAATTGATGATGAGCAAGCAGAGGTGCATGTATGGTCATCCTCTGATTTTTGTGATTTTGCATAGAGCATGCGATATTCACACACTCCATTTTTCAATCTTCCCCATTGCATGAAAATGTAGCATGATGGTGGAATGACCACAGTTCATCACATTTGCCAATTCTCATGTACACTGATGTGGATCATCATGGATTAATGTATTTAAACGAGCTACAACAAATCCCGAAGGGCTTCCTGTACATGAAGAGTCACTAAAATGTCAAAATAATCCTCCTCAAAATGAGAGAGCCATTTTCTTGCCGTGCTCTGTCCAGTGGCATTATCCTCATATACGGTGCAAATGTTTGTGGCTGCCCCTGCTGCTGTCGTCACTTTACTGAACTCGGACAGAAGAATAGAAATGTTCTGATTTCTCTTCTTGGTACTCCATTTTTTAGAGTCCACAGCTCCACTCGCTATCTCCAAATGACAAAATGCAAACTCAAATAGCAACAATGAACTACAAATAAAAAGTGACATCGATAAATAAACCCAAAGCAACCAGAATACCAACATGCAAAACAAAAATGCTCTGAAGTTATGCACCAGCCGGATAGAATATACAGATGTGTAGATTTTGTAAGTATATTCCATATATAATGATGGGACATACTGCACATAAAAGATGTACAGTTTATGTGTGAATAATGTTTGAAGAGGCATTAGTTGTAGTCATTGCATACACTTTATGTGTAGTTTGTTCTCGTTTGATACAAATAGTGTATGTTTAGTTTTAAACTGACCAAAATGAACAGCTATGGTTGGTTGCGCATTATATAATGCAGTTCCAAATATATTCTAAGTGATTGGGGATTTTTTATTTTTAAAATTTTTTTCGGATATTTGTTTTTGGCCTGACTTTTTAGTGAACAGAATGTGCCTGTTTATGGTGGTGGTATTTATTTTTGTTTTAAAAGTTTGCACATATTGTGATCTTTAGTGTAGATTGGTTGTTTTGTAGAGCACATTTTGGTGGTAGTTTTTCCTTGTTTATATTTTCTGTGCACAAAACTGTAATAGTGATTTGGGTGATTTACTGTCTTGCTGCAGTCTGTTTGTTCCTTCTCAGTTAGTTCAGACAGCTTTGTTTGTATTTTTTGGTGATTTTATACCGTTTTTACTCAGTACAAAACGGATAAGGACTGTGTTTGTTGTGATCAGACACAAAGGTAATTGGCTGCTCTCTGGAAACAGCAAGAACCTGCATTGGCCCTGATTAACAGTCTTTAGGCTACTACTCTGAACTGCAGTGACCTTAGGGCTCCAATGGTGAAAGCTGTGATATCTTTGGTGCCATTGGAATCCCCTGGCAATCCCGCTGTCACTGTGTCTTCTGATGCAGGTCACGGAATGCCAGTGCTGTTGAGCCAGTGGACGATTTTCCTGAAGTCTGGACAAGTGCAGAAAATGATATCCTGGTCATTTGGAGCTTCAGCATTAAATGGGTAATGGGGACCCTGTGGGAAATAGCAAAGAGGTTTGGAAAGTATGCCAATACGCATTTGGTTTGCTTGCCAGAAGATTTTGTCTGGGCTGCGGAGGAAGCTCTGCTAGCTGTAAATCATAACTCATGTCAGCACAGACACTTGCCGCTTGAGTTCTGAGGCTGTCAGTTCCTTTAGCTGGCTGGCTGGATTGCTAAAGGCAGGTAGCTTCACCCATGGGATGTGAGCTCAACTCACTACTTGTAGAATTGTAACCAGTCAGTCATTGTCCATTGATTTGGAGCTGAGTGGAAGGCCTAAACCAGAAACTCGGACAATTCTGTGTCAATCTTGGATGCAAATTTCTTGAGCTCTGCTACAGGTGGAGAATTTTGGGCCCTGCTCAATAAGTAAGTGGTCACTTGGGTAGCAGAGTATTCTTCGCAGTTAGAATTCAACAAGTCATTCTTAAAGGAACAAAACTGACAGGTGTAAAGGTAATTTCAGGAGTGCCCCAAGGGAGGGTTGACAGGACTATTACCATTTACAATACATATAAATGATGTAGTGGATAACGTGAATTGTTGGGAAACCTTTAGAGCATGTATGATTGGTGTAGGGATTGGCGGTTGATCCTGAAGGTAAATAAATGTAACGTGTTGTGCATAAATAAATGAAGAAATCTACTACTTTACGATTGCACTGTTGGCAACAAGTCACTGGAAATAGTAACTACTGTAAAATACATGGTGGTAACAATTCGGAGCTGCTAAAAGTGGAATGACCACATAAAACAAATTGTAAGAGAAGCAGATGCCAGGCTTAGATTTATTGGAAGAATCTTAATGAAAAAAATGGCTTACAAAACACTCAACCTTCTTGACTATTGCTCATCAGTCTGCGACCCAACCAGATTGGATTAATGGAAGAAAGACTATTAAATAAAGAGTGGTGTGTTTCACGTAGTGATCATTTAGTCAGCATGAGATAGTTACAGATTAGATTAGATTTACTTTCATTCCAATTGATCCGTAGTGAGGAGGTCCTCCAGGATGTGGAACATGTCAGAAAAACAACAATACATGACAAATATTTACAACTAAAACAAATAAGCTAATGTACCACTCCACAGGTTCCAAGTGGAATGATCGTCATTTTTTAATGAACACTAAGAGTCATTTTACAAATACTAATGCACTAAATTTAAAATAAAAAAGTTTTTTATTTATTTATAAGGTAATACAACTACTGTAATACTTATTTATAATGAACACATTACTGCACTGAAATGGTGCAGAAGTTAGATTATACTAACACACACACACACACACACAAATTTTCAATGAACACATTACTGCACTGAAATTGTGCAGAAGTTATGTTGTACTTATATACAAATTAGTTGGTTTTACTAAGAAATTCATCAATGGAGTAGGAGGAGTTGGCCACCAATAAATCCTTTAGGCTTCTCTTAAACTGAATTTCATTGGTTGTTAAGCTTTTTATGGCTGCTGGCAAGTTGTTGAAAATGTGTGTTCCTGAATAATGCACACCTTTTTGTACAAGACTAAGTGACTTTAAATCCTTGTGAAGATTATTCTTATTTCTAGTATTGATTCCATGAATTGAGCTGTTGGTTTGAAAAAGTGATATATTTTTAATGACAAATTTCATTAAGGAATAAATATATTGGGAAGCAGTAGTTAGTATCCCTAGTTCCCTAAACAGGCTTCTGCAGGATGTTCTTGAGTTCACACCACATATAACTCTCACTGCACGTTTTTGTGCCCGGAAAACTTGAGCTTGGCTTGATGAATTACCCCAAAAAATAATCCCATATGACATTATGGAATGAAAGTAAGCATAGTATGCCAGCTTTTTCATTTTTATATCCCCTATGTCTGACAAAATTCGCATTGCAAACAGAGATTTGTTAAGACGCTTCAGAAGTTCTGTGGTGTGCTCCTCCCAGTTGAATTTATTATCAAGCTGTAATCCCAAGAATTTAACACTGTCCACTTCTTCTATCTTCCTGTCATCGTATGTTAGACATATACTCTTGGGACACCCCTTACAAGTTCTGAACTGCATGTAGTGTGTTTTTTCAAAGTTTAGTGACAAAGAATTGGCTAGGAACCAGTGATTAATGTCCACAAATATTTTATTGGCTGATCTTTCTAAGACTACATTTGACTTGCTATTTATTGCAATGTTTGTATCATCGGCAAACAAAACAAACTTGGCATCTGGTAATGTTACTGTTGAAAGGTCATTGATATACACAAGAAAAAGTAAGGGCCCCAAAATGGAACCTTGTGGGACCCCACATGTAATTAGTTCCCAGTTGGATGAGGCCTGATAGCTTGATACATGTCTCTTTCCTAATAACACCCTTTGTTTCCTGCCAGAGATATAAGATTTGAACCATTTTGCAGCATTTCCTGTTATACTATAATATTCTAGTTTACTTAAAAGGATATTGTGATTTACACAGTCAAATGCCTTTGACAGATCACAAAATATACCAGTTGCCTGCAATTTTTTTGTCTAATGAATTAAGCACATTTTCACTGTAAGTGTAGATAGCCTTCTCAATATCAGAACCTTTTAGAAATCCAAACTGTGACTTTGACAGTATGTTATTTGAGATAAGATGGTTATAAAGACGACTGTACATTACTTTTTCGAAAATTTTTGAGAATGCTGGCAACAGTGAAATTGGACGGAAATTTGATGCTATTTCTTTAAACAGTGGCTTAACTTCAGCATATTTCAGCCATTCAGGAAATATTCCACTAATAAACGACTGGTTACACAGATAGCTTAATATGTTACTTAGCTCAGAATCACATTCTTTAATTAACTTTGTTGATATTTCAACATACCCACTAGATGTTTTTGATTTTAAAGATTTTATGATGGACATTATTTCTGTTGGGGTAGTGAGGGTCAAATTCATATTAAGGAAGTTACTTGAAATGTCTGGTCTAAGGTAATCCATAGCAGCATCTACCGAACCTGACAACCCCATCTTTTCAGTAACAGTTATAAAATGTTTGTTAAAAAGTTCTGCAACACTATACACATCTGTCACCAATGTATCATTTACTCTTAATGCTATTTGTTCCTCTTCATGTCTGGTTCTACCGGTCTCCTCCTTCACTATATCCCATATTGTCTTTATTTTGTTATCTGATATGACTATCTTTTCCTTGTAATATATTTGCTTTGACATCCGTATTACAGTCTTTAATATTTTGCAGTATTTCTTATAATGTGCTATAGCATCAACATTGGAAATGTTTCGGAGTGACAGATACAGTTTTCTTTTTGTTTTACAAGATACCCCTATTCCTCGAGTAATCCATGGCTTCTTTGTAGACTTTGCTCTAACCTTGGTAAGTTTTGGGGGAAAGCAGTGTTCGAATAAGGTAAGCACTTTATTAGCAAAAATGTTATATTTTTCATTCATGCCATGAACGCTGTAAACATCAGTCCAGTGAATGTCTCTGAGGAGTGTCCTAAAATAATCAATTTTTGGCTTACTGATTACCCTTTTGAGCTCAGATTTAACAGATTTTATATCCTGTTCAGTATTAACATTTAACAGAAGGAACTGCATGTCATGGTCTGAGAGGCCATTGACTATTGGTTTTGTAATATAATTTTGTTCATTGGACTTTTCTATAAAGATATTATCAATGGCTGTTTGTGAGCAAGTGGCTATCCTAGTGGGGAACTTTACTGTGGGAATTAAGTTGAATGATAGTGTTACTAACTGAAACAAGTTCTTATTGGGAGAGTCTTTAAGGAAATCTACATTGAAATCACCAGCAACCACTATTTCTTTGTTTTTGGTTGTTAAATGGGCCAGTACAGCTTCAAGGTGGTTGACAAACAGATTAAAGTTACCTGCAGGTGCTCGATATACACTTAATATTATGAAGGATTTTTTGTGAAATTCTAATTCTGTTGCACATGCTTCCATATGCTGTTCTAGGCAAAATTTATGAATGTCTATGTTCTTAAATTTATGACAGTTCCTGATGAATGTGGAAACTCCTCCTTTCTCCATTTCTGATCTACAAAAGTGAGATGCTAACCTAAACCCTGTAACACTTAAAAGTTCTATACCAGTGGTCACATGATGTTCAGAGAGGCAGATTATGTCAGCTGGGTTTGAAGACTCTAATTCATCTATGCAGATAGTTAATTCATTAATTTTATTTCTCAGTCCTCGAATATTTTGATGCAATAAAGATAGCTGACATTTCTCATTGACTGAGTTAAAATTGGGTGGAGTTAAAATATCTGCTGACAGTTGAAAATTCTTAACCAATGGCTGTTTATGCTGATGTAATAAGCTGGAATTATGTTTTTTGATTTCTTTCTCAAACTGAAGATTTGTCTCAGTTCTAACCTCTCTTAAAATTTGCTTTCTTTCTGTCCTCCCTACCCTAAAAAAGGGTCTTTTCTGAATCCTATAACCACTGGTATTTTACCACTCATGACAGTGCCTCCCCCCTTTAACTTTCCTGCTATTTCCCCAGCCAATTTACCCTTCCCCTTCCTGTTGAGGTGAAGGCCATGCCTAGTATAATCCCACCTACTGAGAGAATCAACAGGAACCACACCAATGTGTGACCCCGCACCCGACATGAGCAGCCGTTCCAGCTCCAAATTAACTCTCCTGACAGAAGAGTTCAAATGAGGTCGGTCATGGCGCCCAAGAACAGATACAAACTCAACACTAGTATGTTTCGATGCTGATGCAATCTTCGCCAGGTCACACTCTATACTGTACCCAGGATCTCTGTCGATACTGTTACCTGCCCCACCCACTATAACCACGGTGTCTTCCTTAGTGAAATCTTTGGAAAGTGATCCTAAATCCTCTGTCACCTGCTCCAGACCAGCACTAGGTTTAAAAAAATTGGTGACCTGATATTCTGATCCTAGTTCATCCTGCAAAAGTTGGCCAACACCTCTTCCATGGGAACTACCTAACAACAACACTTTCTTTCTCTTTACTGATTTCCCTACATTCTTACTTTTCAATTTGCTGCTGAAAGTTTGTTGTGCCCTGTCTACACCTGCAACTGCTTGAGGCTCACCAGCTTCTAACTGAAGCAACAGGTCAAATCTATTTTCCACATTCACCATAAAGCTGTCAGACAAAGTTCTAGGCCTGTTCCTCCTGTTGCCTGTTGCCACTTCCCACCTCTCTTTACCCTTCTCCCTCCTTAACCTGTCAAGATCTCCCAACAAACCCCTGTGGCAGATGCAGCAAGAGAGGCATTGTGCACTGTGGAAAGTTTTACTGTAGAATTTCCTGGTGAATACGTTTGGGGAGGAGTCAGGCAACATATTACTTTTTCCCATGTACATCTTGCAAAATGACCCCGATGAGAAAATTAGAGCTAATGTGGAGGTGTACTGTCAGTCGCTCTTCCCTTGCACTATTTGCAATCTACAGAGCAAGTGCAAGAAGGATAGTAATGCTCGAGGTACGCTCGAGGTACTCTCTCCCACAAACTCTAAGGTGGTTTGCATAGTGTAGTGTAGATTCATAGGTTGATATCAGGTGGTTTGTCCTGTGGTGCCAAGTCTTTAGACAGTTAATATTATCTGGATTTGTTGTAAAGAATGATTAATGAGGAAGCATATAATTTTTGATATGTTGCTCGTATTGACAGTTATATTGTGTGTTAATGAGAATACATTGTGCTGTTATTGCCAACTTACCAGCTGCAGTAACATAAATTTTAGGAGCAATTAGTTGTTGGTTTACATATCAAGCACTCTCTATTCTTTTGTAGCAACTAAATAAGGAATATTTTGTGCTATGGTAGTTTGCAGAAGGCACAGATGTGGTGATTACTGCTGGACATGTAATGAATTGTGTCAAATTATTCTATTGCGCTATGTTGTGCATTGAAGAGAAGGTTCTTTGAAGGAACAAAACTTATATCCATTGCTACTAATTAAAATGAGAAGAATTAATAAAATTTGTATCATTCCCTTTCAGTTTTGGCAAAAATCCCAAAAATATGCTGGGAAGCTTATAGGCCTACTGACTCACTCTTGACACAAACGAGACATAGTATTGGATTGACACTCACTTGGAAGCAGCACTTGTCACTAAATCATCATAATAGACACATAAAAATAACAAAATAACATGTGCTTGTTGTGCTCTCTCTCTGTCTCTCTCTCTCTCTCTCTCTCTGTGTGTGTGTGTGTGTGTGTGTGTGTGTGTGTGTGTGTGTGTGTGTGTTGGAAAAAAATTAGTACATATGGAAAAATGATGTTGATTTTATTCGATGATGGCACATGCCACCTGTGGGATAGTGGATGTATTGATAATGTTTTCAGTGTCGTCTGCCAACAGATAGCGTAGTGACTTAGCTACCAGTGTGCCATCTGTGTCTACCCTTTAAAAAGGAATGATGAAAGAAAGAAGAATTGTGTACTGCAGACATTTGAAGCAAGCAGGCAACCATGCTACAAATACTTACTTGTGCTTGCTACAGCAGGGAGTGAATTTGAAAGAGGTCAGATTGTGGCTTTCCGAGTGGTGGGATGGACTTTTAGGAGAATGGCCACACAAGTTGGACATGCTGCGTCAGTTGTGCAACAGTGGTGATATCAGCAGTCACATGAACATTCCCACATCTGTAGATGAGGTTCTGGATGTCCACCCAACACAGTCCCCTACCAAGATCGTCATATTGTAAGCGCAGCAGTGGCTGATCATACAGCTACCAGAGCACAGATAATACATGTCGGCAAGAACTGTTGCGAACCGGTTATTACCAGTGGTACTATGGGCATGTACATCCCTAGCTCGGTTTCCACACATGCCACAGCATTGACTTGCATAGCTCGACTGGTGCCATCAGAGGATCACATGGAAGATGGAGTGATGCCCTGTAGTCTTCACCAATGAAAGCAGACTGTGGCTGCATTCAAGTGATGGTTGGTTGCATGTACGACGTAGACCTGGTGATTGATGTCTCTTGGAGTACATTTGTCCAAAACACACTAGCCCCACCCCAGGCATTATGGTCTGGGGTGTGATAAGCTACAACTCTCATTCACCTTTGGTGTTTCCGTATGGGACACTAACCAACACTCAGCATGTGCAAATTGTTGTTAGACCTGCCGTTTTGCTGTTCTTGTAACAGGAAGACAATGGGTTTTTCCAACAGGGTAAAGCTCGCTCACACGCTGTGCACGAAGCTCATTGTGTTTTTCAAGGTATGCTGCAAGTTCCTGGCCAGCAAAATCTCCAGACTTGTCTCCAATCGAGCATATGAGGCATACGATGGGACGAGAAGTGACTTGTGCGACTCGTCAGCCAACATTTCTTACAGAACTATGTGAACAAGTTGAGCAGGTGTGGCATAACATATCCCAGGACAGTATTTGCCATATGTATGAGTGACTGGATGCCAGAGTCAGTGCTTGCATGCCCACCCATCTACATCTACATCTACATCTATACTCCGCGAGCCACCTTACGGTGTGTGGCGGAGGGTACTTATTGTACCACTATCTGATCCCCCCTTCCCTGTTCCATTCACGAATTGTGCGTGGGAAGAACGACTGCTTGTAAGTCTCCGTATTTGCTCTAATTTCTCGGATCTTTTTGTTGTGATCATTACGCGAGATATATGTGGGCGGTAGTAATATGTTGCCCATCTCTTCCCGGAATGTGCTCTCTCGTAATTTCGATAATAAACCTCTCCGTATTGCGTAACGCCTTTCTTGAAGTGTCCGCCACTGGAGCTTGTTCAGCATCTCCGTAACGCTCTCGCGCTTACTAAATGTCCCCATGATGAATCGCGCTGCTTTTCGCTGGATCATGTCTATCTCTTCTATTAATCCAACCTGGTAAGGGTCCCATACTGATGAGCAATACTCAAGAATCGGATGAACAAGCGTTTTGTAAGCTACTTCTTTCGTCGATGAGTCACATTTTCTTAGAATTCTTCCTATGAATCTCAACCTGGCGCCTGCTTTTCCCACTATTTGTTTTATGTGATCATTCCACTTCAGATCGCTCCGGATAGTAACTCCTAAGTATTTTACGGTCGTTACCGCTTCCAATGATTTACCACCTATGGCATAATCGTACTGGAATGGATTTCTGCCCCTATGTATGCGCATTATATTACATTTATCTACGTTTAGGGAAAGCTGCCAGCTGTCGCACCATTCATTAATCCTCTGCAGGTCTTCCTGGAGTACGTACGAGTCTTCTGATGTTGCTACTTTCTTGTAGACAACCGTGTCATATGCAAATAGCCTCACGGAGCTACCGATGTTGTCAACTAAGTCATTTATGTATATTGTAAACAATAGAGGTCCTATCACGCTTCCTTGCGGTACTCCCGAAATTACCTCTACATCTGCAGATTTTGAACCGTTAAGAATGACATGTTGTGTTCTTTCTTCTAGGAAATCCTGAATCCAATCACAAACCTGGTCCGATATTCCGTAAGCTCGTATTTTTTTCACTAAACGTAAGTGCGGAACCGTATCAAATGCCTTCCTGAAGTCCAGGAATACGGCATCAATCTGCTCGCCAGTGTCTACGGCACTGTGAATTTCTTGGACAAATAGGGCGAGCTGAGTTTCACATGATCTCTGTTTGCGGAATCCATGTTGGTTATGATGAAGGAGATTTGTATTATCTAAGAACGTCATAATACGAGAACATAAAACATGTTCCATTATTCTACAACAGATTGACGTAAGCGAAATAGGCCTATAATTATTCGCATCTGATTTATGACCCTTCTTGAAAATGGGAACGACCTGCGCTTTCTTCCAGTTGCTAGGTACTTTACGTTCTTCCAGAGATCTACGATAAATTGCTGATAGAAAGGGGGCAAGTTCTTTAGCATAATCACTGTAGAATCTTACGGGTATCTCGTCTGGTCCGGATGCTTTTCCGCTACTAAGTGATAGCAGTTGTTTTTCAATTCCGATATCGTTTATTTCAATATTTTCCATTTTGGCGTCCGTGCGACGGCTGAAGTCAGGGACCGTGTTACGATTTTCCGCAGTGAAACAGTTTCGGAACACTGAATTCAGTATTTCTGCCTTTCTTCGGTCGTCCTCTGTTTCGGTGCCATCGTGGTCAACGAGTGACTGAATAGGGGATTTAGATCCGCTTACCGATTTTACATATGACCAAAACTTTTTAGGGTTCTTGTTTAGATTGTTTGCCAATGTTTTATGTTCGAATTCGTTGAATGCTTCTCTCATTGCTCTCTTTACGCTCTTTTTCGCTTCGTTCAGCTTTTCCTTATCAGCTATGATTCGACTACTCTTAAACCTATGATGATGAAGCTTTCTTTGTTTCCGTAGTACCTTTCGTACATGATTGTTATACCATGGTGGATCTTTGCCCTCGCTTTGGACCTTAGTCGGTACGAACTTATCTAAGGCGTACTGGACGATGTTTCTGAATTTTTTCCATTTTTGTTCCACATCCTCTTCCTCAGAAATGAACGTTTGATGGTGGTCACTCAGATATTCTGCGATTTGTGCCCTATCACTCTTGTTAAGCAAATATATTTTCCTTTCTTTCTTGGCATTTCTTATTACACTTGTAGTCATTGATGCAACCACTGACTTATGATCACTGATACCCTCTTCTACATTCACGGAGTCGAAAAGTTCCGGTCTATTTGTTGCTATGAGGTCTAAAACGTTAGCTTCACGAGTTGGTTCTCTAACTATCTGCTCGAAGTAATTCTCGGACAAGGCAGTCAGGATAATGTCACAAGAGTCTCTGTCCCTGGCTCCAGTTCTGATTGTGTGACTATCCCATTCTATACCTGGTAGATTGAAGTCTCCCCCTATTACAATAGTATGATCACGAAACTTCTTCACAACGTTCTGCAGGTTCTCTCTGAGGCGCTCAACTAATACGGTTGCTGATGCAGGTGGTCTATAGAAGCATCCGACTATCATATCTGACCCACCTTTGATACTTAACTTAACCCAGATTATTTCACATTCGCATTCGCTAATAACTTCACTGGATATTATTGAATTCTTTACTGCTATAAATACTCCTCCACCATTGGCGTTTATCCTATCCTTGCGGTATATATTCCATTCTGTGTCTAGGATTTCGTTACTGTTCACTTCCGGTTTTAACCAACTTTCCGTTCCTAATACTATATGCGCACTATTTCCTTCAATAAGCGATACTAATTCAGGAACCTTGCCCTGGATACTCCTGCAGTTTACCAATATTACGTTAACTTTTCCTGTTTTTGGTCTCTGAGGACGGACGTTCTTTATCAACGATGCTGATGTTCTCTCTGGTAAGCCGTCAGGTATTTTATCGTTTCGCCCAAGGGGGGATCCCTCTAACCTAAAAAACCCCCGTGTGCACGCCACACGTACTCTGCTACCCTAGTAGGTGCTTCCGGTGTGTAGTGCACGCCTGACCTGTCTAGGGGGGCCCTACAGTTCTCCACCCAATAACGGAGGTCGATGAATTTGCAACCATTATAGTCGCAGAGTCGTCTGAGCCTCTGGTTTAGACCCTCCACACGGCTCCAAACCAGAGGACCGCGATCGACTCTGGGCACTATGCTGCAGATATTAAGCTCAGCTTGCACTCCGCGTGCGATGCTGGTTGTCTTCACCAAATCAGCCAGCCGCCGGAAGGAACCAAGGATGGCCTCAGAACCCAAGCGGCAGGCGTCATTTGTTCCGACATGTGCTACTATCTGCAGCCGGTCACACCCAGTGCGTTCAATAGCTGCCGGAAGGGCCTCCTCCACATTACGGACGAGACCCCCCGGCAAGCACACCGAGTGCACACTGGCATTCTTCCCCGACCTACCCGCTATTTTCCTGAGGGGCTCCATAACCCGCCCAACGTTGGAGCTCCCTATAACTAATAGGCCCGTCCTCTGTGACTGTCGGGACCTTGCCGGAGAATTGGCCACTGGCCCAACAGGCGAGGCATCCTGTGGTGGCTCGGAAACGATGTCATCACCACTAGGAAGCACCCCGTACCTGTTGGAAAGGGGTAAGGCAGCTGCCACGCGGCCAGATCCCACCTTCGCCTTTCGGCCAGGCACGCGCGAGCCCACCACTGTCCGCCATTCACCCTGGAGTGATGGCTGACCGGTAAGATGCTCACTGCCGGAAGACGCAGCGACATCAGGGGTTCCATGTGATTCCAAGGCCACCGAAGTAGGCATAGGTCTCACCACAGTTGCCCCAACGCCACTACGAGCCGACGCCTGCGCCTCGAGCTCGATGAGCTTAACAGACAAAGCCTCCACCTGCCCCCGAAGAGTGGCCAATTCTCCTTGCATCCGCTCACAACAACCACAGTCCCTACACATGACTATGTTTACCCTACTCTATACGGTGACAAATTCCCAAGATAATCTTCTGATGAGCTACTCTGATAATCAAGAAACACTCACTGAAATACGAGACGCGAAAACTACGCTAGGTTTTCCCAGAAAAGCTATTTAAAAGCTAAGCGCAGCAAATAAGTACAAAATAAATTTCCCTCCTAACGATCAAGAACTGTTAGTTTCTATGCAGAGCAGATAAACACAAATAGAATCCCTTCCTTAGTGGAAGGTCGTAAACAAAATGCAAAATAAACGCTTTATACAAACAGTACTCGCTGCTGCTGGTGCTCTCGCTCATGCAGTAACATGAGTATTTTGGCATGGGTCAATATCTGGTACCAAAAAATGTTCTTGTGCTTTTGATCTGTAAATGTAATCATTTCATGTACTTCATCTGCACTGTTGCAACAATAAATCTTAGGTGAATTGGAAAGCTCTAAAAGGGTGTACTTTTTTTTTTTTTTTTGCACCACCTCATACATTTTTGTGACAATATTAAAGAGCAACTTTATGAGACAAGTTTACTATTTGCAGGAACAGAAGCACTTTCCAGCCTTCCTCTACAGATGGTGTTGTACTTCAGTGTGATCTTCTTCCCAGTTTGGCTTTCTTCTATGACAGTTATGTTTCATTTCAAGGTACTGTATCATTAGGTGTTTTATGTAATGAGCAATTATAATAGATAATCATGTAATCATGTAAAACTGTAAAATATAAATTATTTAGCTCTAGAAGCTAATGAGAATCATGTGTGGTTTTTCTAAGCACACTTCTTGTAGGCCCATACATTAACAATTATGGAATTCAGCTATAGTGGTGATATTATATTTTATTTTTTAAAATTTGTATGAATGTTGTCTCACACCTAAGTAGTGTAGCTTTCTGACACTAATAATTAAATGAAGCCTACCTTTTGTGATGATAGCTTTCATTTGTTCTCTGCCTGACAGTCAGACAATACATCTTTCACTGTGTAGAAAAATTGTGATAGAATATGTGATAGAACATGGATACTTTTGAATTAAACACACATGATGATAGGCAGGAAGAGGGGTTGGAGTGAGGGGATAGCAGTTTGGTGGGAGACAACAAGCCTACCAGCTATGAATGAGGCAGGAAAGGATGGCAGGAGCACCAGCTAGGCATGTGTTGCACAGTTGTCGGAGCTGGTGGGGAGTGGCGCATGCTGAAGGTGACGTCAGGACATGAATCTGGGATAGGGTAATGGGATGGAGGAAGGGGAAAATGTTGAGTGGAGTGTGTGGATATAGTGGTTTACTGGAAGTGGAGACCAGGACGATTGCAGGAGCGAAGAATGTGTTTCAAGAACTCCCATCCCTGTATCTTAGAGGTGCAGGGAAGGATCCAGATGGTCTGTGTTGCGAAGCAGCCATTGAAAGAGAGTATGTTATGCATAGCTACATGTTGTGCCACTGGATGGTCAACTTTGTTCTTGGCAACAGTTAGGCAGTGGCCATTCAATGGACAGCTGAATGATAGTCATACCTAATTAAAAAGCTGTGCAGTGTTGTGCAGCAAAGTTGGTATATGACGTGGTTGCTTTCACAGGTGGCCTGGCCTCAAAAGTGGTAGGATAAGCCTGTGACAGGACTGGAGTAGAAAGTGCTGTATGTGTGGATTGGACAGGCCTTGCACCTACGCGTTCCAGAGGGATATGATTTCTGTGGTAACTGGTTTGGAGGCGAGATAGCATAGTGGTGGACTAGGATATTGTGTAGATTGGGTGGGTAATGGAACTCCACTTTAGGAAAGATTGGGAAGGATCTTGTGTAGGATGTATCCAATTTCAGGATATGATGAAGGATGTGGTTTAGTAGTTCTAGTCCAGTATGATACTGGGTGACTTGCGAAAGCTCCTGTGTAGTTTATTCTTGAGTATGGTTGGTGGATTGGGAGAGTGTGAGGATATGGCACAGGAAATTTGTTTGTGGATGAAGTAGTTGTGACTGCCTGTGAAGACTTTCATGAGATCTGCAGTGTGTTGAGCAAGGGGATTCTTGTTACTGCAGATACGTTGTCCATGAGTGGCTAGGCTGTATGAGGGGGGGGGGGGGGTGAAAGGGATGGCAGCTGTCGAAAGATAGCTGTTGGTGGATAGTGGGTTTATGTGGACAGAGGTTTGAATGGAGCCATCAAAGAGGTTGAAGGTACATCAAAGAAGGTGGCATGTTGGGTTTAGGGGGATAAAATGAAGTGGGTGGTAGAGAAGGTGTTGAGGTTGTGAAGCAGTAATGACTCAAAACCAAGATGCCCTATCCTCATCCCTTCACAACCTCCACACCTTTCCTCGATGTGGACCTCAATGTCTGATGGCTCCATTCAGACCTTTGTCTGTGTTAAATCAACTAACCACCAACACTTCCTACATTTCAACAGCTGTCATTTCTTCTGCACAAAAAAATCCCTACCATAGAGCCTGGGCACCCACATACAACTTATCTGCAGTGATGGGAACTCACTTGCCCAGTGTGTTGAAGGTCTCACAAAGGCCTTCACAGAGAGGCACTATGCAGTGGACCTAGTCCGCAGACATATTTCCTGTGCCAAATCCTCGCACATTCCGATCTTCCCACCATTCCCAAGAATAAACTAAAGAGGAGCACCCTCAAGTCAACAACTATCACCCTGCACTGGAACAACTTAACAGTATCCTTCATCAGGGCTTTGGTTACCTCTCATCATGCCCTGAAATGAGGGACATCCTACACCAAACCCTTCCCACCAATCCTAAAGTGGTGTTCGATCGCCCAACCATCCTACACAACATTTTATCCCACCCCTATGACACCTCCACTCCCAGCCTTTTCTGAACTATGTAGATGGGAGTTATACTTGCAACACATTCTTTACTTCTGCAATTGTACCCGCTTAATCCACACCTTCCACTCAATATTTCCCCTTCTGTCCTGTCAGCACTTCCCAAATTCAAACCAACATGACATTTAGCATGCGTCACTCCCCACTGGCTCTGACAACTGTGCATCACATGCCTAGCCCATACTTCTGCCATCCCTCCCTCCCTCTCTCATTCCTAGCTGGCAAACTGCCTCCTGCTGAGCCACTAGTCACTCACCCCTAGTCCCTCTCGCCACCTCCCACCTCTCTCCCTCTACCCCTCCCCCCTCCACTCGACACAACCCCCAACTGCAACAACCTAGTCCATCTGTCAAAATGCAGTATTGTGCATCCAGTCGACACCCTGGAGGCGTGTGTGTGAGTGGGAGTGTGAATGTGAGAGAGAGGAGATTACTGTGAAAACTAGCAAGTTTTTTCTCTTTATATGTGTGCCTGTTGATGACTCAAAGTATGTGCTTTTTGAGGAATGTTCTCCTTTAATCCAAAAGTATTCATTTCCTTTAGTTTCTTATTCAGAACACTGAATATCTCCTGACAGAGAGTAGAAACATGCCTCAGCAGAGCTAGTCTCTTTAAGGCTGTCTTCATATAAATGGCGGAAACCTTAAATGTTTCCTGAAAATGATGCACATTTGGTTTGCTGTTTATGAATGAGTTCGTGTATGCCACATAATTTTCTCTTCATCGTAGGTTCAAATTAGTGGAGCAATGTCTCATCTTGTGTCACAGTGCTTACAAAGAGTCATTTCCATTTCTTGTATTGTGTCAAATGTATACTGTCACTTGAGTTTGTTTTTGGGTACATGAACATTCTTGGAATTTATTTGGTGCAGACTTTTCCAAAACATGTATTGTGATATTCTGCACATGCTTGCTTCTCCAGTTACCAATAAAATTGGATTTTTGTGCCATGTGTTTCTCCTCAGGAGTGTATTTGATTTGACTTGGATTGTGTGAGGAACAATAATATTGCCATTGCCTTCTTTGATACATAATCTGTACACCCAGCTGCTGCAACTCACTTTCTCATCTTAGTACACATTTTTAAGTATTGCGTGCTAGTTATTTCAGTCTACGTTTCCAAAGGGCCAGCTAATGCATTTTACGTGTAAAGGGTGATTAGGTAGTACGTAATTTCCAGCACCTGGGTCAACAGGTAGCGATTGCACATACATCCTGTTATAAGCCAGGCCCAGGGAGAGGTAATAGCTTGATATGGTATCTTTCCAGTTGCAAATTGTTGCTCTGTCTGGAATTGGGCAGGTGTGAGCTGAGGTGTCAACAGTTACCCAAGATGGGTTACTCTCTCTATGTGGGAAACCACCAGAAGGAGGGAGCTAACAATCAGAGACACAATGTCAATCTAGGGGGATCAGATTACAATGAGCACACCAATCCCATCCTCTCTGCCTCTGTTTAACAAATGAAAATAGAAAGAAATCAAGAAAATTAAAAATATTTCAGTGGCATTGTGCTACTTGTGACGCACACCGAATAAGGTTAAGAGTTTTGTTGATGTAAAACCATCCATTTTTCAGCAAGGAGTGGACACAGTTGCCGGTCCAGTGGAGCTATGCACTCCCCTGTATAATGGTACCCAGCTAATTGAGGCAAACAGTGCATTTCAGGCCCCGAAACCGGTGAAAGCTAGACTGAATTACATGTGCAAAGTTGTTACCCAGCTGTTTTATTGGCTGGGGAGGGGGGATCTGAGGTTGCCTTTCTGATCAGGGTGTAAAAGCAGTCCATTGAGTCACAAATATGAAAAACAGTGAATTAGTGCTTACTCGTGCCCCATTCCTGACGTTTAATCGGATACAGCTTCTGCTGAAGATAAGGCTAGGCTATGCCATTACTAGGACCCTACATACTCAATCTGATGCATTGCTACCAGTGTCAGTGTTTAAGTCATACTTGTAAGTCCTCTTAAGATGCAGTCAAACTCATACATTGTGGCAGAGATACAGAGGAGGGAGACTTCACATCCCCTGTCTCTCACTGCATTAACTGCAGAGGAGACCGTGCTGCTGCACAAATGCCCTCTGTAATTTAAGTGGGCTATACAGGATATCTGGGTGAGGGAAAAGGTTTTACTTACTGCTGCTATGACCTTCTTCCTGAGAAGGGGCTCCTGTTCGTGGTGGTATAGTGGCACTTACCTGAGAGTTAAATACTTGGTTGCAAGCTGTCACTGTTTGTATTTCCCTTCCCAGGATAAAATTTTCTCTCTGCGTCAACTGTGCACTCCTGTCACTTTTTCATAACAGAGTGGAAATACTACAGCTTACTGGTCAGCTCCCAACACTAGTCTTCCTGCTCAGCAATTGCAATGGCCACCATCCTATTTGGGACTCTCCAAGAGCCAGTGCAAGGGACACACTCCTGGCAGATGATCTAGAGCAGATTAATATGATTTCCCTTACCACAGGAGAACACACATTTCTTTCAGATTCCACACATTCATTGTCACACTTGGACCTCTCCATCTGCAGTGGATAGCTAGTTCACCATGTAGAGAAGTAGTCTGTCGTCTTGGACACACACTACGTGATCAAAAGTATCCAGACACCTGTGTGAAAATGACTTAAAAGTTCGTGGCGCCCTCCATCAGATATGCTGGAATTCAATACGGTGTTGGCGCATCTTTGGCCTTAATGACAGCTCCCGCTCTCGGAGACATATGTTCAATCAGGTGCTGGAAGTTTTCTTGGGGAATGGCAACCCATTCTTCACGGAGTGCTGTACTGAGGAGAGGTATTGATGTCGGTCGGTGAAGCCTGGCATGATACCTCATCCAGAAATGCACCCTCTCGAAACCTGGACAGCAAGCTACACCGCGATGCAGAGCGCCTCTCTTGCAGAGTCTGCCACTTGAGTTTGCTAAACGTCTCTGTAATGCTATCACTCTTATCAAATAACCCTGTGACAAAACATGCCGCTCTCCTCTGTCAACCCGACCTGGTACGGATCCCACACTGATGAGAAATTCTCAAGTATAGGTTGAACGAGTGTTTTGTAAGCCACCTCCTTTGTTGATGGACTACATTTTCTAAGGGCTCTCCCAATGAATCTCAACCTGGCACCCGCTTTACCAACAATTAATTTTATATGATCATTCCACTTCAAATCGTTCCGCACGCATACTCCCAGATATTTTACAGAAGTAACCTGCTACCAGTGTTTGTTCCGCTATCATATAATCATTCAATAAAGGATCCTTCTTTCTATGTATTCGCAATACATTACATTTGTCTATGTTAAGGGTCAGTTGCCACTCCTTGCACCAAGTGCTTATCCGCTGCAGATCTTCCTGCATTTCGTTGCAATTTTCTAATGTTGCAACTTCTCTGTATACAACAGCATCATCCATGAAAAGCCTCATGGAACTTCTGACATTACTAGGTCATTTATATATATTGTGAAAAGCAATGGTCCCATAACACTCACCTGTGGCACGCCAGAGGTTACTTTAACGTCTGTAGACGTCTCTCCATTGAGAACAACATGCTGTGTTCTGTTTGCTAAAAACTCTTCAATCCAGCCACACTGCTGGTCTGACATTCCGTAGGCCCTTACTTTGTTTATCAGGCGACATTGCGGAACTGTATCGAACGCCTTCCAGAAGTCAAGGAAAATGGCATCTACCTGGGAGCCTGTATCTAATATTTTCTGGGTCTCATGAACAAATAAAGCGAGTTGGGTCTCACACAATCACTGTTTCCGGAATCCATGTTGATTCCTACAGAGTAGATTCTGGGTTTCCAGAAATGACATGATATGCATGCAAAAAACATTCTAAAATTCTAAAACAGATTGATGTCAGAGATACGGGCCTATAGTTCTGTACATCTGCTCAATGACCCTTCTTGAAAACTGGAACTACCTTTGCTGTTTTCCAGTCATTTGGAACCTTCCATTCCTCTAGAGACTTGCAGTACATGGCTGTTAGAAGGGGGGCAAGTTCTTTCGCGTACTCTGTGTAGAATCGAATTGGTATCCCATCAGGTCCAGTGGACTTTCCTCTGTTGAGTGATTTCAGTTGCTTTTCTATTTCTTAGACACCTATTTCGATGTCAGCCATTTTTCGTTCGTGCGAGGATTTAGGGAAGGAACTGCAGGGTGGTCTTCCTCTGTGAAACAGCTTTGGAAAAAGGTGTTTAGCATTTCAGCCTTACACGTGTCATCCTCTGTTTCAATGCCATTATCATCCCAGAGTGTGTGGATATGCTGTTTCGATCCACTTACTGATTTAACGTAAGACCAGAACTTCCTAGGATTTTCTGTCAAGTCGGTACATAGAATTTTACTTTTGAATTCACTGAACACTTCAAGCATAGCCCTCCTTACTCTAACTTTGACATCGTTTAGCTTCTGTTTGTCTGAGAGGTTGTGGCTGAGTTTAAATTTGCAGTGAAGATGTCTTTGCTTTTGCAGTAGTTTCCTAACTTTGTTGTTGAACCACAGTGGGTTTTTCCCGCCCCTCACAGTTTTACTCGGCACGTACCTGTCTAAAACGCATTTTAAGATTGCCTTGAACTTTTTCCATAAACACTCAACATTGTCAGTGTCGGAACAGAAATTTTCATTTTGATCTGTTAGGTAGTCTGAAATCTGCCTCCTATTAATCTTGCTAAACAGATAAACCTTCCTCCCCTTTTTTATATTCCTATTTACTTCCATATTCAGGGATGCTGCAACGGCCTTATGATCACTGATTCCCTATTCTGCACTTACAGAGTCGAAAAGTTCAGGTCTGTTTGTTATCAGTAGGTCCAAGATATCTCCACGAGTCAGTTCTCTGTTTAATTGCTTGAGGTAACTTTCGGATAGTGCACTCAGTATAATGTCACTCGATGCTCTGCACCCTACCACCCGTCCTAAACATCTGAGTGTCCCAGTCTACATCTGGTAAATTGAAATCTCCACCTAAGACTGCAACATGCTGAGGAAATTTATGTGAAATGTATTCCAGATTTTCTCTCAGTTGTTCTGCTACTAATGTTGCTGAGTCAGGAGGTTGGTAAAAGGAGCCAATTATTAACCTAGCTAGATTGTTGAGTATAACCTCCACCCATAAGAATTCACAGGAACTATCCCCTTCTATTTCACTACAGGATAAACTACTACTAACAGTGACAAACACGCCACCACCGGTTGCATGCAATCTATCCTTTCTAAACACCGTCTGTGCTTTTTTAAAAATTTTGGCAGAATTTATCTCTGGCTTCAGCCAGCTTTCTGTACCTATAAGGATTTCAGCTTTGGTGCTTTCTATCAGCACTTGAAGTTCCGGTATTTCAGCTTCGACAGTTTACAATTACAATACCGATTGCTGCTTGGTCCCTGCATGTCCTGACTTTGCCCCGCACCCTTTGAGGCTGTTGCCATTTGTGTACTTGCCCGAGGCCATCTAACCTAAAAAACTGCCCAGTCCATGACACACAACCCCTGCTACCCGTGTAGCCACCTTTCATAGTACTTGCACTGGATCCTGATTCAGTTTGGTAGTCCTGTGTGATAGTATGGATAGATGTCTGCCTATTACACATTACAACCCACTTCAACTGTCGGCGGTCTCTGTCAGTCAACAGACGAGATCGGCCTGTATGCTTTTGTGCTGTACGTGTCCCTTCACATTTCCATTTCACTATTGCATTGGAAAAAGTAGACCTAGGGATGTTTGGGAGTGTGGAAATCTCACATAAAAATGTATAACACAAGTGACACCCAATCACCTGACCACATTTGAATACTGCGAGTTCCGTAGAGCACCCCATTCTGTTCTCTCACGATGTCTAATGACTACTGAGGTCGCTGATGTGGAGTATCTGGCAGTAGGTGGCAGCACAATGCATCTAATATGAAAAACATATGTTTTGGGGGGTGTCCGTATACTTATGATTACATAGTGTACCTGAGTGACCATTCTGTATGCATAATTTGCTTTCTGAACCATGTACAATCCATGTGTAAGACAGTGCATCAGCTTCTGAAACCTGACTGGAAGCTCTACTCCTTACTAGATACCTTTGACAATCAACAATGCCCCAGCAGTGGTAACCAGGTAGAGTATTTCACAAATGTAATTGTCTCTGTTACTGAATGCCTCTTGGATCTCTATTGTTGCTTCTCTTTATTGTTATACTTCCTCTTCTATCATTGGGGATAAACTTCATTATGTTGCTGGAAAAAGACCTATCTTCCAAAACACATTGTTAACAATGTTGTAGTGGACTATGTCTGATATTTCCAACACTTTGGGACTGCACTTTGCGTAGGTTTCTAAATCGTCCCATTACTATCCTGCCCTTCTACCTTGGAAGTGAGTGGTGGAGGCCCAGGAGATATATTTCACGTCTCAAAATCGTGAATACTATATTATTATTCTTGCTGCAAAGCAGCTAGAGCACACTTTTTTGTCACCGTGTTCCTCTGTTCCAGGACCACATTCCGTTCACATTCAGATGATGTAGAATCTGTGTCCTCCTCCATACTTGCAATTGTTCCTGGAAGGGGAACACATTTCCTACACATTGGTGCGAAGCCACTGACTGTAATCCCTATATCTTAGCCTAGTAAAGGCAGAATTGGGAAACTTACCCTCGTGTGTCGCATCGTAAGGGCATAATTTTAATTAGTCCATGTATTGGGCACTGTCATTTCAGCCATTCTCGTATGTTAAAGTGGTGACAGTGTGCCACTTTGCTCTTACTGTAACGAACCACTGATGGTGCATCACTTTCTAACTCAATGTCAGTGTTTTAACTGTATATGCTTTAATATGCATTTTTCATTTGAGCTATCCAATGGTTTAGCAGATATAGCACAAGGTGTACGATGCAGTCTATTCTTCATGTCTGTAGCCACATAGTGAAAGAGATTTAAATTTTGACTGGTCACCAGTTGTCCTAGACACTCTTGCCGAATGGACCCTTAAAGAAAGGAGGTTTCTTGTAATAATTCATTTTATCTTTCTGCCATGTTTGTTGCTTTGTAACTAGCATTATAGGATCGCTATTGTTATTCACCTTAGTTTTACCCACCTGCTTAGGCATCTGTATGTCAACTTGTAACACCATAGTTAAGATCCTAATTTTTTTTTCTGATTAATTATGCTTTATATAAAGTATGTTTTCTTCGGTATGTAATCTTTGATATGCTGTAAAGATGTAGAAAGATATGCACTATGTTTTCTCTTCACTGTTAGAACACTTTTCATCATTTGGCGGAGGATGACTTTAACTATATGTTTTTGGTTGATTTACTAATATGTGTAAATGGAAGGATTTTGTAAAAGGTATGAATATACAACTAAGTATGTGCTGATTCACACTTAAAGACTTTTGAATTGTATAAATGAAAACTTGGTGTGCTTCTCCCCTGAAACAAAAGTGAGTTAGAGCACGCAAATTGTGGTTGGTACAAGGGAAAAGGTGGAACAACAGTCAGTCAGAGACTAGCAACTGTACAGTCAGCAGCTAGCAATTGGAAGGTGCTTTGTGAAGGTGCCGAGTGAGGCTTTCAGTGCTTGGAGATATGGAAAAGCCTTGGGTGGATGAATGGCTCTAATACATTGCTCTGTTGCTGGAAAATATCATAAAAGCTGATGATTGTCGCCAAGAAGAAAATAACAGAGCATATTACTTCCAACAGGAAGTCCCCCTGTCGTCATGTACTCGCAGCCAACATTGCGCAATCATTTAAGCAGAGAGGAGAAGTCTAACTTTTGTAAAGTGTTGGATCAGCTCATTTAGTATGTGAAAATATAAGGTAACTCATGGTAAATTCATGTACCTACCTTGAATTGTTTCCTATCATAATACATCTTAGGATCCTCTCGTATGAACAATGATTTCTGAGTGCCCTGAGTATGAGAACTGATAATCAAAAACAAGTGTTTGATTACTTTTGCTTGAAATTGAGTGCAAAAAGTTGCCTAAAATTACTGCGGATTTTGTTGAAGTTGAGGGAGGAAGTAAGTGTTGCTTTTATGAAAGCCGCCCCAGTAATTGAATTGTTTCAGTTCACAGTTTTGTGGTTTTAAAGATTACTTGCTTAAATTATGGCTATGAAAGTAAATGATTGTGCTGATGAACAGTTAACAAGACATGTTGAGGTTAGTTAAAGTAAATGTTCTCAAAGGTAGATTTGAAATACAATATCTGGTAAAATTATCTGCTGCATTAACTGTTGAAAAAGCATATATGGTGAGTCAAATTTATGAAAGTGTGTTACCAAAGTTTACTGGTTTTAATTTGCCTCAGAAAGGTGTGTCCAGTTTGCTTTATAATAGCAGTCAAAATTAAGAGCCCCCATTGTAAGTTTTTCAAAATGCATAAAGTTACTTGATTAATGAATATTTTGAAGTTTATGTTTAGTTTTGTGCACATTGTGTGATAAAAAGTGTAATATCAGACTGGGAGCCCCTACTTACTGTTTCTATTACTGAAGGTAAAGCTACTATGAGTGCCCTTGTTCACATAACAGTTACAACATTGCATACTAAGGAATGTGTGAATCTTAATGCAAGTGAATTTTAATTAAATTTTCTGCTGTGTAGAAAGTATATGATGAAACAAGACTAGGCCCATGCCCATTTCTAGTTTAGTAATGAATTGCAATTGCTGTGAAGATGAAATTACTGAGGTTTGGCAAAGTATTTACTGTTGATGAGTGTTAAAGTGTCATTTATGTTTGTGAAAACATGAATATCTTACAAAGCTGCTTTTATCCGCTATAACATTTTTGTGCTTGTGATAGGGTTCATTGCACTTCTGTAAGAAAGGAGTATAGGTGGCGTTTTTCCACCAAAACTATTTACTTTTTCTTTAAAATAAATGTTTAACATTTCTATGCCTAATTAGGCTGGCGACCATATTCCTTTTCATTTGATTAGTTAAAACATTATCTAAATTGGATCTGGGATCTGATACTTCCTGTGTTTTACATAACTTTAATTTCAAGTTCGATAAGCAAAATCCCCCCCCATGAACCGCGCACCTTGCTGCTGGTGGGGAGGCTTGCGCGCCTCAGCGATACAGATGGCCGTACTGTAGGTGCAACCACAACGGAGGGGTATCTATTGAGAGGCCAGACAAACATGTGGTTCCTGAAGAGGGGCAGCAGCTTTTTCAGTAGTTGCAGGGGCATCAGTCTGGATGATTGACTGATCTGGCCTTGTAACACTAACCAAAACGGCCTTGCTGTGCTGGTACTGCGAACGGCTGAAAGCAAGGAGAAACTACAGCCGTAATTTTTCCCGAGGGCATGCACCTTTACTGTATGGTTAAATGATGATGGCATCCTCTTGGGTAAAATATTCTGGAGGTAAAATAGTCCCCACATTCGGATCTCCAGGCGAGGACTACTCAGGACGACGTTGTTATCAGGAGAAAGAAAACTGGCATTCTACGGATCGGAGCATGGAATGTCAGATCCCTTAATCGGGCAGGTAGGTTAGAAAATTTAAAAAGGGAAATGGATAGGTTAAAATTAGATATAGTGGGACTTAGTGAAGTTTGGTGGCAGGAGGAACAAGACTTCTGGTCAGGTGAATACAGGGTTATAAATACAAAATCAAATAGAGGTAGTGCAGGAGTAGGTTTAATAATGAATAGGAAAATAGGAATGTGGGTAAGCTATTACAAACATCATAGTGAATGCATTATTGTGGCCAAGATAGACACAAAGCCCATGCCTGCCACAGTAGTACAAGTTTATATGCCAACTAGCTCCACAGATGACGAAGAGATTGATGAAATGTATGATGAGATAAAAGAAATTATTCAGATAGTGAAGGGAGATGAAAATTGAATAGTCATGGGTGACTGGAATTTGATAGTAGGAAAAGGGAGAGAAGGAAACATAGTAGGTGAATATGGATTGGGGGGAAGGAATGAAAGAGGAAGCCGCCTGGTAGAATTTTGCACAGAGCATAACTTAATCATAGCTAACACTTGGTTCAAGAATCATAAAAGAAGGTTGTATACATGGAAGAAACCTGGAGATACTGACATGTTTCAGATAGATTATATAATGGTAAGACAGAGATTTAGGTACCAGGTTTTAAATTGTAAGACATTTCCAGGGGCAGTTGTGGGCTCTGACCACATTCTATTGGTTATGAACTGTAGATTAAAACTGATGAAACTGCAAAAAGGTGGGAATTTGAGGAGATGGGACTTGGATTAACTGAAAGAACCAGAGGTTGTAGAGAGCTTCTGTGACAGTATTGGGGAACGATTCACAAGAATGGGGGAAAGACATACAGTAGAAGAAGAATGGGTAGCTTTGAGAGACGAAATAATGAAGGTAGCAGAGGATCAAGTAGGTAAAAAGACGAGGGCTAATAGAAATCCTTGGGTAACAGAAGAGATATTGAATTTAATTGATGAAAGGAGAAAATATAAAAATGCAGTAAATGAAGCAGGCAAAAAGGAATGCAAACGATCTCAAAAATGAGATCGACAGGAAGTGCAAAATGGCTGCGCAGGGATGGCTAGAGGACAAATGTAAGGATGTAGAGGCTTATCTCACTAGGGGTAAGATAGATGCTGCCTACAGAAAAATTAGAGACCTTTGGAGAAAAGAGAACCACTTGCATGAATATCAAGAGATCAGATGGAAACCCAGTTCTAAGCAAAGAAGGGAAAACAGAAAGGTGGAAGGAGTATAAAGAGGGGAGGGCGATGTTCTTGAGGACAATATTATGTAAATGGAAGAGGACACAGATGAAGATGAAATGGGAAATATGATACTGCGTGAAGAGTTTGACAGAGCACTGAAAGACCTAAGTCGAAACAAGGCCCCGGGAGTGGACAACATTCCATTAGAACTACTGACAGCCTTGGGAGAGCCAGGCCTAACAAAACTGTACCATCTGGTGAGCAAGATGTATGAGACAGGCGAAATACCCTCAGACTTCAAGAAGAATATAATAATTCCAATCCCAAAGAAAGCAGGTGTTGACAGATGTAAATTACCGAACTATCAGTTTAATAAGCCACTCCTGCAAAATACTAACACGAATTCTTTACAGACGAATGGAAAAACTGGTAGAAGCCGACCTTGGGGAAGATCAGTTTGGATTCCGTAGAAATGTTGGAACACGTGAGGCAATACTGACCCTACGACTTATCTTAGAAGCTAGATTAATGAAGGGCAAACCTACGTTTCTAGCATTTGTAGACTTAGAGAAAGCTTTTGACAATGTTGACTGGAATACTCTCTTTCCCATTCTGAAGGTGGCGGGGGTAAAATACAGGGAGCGAATGGTTATTTACAATTTGTACAGAAACCAGATGGCAATTCTAAGAGTCGAGGGGCATGAAAGGGAAGCAGTGGTTGGGACGGGTTGTAGCCTCTCCGCGATGTTATTCAATCTGTATATTGAGCAAGCAGTAAAGGAAACAAAAGAAAAATTTGGAGTAGGAATTAAAATCCATGGAGAAGAAATAAAAACTTTGAAGTTCGCCAATGACATTGTAGTTCTGTCAGAGACAGCGAAGGACATGAAAGAGCAGCTGACCGGAATGGACATGGTCTTGAAAGGAGGATATAAGATGAACATCAACAAAAGCAAAACGAGAATAATGGAATGTAGTCGAATTAAATCAGGTGATGCTGCGGGAATTAGATTAGGAAATGAGGCGCTTAAAGTAGTAAATGAGTATTGCTATTTGGGGAGCAAAATAACTGATGATGGTCAAAGTAGGGAGGATATAAAATGTAGACTGGCAATGGCAAGGAAAGCGTTTCTGAAGAAGAGAAATTTGTTAACCTCGAGTATGGATTTAAGTGTCAGGAAGTCGTTTCTGAAAGTATTTGTATGGAGTGTAGCCATGTATGGAAGTGAAACATGGACGATAAATAGTTTAGACAAGAAGAGAATAGAAACTTTCAAAATGTGGTGCTACAGAAGAATGCTGAAGATTTGATGGGTAGATCACATAACTAATGAGGAGGTATTGAATAGCATTTGAGAGAAGATAAATTTGTGGCACAACTTGACTAGAAGAAGGGATCGGTTGGTAGGGCATGTTCTGAGGCATCAAGGGATCACCAATTTAGTATTGGAGGGTAAACTCGCAGAGGGAGGCCAAGAGATGAATACACTAAACAGATTCAGAAGGATGTAGGTTGCAGTAGGTATTGGGAGATGAAGAACCTTGCACAGGATAGAGTAGCATGGAGAGCTGCATCAAACCAGTCTCTGGACTGAAGACCACAACAACAATAACAACAACAAGCAAAACCCTTTAGACATTTCACAGTTAAATCTGTAAAAATCCTCCCAGAGGATAACATTATACTGCATGCGAACACCAAAATTGAGTTTTATATATATGCTGACATAGCAAAACAGCGCAGTGATAGTGTTATAAACTAATTTCAAGAACTATGAAGTACTATGCCAAGCAAATGAATAATCAAAAAAGACGCTTCCGTCCATTACCAAGTTGACTATATTTTATGCCTCAGGATTTGTTGTATAAACTGATCCATTCTTTTGGTTGATTTGTGCCACAAATCCCCCCCCCCCCCCCCCCTCACGCACACACACAATTTGATTCAGTTCTTGTTAATAGTTCTTTGATCTATCCATCTAATCTTCAGCATTCTACTGTAGATTCAGATTTTAGATGTTTCGTCTTGTTTGAACTGCTTATCATCCATGTTTCACAGCACATTTTTTTGTAGAAGCTCTCATTTCCATCCAACTACTCTTTCAAAACCTTTGTTGTCTGACAGAATTACAATGTCGTCAGCAAACCTCAAGAGTTTTTACTTCTTCTGTCTGTAGTGTTGTTCTCTTTCCATACTATTCCTTGGTTTCTTTTATTGTCTGCTTGATGTAGAGATTGAATAACATCAGTGCTAACTACAATCCTGTCTCTCCCCCATCTCAACTGCTAATGAGTAGTATGGAAAGAGAATTACACTACAGAGGGAAGAAATAAAAACTCTGAGATGCCCTTCAACTCTTGTAACTGCAATGTAGTTCCTGCAAACACAGCTTTATATTGACAGACTTTTTGTTGTGTCTATCTGCGACTCAGCATCTCCGCTATATGGTGAGTAGGAACTTTCCCTTTCATAATCTCTGAATTTTGTGAAGTTGTGGAAACACTTTGGTCCTTTTCCTTTTTAAGACCCTAGTCACTATTTATATAGGCAAAAGTTATTTGAGATGCAAAGGTTAACTGCTTCCCCTGTGTAATGGAATGTTACACAAACGATAATGTATTCTAAATATTATCGTGAGACTAAACTATAGAATAAGTACCTAACAAACAGGATACTACCAAGCTAGCTGACTAGAAGTAATTACTGGTATTGTATGTAAACACAAATAAGTGACATATTAATTTGTTTACAGTATGGGTGCCTTACTGTTTTATATCGGTTCCTCGTTTCTACAGTTCTTCTGACAGCGGCGGGTAATGAATGTCTTAGACTGTACCTTGGGTACATTGGTAACCTATCAGACAAGGTAAGACAGAATCTTTTGAGCATTGGTTTTCCCTTTAATGGACTTATTCTTTGAGAGAGAGAATCGTAGATCTTTATCAATATTAAACCTGAATAAACTGAAATAATGAGCTGTAATTATTTGAGAGACTGGAGGGAAACTGTTCAAGAACTCTCATTATAATGTACAGGTAGTCAGATCTAAATCTCTTCATTAGGAGAGCTGTTCAGTTTTATCACAGTTGGTATGATGGGTAATGCTATCAGTGAATTTAACAACGAAGAAAACATTGTTGTGAAATTGTTGTATTGAATGTTTGCTATGTTGAAATGTGTAAAATTACCTACTCATGAATGAGCTACTTGTAATGTGTCTTTTCTCCTGCAACAAATTACACCAACAATCACATATTTTATGTGCAGGTACCGGAACTGGCTGGATTCTGGTTGCTGTCACTGGTTCCACAGCTTCCTCTCCAGCTGTTTTTGTTGCTTAATCAGAACATTATGCTGCAACCACTGGAGCAAATAGTCCAGTCACTTTCTGTACTTTTATTAATTATTCAGTTACTGACTGGCTTTTTTGCACTACGCCACTCTTCAAAGGTCCATGCTGAGCAGTCTCGTTTGCGGATACTACTTTGGACACAGCAGAAGGATGATTAATAAGGTATTACTCTTACTCAACATTACGGAAGGACCCATTATTTCACAGATGTATTTACAGGGCTGCCCCAAGTTCCGGAAATCAGGGAATTTCAAAAGTGTCAGGGAAATCTGGGAAATTTGAAAAAAAAAGGAAAAATCTTGTTTTTCTCTCAGTAGAGGAAATGGTTTGTTCACTGATTTGTCATGCATCATCGCTGGCTGGGCACAGCTGAGTACGTGTGCCGCTTCCCCACTCCTGGAGACAGCAGTCATGTGTGCATTAGTTGTGTATGAATGATTGTGTGAATGTGTGTGTGCTCTTGTTTTGTGACAAAGGCTATGATCAAAAATTTAATTCTAGAGAGTGTGATTGTCTTTGATATGTGCCTTTCAGCGGCTGAGCGATCTTACGAAAAATTAAATGGAGGGAAGTCCCAAGACACCTACAATATCGTTACAGGTGATGAAACGTGGGTGCACCATTATGACCCTGAAACGAAGACAGTCTTCTGTGTGGTTGCTTTTCAGGAGAGGAACCACCCACAAAAGTTCGATGAAGTCGGAGCTCTGGAAAAAAGATGGTGGCAACTTTTTTCACAACGATCGGGCAGCTCACCTCTGTGACCTGGGACACACGTTGTACAGTCAATGCTGAATGATACGTGGAAGATTGTCTTCCAAAAGTCATCGTCACATGGAAGTCACAGCATCCAAAGTCCAAGAGTGGGCACCTTCTGCTGCATTACGACAACGCATCTGCGCACAGGGCTGCTAGAATGATGGACTTCCTGGAGAAGGAAAATGTGCAAGTGTTACCCCATCCCCCCTATTCACCTGACCTGGTCCCCTGTGACTTCTTTCTGTTCCCTAAGACTAAGGAAAAAATTCGAGGGCAGCGGTTTTCATCAGATGAAGAGGCCATAGCAGCGTACAAGAGTGCACTGAGTGACATCCCAAAACAAGCTTGGACTGACACATTTTCTAAGTGGTTTCAGAGAATGGAAAAATGTATACATGCTAATGGAGAGTATTTTGAAAAGTTGTAAACATTTTTTTGAAAATAAATATTTTTACACACATTCTGCTAAAAACTTTCGGCATAGCTCTCGTATTTACGGAGAGTTGCTACCTATCCTCATTAGTATTGATCATTAAAGTATTCATGCACGTTATCTTTTGCATGGACTGGTTACCATGGTCTCATTTCATCAACATGGTGTCTGTGACTCGTGAATAGTTGGCCATATGAGTGGACTTCCATAACAGCCCAAAACTGCAGGCCATCTCTAACGGATTGGGCATGCTGATCTGAAGCCCATCGTTTCTCATTAATGTGCAGGCTCTGCCCGTCTGATGTAGTATCACCGATCTGCCTGCAGGTCAGGTCTCTTTGTGTGTCGTGTAATGAAGTACATTTTTGTGTTTTATCCATGGACCCAGGACTACTGTGCTGCTTGGCAGGCCAGAGGCAAAGGGCAGTGGGTTTCACGAATTGAGACATTCTCACTGCAAGTACATTGTACAGTGCGGTGTTTTGTAGACAGCTTATTTATTTTAATACATTTTGGCACTTCAAAAGTAGTTTATATGTTGGAAAGTATGGACTGTAAGAAAGAAGAAAATCACACAGTATCTGTAAAATAATAAACATAACGCAGTGGGTAATAACCAATGATAGTGAATATAGAAGAATATAGTAGAAACAACATTTCATTGGCGGTCACATATAGTGTTGTTTAAACGATTCTTCTCCACCTTACACACTTCTTTCAAGAGGCCTACTTTTTTCTGAAGTTATTTCTGAAATCAGTGAAGGTATTTTAAATTTGTCTTGTGACTCCAGCGAAATGCATTTTTTTGTCACCAAATGCGTTTCATTTTATTGAAATAAAATAACATTAGTGGTCTTAATAAAACATACATACCATTTGGCTGTTTGCTCCATCTAAAAGCAATTCATCACAACTCATTTCTTTACTTACCCTTGAGCTCTCAAAATTTGTCAGGGGAAAATACTAAAATTTGCCTGGAAATACCAGGGAATTTCACTTTGGGAAACTTGTGGCAACCCTGGTTCAGCTGGTAGGTAGGTAGCCTTACTATTGATCTCTTATATGAACAAAATTCTAAAAGTGAAGCACACAGTTCTGCTACAGTATTATTATGGTTAGAAAGCTGGGAGTCCCAAATGTCATAGACTCAATATCACATACACGTCAAGAGCTACTGCAGCACTCACTCTGGTGGCAACAGGACGTGATAATGAAAAAAGATGGGGTGTACGATAAGGTTCTCCACCCATGAAGCACAACAGACAATATGTTTGTGTGGGCAGAAATAGTCACGCTGAAATGTTAGGGTTGTACAATGAAGATTATATTGGCCATAGCAACATATGCACTTAGTACATAGTTTGCTTCAAATCTTTCTGCCACGTCAGCTTCACGAGAACCAGTAAGTGTGAAAGCCACCAAATATTTAAGGCATTAAGCAGGTGATTGTAGACAACTGCAGGAAGCCTCTCCCAACCTTGGTTGAGAGCCTGTATTTTGTGCTTTGTGTGCAATTTAGTTCCTAATAGGTACTTGGGAACATGACACACAACAACGTAGTTGAGAGGACATTGGTATGTCTTCACCACTGGCAATGAATTATGTAGTTTTCAGTTAGGAATTTGCGTATCATAGTAACGGTAAGTATGTCTGTGGATACCAATGACAATTTTATGTTTGGTTGAAAATTATAAGGCAATGTCAATGTTACAATACAATTGCATGAAGCAGCTCTGCATTTGGCGTGGTACTGACCAGCATTTGGTCAGAATCTACCTCTACATTGTTATCTTATACATATTGTAAATAATTTTATCAAAGGTAAATGAATGAATTATGAGACAGTTGCTGGCCAGTACTGTACTTTGGAAGATGAAATGTTTAGTACAGCCATACACAAACTGAAGTAAAAGTGACACACTATTTAGTTTTCAGAATTAATAGTTCCTTCCTCTAGTGTGAGAGGGCGGGAGGGGGGGGGGGAGAGATAGGTTGGAGAAGGTTAAAAAGGAGATCTGCCTTTGCCTTTGCCCTTGCCCTTGCCCTTGCCCTCACTATAGGCGGGTCCCTGTGATTCTGGAATCTGAGCAACCTGCCCTTCCATTTCAGCCTTCCCCAGCCTATCCCACTCTCTCTCTCCAAAAGCTAGATAGTGTGTCACTTTCACTTTTGCGTCTGTTGGCAGTACTACACATTTTGTCTTGTAAAAGTAAGTACTGCCAATCAGTTCTCTCATAATTTATTATAGTGTAAATGATGTTTGTGAATAGACTGAGCAAAACTGTGAAATTTCTTCGCATCATAAAGACTGAAACATAATTAAACAACAAAAATATTGAAAGAAATTTGTTTAACTGTACTAGGATTGACATTATGATTGGGCACAAACCTAATCTCAGAGCTTCAACATATTGAATGTGTTGAAGAGGTTTACAGAATTTTTAGTCTCTATGGCTATGCTGTTGATGTGGATAGCATTTCATTTGTTGATGTACATCTCTGTCTATAGATCTCTCTGAGTGCACTACATCATAAGCTGCCCATGTACAGGGTATGTTATAAAATGTGTACACACTTTGAACTGTCACAGTCATTTTTATACTTACAAGTGTACTTCCTCATTAAACTAAAAGTTTCAAATGGTGGGTAAAAGAAGTATCCAAATTGTTGGATTTCACCATCAATACATTTTTGTGTAAAAAATCATGCCAGATTTTGACTTCACACTAAAGTGTTATATGAGATTTCTGCTCACACCACTTCAATATTGTAGCAAAGTGTGTCCCTATTATGCAGTTCCACAAGAGAAAAAGGAGCATAAGGTCTGGGGAGTGCAATAACTGGCTGGGTACATTCTGATTGAGGTGTACTTGAGGTGGGACACCATCATCTTGAAAAGATTTGTCATTACTGTCTGTTGCATGACTAGAAGGATAAAGCAATTTCACTCACTTTTCAACAGTAATGTGGAGATTACCATAACGTCAGAAAACACATGTATGCCAGTTGACAGATCTATTTAGTTTAAACTAGCGATCTGGGTAGTACTAAGTACCTACAGTCAGATCGATTGTGTGGCGTAGTGGTAAAATTTTATACACAAACCTTTCTCGGGAATCGATCTATTTATCAGTGGAAACCACATCAACATCCCTGCAATATCTGCCTTCACATACAGACAGGATAACATGGTAGATATTTTAATGTAGTAATATGTGTAGGTCAGGTGCTCATGGTTACCATACTGGGCAGATAGAAACTAATGTAGACATTGGGGTATGCTACTGACTGGGGGGAGGGAACTATCTATTTCAGCTGCATCAGGACTTCCTGTGGAATCAGCAGTGATGAATGAAAATGTGTGCTAGACTGAGATTTGAACCCAGGATCTCCTGCTTACTGGGCAGCTGCATTAACCCTTGCGCCACCCAGACACAGTGTTTATCACAATTGCAAAGACTATCTCAGTTCGCCTCGTGGCCGACACAAATTACCACCTAGTGCCACCTGTCTGCAGTCTCTGTGTCCATGTCCTTCATGCTCGCTAGTTTGAGATTCCTCACAGGAAGCTGAAGATAACTGTTCATCCGCACTGAAGGTGGTGTATTCATTGCCAATTGAGGTGAATCAGTTATATGGATGTGTGGTGTCATTTCTTTTGGACATGTCTGAAAGAACTGGCACCATGCACTCATATAAAAGTTTACATACTGTATCTCCTTTGCGCTTCACAATCAGCTACTAAATAATGCGAAAAACTATCTTGAAGATATGATCTATAGTTAGAATATTTATCTGCAGACATAGCATTTCCCAATGCTTCATCACAACAAATCGTGCTAAAAGAAGCATTTTGGAGAGTTCTTTAACATTTTTACTGCTAAGCACAACACTGGCGGTCACGCAAGCTGTGGCTGCTCCGTTCGGTTGATGGGACTGGGAAGCACTGTACCACCCACCATACTCCATGGACTTAAGTCCTTGTGACTTTGATTTGATTCTGAAGATGAAGGAACCACTTCATGGCATTCACTTCAGAACTGTTCCAGAAATTTGACAGGCAGTAGACCGCTCCATTTGCACCATCAACAGAACAGGCTCTGCTAATGGTATACTACACCTTCCACATCGCTCGCAACAGGTTCTACACAACACTGGTGACTACTTACAGGACAGAAACCGGTGCAAACATGTAACTCTTTTGTATTGGTTGTGAATAAATAGCTGCCACTATTTAAGTTCCAACCCTTGTACAAATAGACATTTACAATAGTGATATACTTCTATGTTTTCTCAAAACAAGGTTTAACAGTTTTTTTTTATTACTGACATTGTGTGTGATAAGTTTTGACGTACAGATAAGCACAAAGAGTTAAATTGCATTCCTTACAGCGCAACTTAGTTTGTTTCCTAACACCATTTTGAGCACAGACTATGCATGTCTTGTACTTTTCCCACTGATCTGGTAAATGTGACGACGCGTGTTTAGTCTTGCAGAGTACTCTTGACGTTTAACACCATCTGCTCTCTCTTGCGATCAACAAAAAAAGTTGCAAAACTTTCTCTAATTGCATTGAGATGAAACTTTTCGTACTTCATTTACGTTCCATATTTCTGGTATAAACAAAAGGCATTGAACATGTCATCAAAATACGTAAATTCACTATGCAAACACAAGCAAATAATAGGTGGTGTTGTAGCACCTGACACAAATGCTTTGGCACCACTGGAGCCTAAAGTGTCTGGGGTCCCTGATGCAGCTGTGCCTTCAGATTATCATGTCCCGGCTGGTCGACACTTGCTTGATGATGATTGGCAAATAGTGGCAATGTTGCAAATCTCTGGACAGAAAACAAAAGTGGGTACCAGCCACATAGTTGTCCAGTTATTGCTTAAAAACCTGGTTTAAGATATTGCCAGCTGCTGAAAGAACCAGCAACAGAAACTGTGCCTGTTGGAACTGGCCAATCTTCCCAAGAGGTTTGGACAAGTGCCGAGGGTGGTACAGTGTTAGGCTGGTGATGATGGCCTGAAGGGAAACAGTGGACAGTTCAGGGAAGAAGGCCAATGTCTGCACTGCTCGCTGGGGAGTGTTTGAAATGTGAAGGACGCTCTGCTGGCAGCAATTGAGCACACTGGGTGCACACAGCTGTAAATCATAGCCCATGCAGGCACGAATTATGCCTCCCGTCTGGGTTCACAGCCAACCCTCACTTTCTACTGGCAGCTATCTGCTTTGGCGAAGACAGCTAGCCTCACTCTTGGGGTGGAAGCAGAGCTGTTATTTTGTAGCATCATTCCCAAAACTGATTGCAGTCCTCTGGTGTGGAATCGAGTGGAAGCTTAAACCAAAGGCTCAGACAATTCTGTGATGGATGCTAATTTCTTGACCTCCACTGTCAGATGGAGATATGTAGAGCCTTTCTTGAAAGGTCAGGTGTTCACCACACGTAGGAAGTAGCTGCAATGGTAGCAGAGTACTTTCGATGCAACTTTTTTTTTTCTTTTTAAGGATAGGAAAATCCCTGCACAGGTGCAATAAGATGTGTTATGATTACACACATGGTAGCATCTGTCAATCTGTCATAGCAATTCAGAAGAAGAAAATGTTAAGTATTAGTTAACCGCTGGAGTGTCTATAGGAAGGTTCTCTAACTAGTCTCACTTACAAACAGTAACAATGAACACACAGTAGTAGGATGGGAAAGCTGGCTGAAACCAGATGTTAATAGCAACAAACTTCTAAACTTCTGCTGGAATGTATATCGGAAAGATAGGTTTGAACACTAGTGGTGGAGGCGTGTTAGCAGCCATAAAATATATTTTAATAAAAGGTTGGGTGAAAGCAACTGTGCAAGATGGATCAAATGTTGTCCTTGGTATTATGTGAAGTCCACCACTGTTTAGAGCAGCTTCATACTTGGAGGAATTTTTTGCAAATGCTATGGCAGTTGAGTTCTAGGATTTTAGTTCTCATCTGTAGGGGATCCGTTACTAGAGTTTACACTAAACTGTAAGTGGGAGGAGCACCTAAACTATATGTTTGGATGGGCTGGAGATATATCTAATGTAGATATATCCAATGTAGATATATCTAATGAACCTCCACACACTGTCAGCTGCCTGGGCAGCAGTCTTGGTCTTGTAGTGCACCTCTGACCCATTTAGAGAGATCCTACAGTTCTCAATTCTATGGTGCAACTGTACGAAAACGTTCAAAGTCTCTGGTTCAAGTCTTCCAATTGACTTAGAGCCACAGGGCCACAATCAGTTCTGGGATAACAGTGCAGATTGTGAGCTTCATTTTAAGATCTAGGGGGAATGTTGATCTTCTCAACCTTCTCTCCCAGTTGCTGGAAAGGTCGAAGTATGACCTGTGAGCCCATATAACAGGCATCATTTGTTCCGATGTGTTGAATAATGCCTCCAGATTTATACACAGTGATCCTTTCCTGCCACTTCCTTAAGGATACAATTATTTGCTGTACATACAACTTGCTGATGACCGATAGTTTACTACCTTTTGCCTTTGCTTCACTGCCACAGGATACAGAACATATCCCTAACGGCAGTTGACTTCTTAACAGTATATTTACATCTCGAAGATAGATTTTCAAATGTATCCTCTGAACAATCTGATCAGTGTGGGAAGAAAAGGTGAAAATATTATGCTAATTATACAAATATGAACATGGTGACTGAGGGCAAAAAAATTTTTAAAACCATATATTGCCACTGAAATATTTGGAAAGCAGTAACTCGTAAACATTGATTTACTATGAAATATATTATGCCCAACATTTCAAAAATTCTCAGAAACTTGCCTTTATACACTGGAATTAAGGGAACAATTGTTTGGACAAGGATACCATTGGCGATATTGTATAAAGTACAAATACAGGTAACACACACAGACACGTATACATACAGTCAACGTGAAAAGCATGTTTGCTTTTTAGATAATGTTTTAGGACTACATGTTTGAAGAAAATTTGTGTGTCACACCCGCACCCGTAATCTCACTCATAGACAGTGGTAGTAGCCTGAACAGATTTGTAAATAAATGTGCAAAATGGTCTGACTCCCCCCCTTCATTGAGATGGTTTCTAGACACCTTCTACACTAGTGATCCACAGATGAATATTGTGAGCATAAATTTATCCCAATAAAAATGTTGAAGCACCTCAAAGCATGTATTCCATTTGAGGCGGCTCAGGTTCTATAGTAAACCACGCTCAAGAGAAGGGACAAGCATACCAGGAGAGTCAGGAAGAAAGGTGCATGCTTAGTGAGGAGTGATAGTATTAGTGATTCAGAAAAATATCTTCATGTCAATAAATGCCCTATTCTGAATGATTTCCAAAATAGAACACACATTAAATATCACTTTCGTACATTTTTCTGTAATAACTCTAACTTCATCCTCTAGCAAAAAGTATCACAGTGTATTAACTTTTCTTAAAAGTAGTTTGCACAAAGAGCATGAGAATATCGAAAATCTCACATGATGCGCATGTGCTGTAGCTTAGGTGTTTTAGGAGGTCAGTTTTTGGCAGTTTCCGCAAAATTAAAAAACCTAAATTCCTCCCGAACAGCAGCAAGACTGCTGGCAGTTTCCCGAAATTATAGACCGTAAGTTTTGTATATCAAATTGTTCGTCTCAGCTTCCTCTACATTACTATGTCTGAACAACATAATAGTTTGGTGCATACCTGTTTATTGGTTAGCAGTTTCATGTAACAGCTGTGCTATAGGGTCCAGAAATGGAAGTGTATTTTAGAGATATTCTCACTTTTAACTGTACTTGAAAATGGCCAAAATCTGGATCGTGTAACAAAGTACAAATTATTACAGTCAAATGGGGGCAGCATCATTAAAAAAAAACTGTTTGAATAATACGGAAAATTAAATTTGTTCTATCTCAGAAACCATTCAGAAAAGGGAATGTATCCATATGAGGTTTTATTGGTTAGAATGACTAACTAGTCACCCCTCAAAGCACAACCTGTCCTCCTGACTCACCCCATATAGAGAGTACGATACAGTCTTAATTAAGTTCTGCATTTGATGATTTCAGCTGCTTGTCAACATCCTTGATAGTGAAGGTCATTCTAGTGCTATTAAATTATATTTTGCGAAGGAATTTAAGTCAGAATTCAATATTTAGTTATTGAAATTGTGTATTGTTGTGTACATCATATGCTGGTGCTGTTCCCTAATAGAGTGAAGATGACCGCCATCTTTATCTCGCAGGGTACACAGTTCTCTAGAGCTTTATTGATTGTGGTACCTTGATCCATGGGTATTCATTTTCACAATATGAAAAGAATTATTCTAATTCTCTGAGAGGAGAGTGACCTACCTGTAGTCTAATATACCTAATATATACTTTCCTGCTTAAATTTGTTGCAATTTTTAACTTGTGTAAGTGTAACAAGTGGAAAAATACATATTAGAAATTGTTCCCCATTACTGATTGAAAAAAGACTAATCCAAGAAAAATTTTTGTTGGTGAAGGATTTAAAATAAATAATTTATAAAAATGGAAGATTTTTTTTTCTCTTAACATTAGACAATAAAACTTCTTACAGAAAATAAATATTTTCTCCTTAAGTACATATGAGTGCAATGATTGTGTAATCAACAATTTTCTAATTGACAATTTTATATTACTAAATCTTATTGCTTATTTGAAGACAAGCATTGAGCACAGAAAACTGTCATTTACGACAAACAGGCACTTCTTTGTGTAAATATTTTCTTAAAAGTTGAAGCACCAAACAGTTTCATTAAAATGTGTGTACAACAGTTAATTTTTTTAAAACATCTAATACTGACTTTTTTAAAACAATGCCTTGTACTTTTTAAACAGCACCTCTGGAACTGGTCTTGTAATAAGCTTTTCTCATACTCTAATATTTGTTTCAAGCCCATGTTGTGCATAAAAGGCAGAGAGGGTGCTGATGTTGCTGTGAAGCCGTGTAAGGAATGTGTCCATATCCTCCATGACTTCCGATTCTTGGTCTGGTTCTCCCAATGCCAAAGTATTTAACAAGACACTTCTACCAGGGCACATTTTTGCAAGCAACTGTATGGAAACAAAAGCATTCAGTAATGTGTATTATACACACACACACACACACAATATATATATATATATATATATATATATATATATATATATATAATCATACAATAAAATAATTAGGGCTGGCTCTAACAAAACATGAGTCATCACACAAATTTTCAGATGTGCACAAAAGAATTGTTTTTTCATCACTATTGTATTTCAATAAAATACGTCTTGGAATATCGTAAGTGAATCAAACAACAATGTTGTTGGGGACTACTAAGGGAAACAGTTGCTGCTATCACGGAAACAGTCAGACAAAAACCATGTAGGCAGTGATCCTAAACTTAAAAGCTTTTGGTGTTAATAAGGAATGTAATGGAAGGTCTACAACAGGTAGAAAGCATTGGTACACTACGACACCAGCAAAAAAGTAGCTGATGCACTAATGTACAAAATGTTTCAAATCTTGCTTGTGCTTCCATTTCATGATGACTGTGGTAAGCTGCAGTTTTCCTCAAAATTCAAATATGAAAAATTCACTTGCAAATTACCTGTGCAATGCTGCAAATAGGAGTATATTTTCTCATCATGGAAATTTCAAACTGTAGTGCCCATTCCTTGGTTCAAAATAGATCTACAGTATCACTGGTGTTTGGAAATGAGTCACCATATGCAAGGTAACACTGTAACTGATATCATTTAGGCAGTGACTCACATCGTGCAGACAGTTATGATTTTATTTCAAAGAGAGTGAAACTTGTCTTCACCAATGAGTGATAATGCTGGAAGAAAATCATCAACAAACTTTGGAATTCAGCAAAGTTGTTTGTAATGCAAAGAGTACATGTAACGGGAGCTGCAAACAGTCATTTCATCATGGAAGTCCTGTAGAGGACCTGAAGCGGAAGCTAGGATTCTTTCCTTTGTATAAGATAGGTGTCCAATTTCTAGATGAATAATCCTGTTAAGTTTGGAAATTACAAAAACATACCAGAATTCCATGGGAGTGTCAGCTCATGCTGCAAGTTTGTATGTAAAAGTGGGCCTTGATCTGATGAAGCACATCTTAAGTAAAGAGACGTCAAGATTTTACTGATGAAATTCGTCAATTTCCAGAAGCTCATACTGTAAATATGGCAGTACTCTTAACCTCTACACCGGATTAGCAACACCAATGATGCACTCATCTTTTGGGAGGTGCTGAGCGATGCCACAGCGGGCTATAAGAGAGTAAAAGATATTGTCACTGAGAACTGCGAAAAAAAAGAAGAAAAAAAACCCTGATGTTAGCATTTACTGCAGAGGGTGGAAAGCTGCCCCCTTTATCTTGTTGAAGCATAGGCCTATGCCCAAGGAAATTTTTCATAGGAGGGTTAGTGACTTATTGGCATAAAAAAGGCTGGGGCATAACAGAGTAAGGTACTGGCTGGCTGCTGTTTGGAATTGCAGACATACTGCACTGTTCAGTAAATGAGCTATGTTATGTTAGCTACCTTTACAGATCAGCTCACTTCTGCAGTAAAAAAATAAAGTTGCTGTATTGAAGACAGTCAGTCATTATACCTTTAGATATGACTTAAAAACTTCAGGAGCTTGATATCATAATAAATAAGCCTTGTAAAAACCATCCTTGAAAGCACTATTCTGACTGGCTTTCAGAAATGGATCATGCTTTCATTCCATCTCTCAAGATAACAAAACCATCAGTCAGACTTATCTTTCCATGATGCCCCGTTTCACCAGACACTGCCATTGAAAGAGTTCAAGAAGTGCTGTGTGCCCAATGCTTTTGATGGTAGTGAGGATTGTGTACTTTGGGAAGTGATGAAAATACCGATTGTGATCAAACAAGTACTGCTAATGAAGTTAACAATGACATCGCTGAAGACTGTTTAGTAAACTGGCATTTCGGAGTATTTTATCTACATTACTACATTTTAAAAAATGTGATTAAGAGTTACCATATTGTGACAATTTTTTTTCCACTGAGCTTCTTGCCCCTCCCCTGCTCCCTCAAGTTCAAGATGTGACTTATATTCAGGTCAATACAGTAAATATTCAATACTCCAGATAAGCTGGTATTAAAAGAATGAAGCACACACAGGAGTACTGTTTAGGTATAACATTAAAACAACTGTGATATGGGTGGTTACAATGGTCGATGTGAAAACACTTTCACATATGTTGTATTTCAATACTGGAATTTTACTCATAGTGGAGGGATACAGTTTGACTTCTGTGGTATGGTGATCCTCAAATTAACAAAAATATCCCTGCCCACAAGACCACCCTCCGTTCTGAGCTACTGTAGAGTGAGGGCATGAAGCAAATTTAGTAGTTTCTGCATGGGAGATCTGCCTCCTGTAGAGTACATGGTGCTATCACTTTGGGCCTTTATATTTGTTGGCAGCCATGGAGCAACAAGCTGAGGTTTGCAACAACACAAACTGCTGCATCTATTTTCCTTTAACACATTGGCTGCTGGTGGCCACAGTCTCAGATCTGATGCTGTGTGGCTGCCAACAGCCACAGCAGAGCCCCATACCTTAACACCTTGTGCCTGCCCTGTCCTGGTGATAGAACATCTATTACCATGTGTGTGGTAGTCAACATGTTAAGACTCGAGGAAGTCATATTTTGTCATACTAATAGATGAGCGTAACTTATGAGTCTTATTATCATCATCATCATCTTATTATTATTATTATTATTATTATTATTATTAGATTTCGTGCTGAACATATAGCACCCTGATGCTAATATGGGTGTGAAGATGGTGTTTCGCCTCAACATACCAACTTTTGGTCAAGTCTGACCATAGTAATCTTAGCTTTAATGTGTGTATCTGTCTAAAAAAACCAGGGGAAATTTTTAACACAGGTACATTTACTCCATTGCTCTTGAACATTGGTTTTAAAGACAAGTTTTGAATGTTATTTCTCTCTGTTGCAGTTGCAAATGTACTGTATCTGTATTATAGTCAAGAGAAATGCAACATACATTACTCAGAATAATGTTAATTACTTCAGTGGTATGTTGTTAAGTATTTGTGTAAGTTTCTCCTTGCACACGGTACTAGCGTCAACAACTATAAGGCGTCGTCATATCTGATATATCTGGTCAGCTTGTTCCCTCTGAATAAAATGTTCTCCTTCATTTTCCTTTGCAAAAACATGCAATGCACAACAAACTTCTTTCACTAAATGAAAGAGTGGCAGAGTGAACTTCAGTGATTGAAATTCTCATCTGACCATCCTGATTGAGGTTTAGCTCTCTGTTCTCTACGTCTATAACTACGTATAATAATGTGAAAACTCTTATGAAATATAAATGGTTTCAAGAATAAAGGTAACAATTCAATATCTGATGTCCTGAACCATTGACAGTCACACAAACAAGAGAGAACTTACTCTTCTGATATCACGATTGTGCAGCACTCCAAGAGTCCAAGGACAACAATAGGTCAGGCTTTTGGGGAATGGGCTGACAGGCAAAGTCATAAATGAGTTTGGCCTCATATTCACAGTGAGTAGCATATGTAAAATCTGGTTGGCCTGAAATGCCAAACACCACAGGAAGAAAATTCAGTTATTTCATTTGAGTTGTGTCTTTTGCAAGGGAAATAGAGCTATATAAAATTCAGTACTTTCACAACATACTGATGGCAATATCTTGTAGAATATTTCATGTATGTCCCAGAAAACAGTCTTATCTGTTATCATTACCATGTACTAATTTTGAAACCTGAAATACAATGACCATGGTTTTCTGTCTGAAGAAAATATTTCAAAGCCATCAGACAACTAGTAGTTCTTTCTTGTATGTTACTAATGCAGGTATGACTAATAATAACAGTATGTTAGTAATTTTCGGAGGGTTTTTTATTTTGCGGGATATAAAAATGTGTAAAAGGTGACATTTTTCAATTTCTGCTATATCTGATTTATTGCTACACAACTAGTTTCTACCTTTTAGCTCATTTTCAAGTGATTTTCTGAACTGTCTTGTTAGTTTGACAGTTGCTTTGAAAGTGTTCTACAGCTGCATTCATTTTTCCATCACATTGTCCCTGCATTATGTTAGAGTTCATAACTAGAGGAATTAGGGTTGCCATCTCTTAAAAGTGGAGACAAGGGATAATAGTGTATAAAAGAAGGGATAAATGCAAAAAATAATGGACCTAAAGTTGACTTCTCATACAGAATAACAAAGGTTAAACAATCGTATTGTATTATTGTCCTCTATAAGAAAAGTTATATCACTACATAACAGCACACATTACTTACATTCCTGCAAATACAAAAAAGGAGAAAAGGAAACACACAAGAAGAGTGGTTCAGCACTTGGAAGATGACACTGTGTTTCAAAACCTTATCTTTTAATTATTGATGGCTTTCTAGTATTTGAGAACAGATTGGCTCTCTTTCTGTAAAAGTATCACTTGTTTTGTGTGTCACTCCATTTATTATTCATTAATGAAACAATTCTTTCTGTACCTGCATTTGAACCAGGCACATTATAATTTCCAGCATCGCTCATATTTTAACTCTTTACAAAGTATTTCAATGCCCAACTGGTACACGTTGTTCTCTCAAAACACAACTACCATAACTGAGCAATAGTGAAAGAGGAATGTCTCATCACACTTTGAGTGTATCAGGATGACACAACACCGAACAGAAGTCATATTGGTATGCCGAAATTCATCAATAGGAAGGGGGGTGGGGGGGGGGTGGGGAGAGGGGGATATATATCTTGAAAAACATGGGTCCTGGGACTTTTGTCCAAATTAAGTGAAAATTCAGGATTTCATGGGATATACGGGATAACTGGCAACCTCAAGTGGAATAAGGTTTCGGCTGAAGGAATGGACTTGGCTTGGTTTGACTGATGTGAATTTATGTTACAGATTTTGTTGAGTGACTGACGCCAATATTTTTGTTTTTTATAATTATTTCAGGGTTATTATGTGGATCTGTCAGCATTCTATAATTACTAGGCCAATACTCAGGTATGGAGTGTTAGCTTGGTGCTACTGTGTTCAATTCATTGTGGTAAGACATATGACCATATTAACTATTTGTAGGCCAAAGTGGGGCACAACCCCCAGTAAAAGCTACTTCATAACTAGTGCTACAGAAACTTTGATCTAGGTGTGCAAGAAATGTTCTATATTGTCAATGATAATATAATAGCGGTGCATAGTGAAAACGTGTATGACATACACCACAGGCTGTTAGTACTTGTCGAGAATAAGGCAGCTCTCTTCAGGTGAGTTTTATAAGTGGAGATGTCTAATGCACATTGCTAAGTTTACACTAGAAATCAGCAGGCTGATGCATGCATTGTCTACATGACTACCTTCTGTTGAATATTGCTCCATCTGAGACTAGCACACACATGCGCAACACTGTTATTGCATGCATGTCTTCTATTGAAATGTGAGCCCGTGGATTTTAAATTCAGTAGTCAACCAGATAAAATGGATTATCATGACATCAAGTTGGGCATAAAATTTTATGTCTGGGAGAGATGTGGGGCTCAGTTATTACTTTAATTTCTTCACTAATGAAAGCCACCATGATGATTAAAAAGATCTTACAACAAATTATTAACAACATAATTTAAGGGGCACTTCTCTTGTTGAAATTTTTTCTGGCAATGCAGAGAAATGTCCTTTAGCAAACACCCCTCTTTGGGATTACAAGCAGGAAATTGCAGAAGATTAAGAAAATTTTCCTGTCAGTAATATTTGGGTAAAGATTTTGTGTCATATCTTTTCATAATGAATTTTGCTGTAAGTTACATATTACAAGTAATGAGAACACAATCACATTACGTGTGCGCAGCATAAGTTGTGTTTGTCTGAACATACTTGTGGATTGCATAAGTCAGTTGTCACCTACTATGTCTTATGCAGAATCTCTCTTTGGCAATCCCTTCCTTCTTTCTTTAAATTTATTGATTAGTCACGCTCACAATTTCTGTGTGCGCCACACTTATCTTGGTCAGGAAGTATTTTTCAAAATGTGCAATTGATACAGGAAGAACAGCTGAGATCTTGTACTCAACATGACACATGTCTGCTAATATCCAGCATGAATTCCTCACCAGCATAGATCACATTAGTGATTCAATTCACCCAACTAAGCATAATCACATTTTTCCTGTGTATCTGCTGAGATCAACATGAAGTTAAGTAGTTTTGCTATTTTTGAGGAGGAATTTGATGTCATTTCATATTATCAGACAGTTACATTAGAAATGTGAAGAAGATATTCTGCAACTTGTAAATGGCAATGTGGCCTTAGTAGACAAGGAATAAGTTTACATACTTCTGAGGTATCATGAGCAACTTAATTAGAGATGGCTGCTATTGTGGGAGAGAATTTTGTCACCATGACAAATAGAAAGATTTCTGTGTGTCATGTTTATTGTGATATTGTCAGATAATGTAATGGTTCTTGGCACGACAGACAAGCTTAAGTGATATCACTGTCAGATTGTGGCTGCCTGACTCACAAGACACTCCATCTCTGAGGCTGTGTTGGGGGCAATGAGCTTTTTACATACCACTATGCCAAGACTGCAGTGTGAGTAATAACTAATTGTCGCTAAGAGTCAATTGCCATGGGCAACAACAGGAGTTACTGTCTATTATAAAAGCAACCAGTAAGTATATCACCTAGAACAGTCACAACCACCACCACCACCTTTTGCCATGGGTACGCAAGCTAGTGCCCCCCCATGTGCGCCGTGCTGATTGCGTGTCATCGGTACCCTGCCCATATAAGTACTAGTCACACACAAAATATAATTGTTTGGTTATTTATATGGTGGTCCCCACTATGTTAAAAATGCATTCATAAAAGTAAATATCTCTAACTGGAATCTGATGCACTGTTGATCCTCACACACCCATACAGAAGTATGCGACTGCCACTGAAGTCATATTTTAAAATCTCTGACAATGGCAGTAAAATAATTAAACAACAAACCATTGTAAAACTCCTACCTCATTCACCTCACTGCTGTGATTTAAAATATATCCTGTTCTGTCCATGTATACACAAATCTGTATCTCTCAAGTCCTGCACACTGATTGGATTTACTTCACTACCCAAAGGTATGTATAAAGTACTTCCTCTCACAGCACCGGCTGAGAAGGGAATTACCATATTAAAGGTTGTTGGCTTTAGTAACTGCAGCCCCTTGTTTGTCAACCTTATCCATTTTTCCTATATGATCATCTACCTCAGTGCTGAAGTGACTACATATATGATCACCACAATATTTCTCATAATTGTATGCTTGGTAATTTTATTTGCAGCCTCACTTGCCTGAATTGTTATGATACCCAACTGAATGCCTTCTACTTTCACTGCTGATTTTGGTGGAATTGGGAGGTCTGCGTTGTTTGAACTTATCTTGTGGACCATTAAACACTCTGAGCATGTAGTTGTAGAGTCTGTCAGACAAGTAAATAACTACCCTGTTGTATAACAACGATGTACATGTTTCCACATCAAAAAGAAATTTTCACTAGATTCAAACTCAATCCGCACATTCCTGCACTGAGCTTAAGATCAGGTGGTTCAGTGGAGAGGTTGAGAGGCAGTTGCGTGTGTGTGATTGCTCATCAAAAGATGAAGATATGTATGCAGCCCAGTGAATAAGGCTGTTATTTTCTTAGAAGATGGGAGTTTCCGTGACTTACTTATCTTGAAGATTTATAGGAGAGGGAAACATTTGGTTAATGAGAATGTTGAAATAAATATCCTGGTTTGTGGCCATGGTAACCCGAATAAGTGTGACCAAGTTATCACAGGGAGGGGGGGAAAAAACATATCACTTTTGGCTAGAACTACATCCTCCACAGTGTGTGGATTGAATACACTATTAGCGCACTCGACACATTGCCTCATTTGGAAAAATTACAACATGTCAGACCACACAACATGTCCTTGGTTTGCTACTGACCAGTTTCTCCGCTGCTTGGTCTACTGAAGACATAAGTCTTTCTGAGCAGTTGAGAGCCATGGCCTTTTGCGAGGTGTGTAACTGAGAATCTTTACTGCATACAGTCCCATTTGCCAAATGCTTGCTTGTAAACTGGTCAAGAGGCACCTGCATTCACCGACATCAATGCCTGTTGGGTTTGAAACTGACTGACATTGCCCAGACATGATACTTGTCTCTGGTCCCTGTTGGGTAAGTTCTCTTTATGACCACTGTTCTTACAGCTTTGAGTGGTACACTATGCCTTGTACACACACTGAACAGTTCCTGCTGATACACTGACAAATCAGGCAATTTCATTCACAGTGTGGTCATGGGCATGACAAAACACCGCAGCATCTTTTTTTTCCATTTTGTCAAGTCTACACATCAATTCATATTACTGCACTGATACAACCAACTGGCACAAACATATCACTTCAACTACCATGTCTTTTGCCAGTGGTGGAGGGTCACATGACTGCCAGGTACCAGCCCTACACCTTCTACAATACATAAAAGGCCAATGTGCTATTTTAAGGGGGCAGATAACATATGCTGAGCTTACAGTTTACATGTGAAAGGTTTGTGCAGTACGGGAGCCTCATTTATTCAGTGCTGACGAAAACACAATGGGAAAAATTCTGACCATGGTTTGGATCATTGAAAATGAATCCAACTGATTGTGTGTTCTGAGTTGCTATTATGACTATAATACCAAAAACAAAGCCATGATTGAAACATGGTGACCTTGCAGAATAAAGGTGTAACATTCTGTGTCAACTGAATAAAAATACATGAGAAGGCACCTGAATCAGAAAAGAAAACAACGTATAACCAGAACTGTGTTCACAGTCACAAAGGTACTAAGGGATTTGAAGTATGAAGTATTGGAACATTCAACTCACTGACCATATTTATCACACCCAGATTTCTATCAATTCCTTTATCTAAAGGAACTTAAGGCAGCTTTTTAGGTGGAGTACTGTTAAGAGGTTATGGCACTTGCAGATGCGCAAGTTTTAGTTGTGGTGTGTGGCGCATAAACTCCCAGAAACCATTAGGGAGCCATACTGATCCATAACTGCTCAGTTTCCACATTGTGCACATCTCTTGTATTGGCATTCCATGTGAGCTAAACATAGCTGAAGTCATAACAGTGTGTGTAGGGGGGGGGGGGGCCAGTAAACAAGCACATTTGTGTCTTCAGGCTGCTTTTCAAGTTGTTCTGACAATTTTTGAATGATGGTGTGGCACATTGCCTTCCTGAATATGTTCATAAAGTAACTGAACAAATGGATGCACTTAATCAGACAGTAGGCTCCTGTATCATTTATCGTGGAAGTCATATGAGGTGTCCTTTCACTTATGTAAACATATCCCACAGGAAAGTATCTCCACCATATGCTTTAACAGTGTCCTAGTACAAGTGGAATACATCGCCTCATAATTTAAGATACACTTTTACACTGCTAATGGTGGCACCAATGCCTCAGCCAGACCTTTCTCCATGATTTTAGTACATAATGGCTGTGTTTGTGATCTCACGATAATCTCTGTCACGTGGGCTTAGTAGAGACACGTGGTTTGGTGAGGGGGATATTTTTTCTGGATTGATTGCCGGCCGTTACAGTCCATAATAATTAATGATGATCATTATTGTTGTCCATTGCAGATGACTTCTGTTGGTGGTTTTCTCTGCATCAAGGTACTCACAGCACATTGCCTGGCATAAAAGCTTATGAAAACCTCAGTGCCTGCCTGACACTGGAGACTGAGTGTTCCATGTGTGTAACAGTCTGGCTGTGATCAAAAGAGCTGAAAATGACCATCTTGCTCATTCTGAGATATGCTGGCAGCATAGTGTCCAGTAACTCAAGTACTCTTCTATTTTAAAGTTAATGCCACAATGGGAATAAAACGTTTTGAGCAAATTCAGTACGTGGCGTTAGGGACCTCAGTCGCTTTACAGTGCGTTTTGGTGTGGGCCAGTCCACGCCAGTGCGCCATAAGGTGCGTAGACTCGCACCAGGGCGTATCACTTCTGGTCAGGCATGCCGTGACGGGCTTAACAAGGGGAAGTGATGCGTCATACATAGCCTCTCTTTCCCAAGTGGCTCTTTCCGCCTTCCAGTGGTGCCAGATGTCAAGCTTGGCATTTCTCGGGCCCGCCCGGATGTTGCCTTGCGTCAAAAGGGAGAGCTGCGACCCAACCGATGCGAAAGTGAAGGGTGCGTGGCCACAGGGGAAGTTGTGTCGAGGGACCGAACATCAGTCCCTTTCTGTTCGCAGGTACAGACCAGCAGGTGCTCTGCATGCCAGTGACTTCGTTTGTCGGCATGGGATCGCGGCGCGAGTGGGCAAGGGTGCTTTGCCGCGCCCCTGGGTAACCGGGGCGTGTTCTGCCAAACCCAGGAGGTGGTGACATCGCCTGGGCCAGGTTAGATGGGTTCAGACCGTCGAACGACTGGGGCACCGGTCCACCACCTGAGTAGGAGTGGGTCCTTGACCAAGAGGTGGAAAGTCGGGCAAGTAGGCGGCGAAGGGCGAGAGGTGCATCCACCTCTCTGTAATGCGGGGTGCAGATGTCGAGGAGTGTCGCGTGAAATCGTCGATGACGGGGCCACCGAGGGAGACCAGTGCACTGGCGACGGTGCGTTGAACTCGGCAGCTTGGGAGTGCCTTTGACCTAGGGGCGAGGACGGTGGGTGAGCTGCAGAAATAATCCCCCCCCTCCCCCTCATGCCAGATGAGCCGGTCTAGGGCAAGAGACGGGCTCCCACCTTTTTATCACTCGTTACAATCATGGCGACGAGTGATTCAAGTGCGCCTCAACGGGCTTCTGTTGTGCCTGATCCCTCTCCCCAGGATGAGCTGGGACAGGCAGAAAATGAAACAGTTACGCAAAGACATGCGAGGATCACGTTGGTCATGGAGCAATATATTAAAAATGGAAAAATAAGTCAAACTGGACACTCTGTAATAAAAAGTGGATTGGCAGCATGGGCCATTGCCCATGCTAAACTTGAAGGCAGAGTAGAGGAATTAGAAAAAGAAAACAACAGATTGAGGAGGCAACCGGCAAAGACCTGGGCGGCCGTGGCCGCGCAAGCGCCCACGAAGCCAAGCACCACAAGAGACACGATTGATAGAGTGACAAAGAGGCTAGACGAAGCGGTCTTTCTCAGGACCCGGCCTGGTCAAGACTAGCATAAAGAAAATCCAGGAACTGCTTACTACAACTATAGATCCTGTTAAAGATAAAATCAACATTAAAAGAATCAAACCAAGCAGAAACTCTGTCATTGTTGAAGTTGCCTCTGAAGAGGACAAGGACAAGCTAATGAATAATCAAAAGTTAAACTCCGTGGTCAAATGCGAACCACCGAGAAAAAGAATCCATTGGTAATATAGTATGATGTACCCACGGTTATGACTAATGAGGAACTTTGTGAAACAATAAGAGAGGAAAATTTTGAGGGAATGAATGAAGAAGAATTTAAAAATTGTTTTAAGTTTAGATTTAAGACGGGGGCACGGGGTTGTGATGTTGTTCATCATGTTGCCGAGGTAACTGCGCCAATGTGGTAAAGCATTACAACAATGGGCAGATTATATGTCAGCTTTCATGCCATCAACACAAGGGACTATGTTGTGGTACCTCGTTGCCACAATTGTGGTGACTTGGACCACATACTGAGGCTGTGTACCAGGGAGTCGGCATGCACCAAGTGCGGTGAGAATGGTCACAATCGTAAAGATTGTAAGGCAGCAGCAATTTGCATACCCTGTAAAAATCGTGGTAAAAAATCTTGCGAAGCCACAGGACGAAACTGCCCAACATATCGAATGCTCGAACAGAGATTAATCTCTAGAATCGATTATGGCTGAGCCCGGCATACCGAACAGGATGCCAAAGCGAAAGTCCCCGAGCAAAAGGAGGAGGGACGCTATGAGGGCAAATAAATTTAAGGAATTTTTTAGGTCGCTTTCGGGCGCTGCTTAAATTGAAACAGTGGACAAAGCTATACAAACCGAGTTCCACATGATGGACATAGGTATACAAACTGATCTCACACTCATAGCTGCAGTTCCCTCTGAAAGCCGGGGAACAAAGCCGACAACACACCAACAACGGCTAGGGCATCCTGTGGCTGTGGCAGTTTATAAAGATGAGCAGAGTATAGCTAAACAACAACCGATTCAGGAAAATATAGTGACAAGCTCAAGTACAAATTCCACCACACAAGGCACTCCATTAGTCAGATTACCACCTGTCGACCCGGTGAGGGTGTAACCCAACCTTGAATATACCATGTGAGACTGGAGCAGCCGACTACCCTGACCACTGCTTTACGACATTGAGTCCGTGTAGGACATGAAGAGGGTGGGAAGGTAACCTTCTCGGTTATGGAGGCTGTTGATAGAATTCAGCTAAAATCAGTGAATCTCCCCACTGACTCCGGAGCCTTGCGAGACCTGCTAAAGAAAGTATTTGAAAGACAAGGTGAGAGAAATTCGATCTTGACAACATTTACGAACAATCAGTACTGGCAAACAGAAGAATTGCGTTCGACTGGAGCAAGACTTGGCCGAATGACCATATACACACGTACTTCCCTTAATGACAAAAATAAATATTGGACAACTTAATACTCATAACAGCCAACTTGTGATGCAGGAGCTCCGAAGGAAGGTGGAGGAGAGGAGACTAGGTGTACTCTGTCTACAGGAGCCGTACTCCCAAGCTGGGAAAATTGCATTTTCTGCCGCTACTTGGCAAATAGTCAGCAGAGGGGATGACCCGAGAGTGGCAATCATAATCACGAACAAACTTTTGAGGGTCACCACACTTTCGCAGTTCACAACAAGTCACTGTAACGTCATGGAGCTGCAATCTCCAGTGGGAATTATCATTCTCATAAGCACGTATTTTCAATAGGCGATAATATTGAACAGCATCTAGACCATCTAACGAGAGTAACCACGGCGTTACAGGGAAGAAAGGTAGTGATAACAGCTGATATCAACGCTAAGTCCCCCCCTGTGGTACAGTGACACAAGAGACGCAAATGGCGAAAAAATAGAAGAGTTTATCATGGCTTCGCAACTTTTGGTGGCCAACAGGCATTGTGGCGGAGGTGGTGCAATTCCTGACCCCCCAGCTGATTGCACCACTTACTCATCTCTACAATGAGTGCCTAAGGCAAAGGAAGTTTCTGAGGAAGTGGAAAACAGCAAATGTAGTTATAATAAAGAAAGGACCTGATAAGGACCCTGCAGAAATAAAGTCATACAGGCTGAGTTGCTTGTTACATCTGTTTGGAAAGATACTGGAGAAATTGCTGGCTGACAGATTGGCAGCACACCAAGTGCTGTGCGGAATGAGCAGCAGGCAGTTCGGCTTCAGGCCAGGGCAGCTGGCATATGATGCACTCACCCTGGCGGCCGAGGTCTATGGCGTGACCCCACACAAGTACATGGGTGGCATCATGGTGGATATCAGTGGCGCCTTTGACAACCTGTGGTGGCCTTCGCTCTTCTCCTGCTTGCGGGAGAAAGAGTGTCCAGGGCCGCTATATGGTTGCCTGAGAAGCTATTGTAAGGATCGAGAGGTCTGGCTATCATCCCCTAGCGAGAGAGTTGGAAAAGCAATCACTAAAGGATGCCCCCAAGGATCCGTTTTAGGACCCTCTTTTGGGACATCCACATGGAGCCGCTACTAGACAGCTTACAACAAAATGAAGAAGTGCTAGAGGTGATAGCCTACGCAGATGACCTCCTCCTGTTGGTCAGCGGCCGCAGCCGGGAAGACCTAGAACCGAAAATTGAGAGAGCCATAGAGAAACTCCAACAATGGTGCCAAAATACTAAAATGACAATTTCACCCAGCAAATCCACATACCTGCTGTTAAAAGGGCATCTAATTAGAAATCCCACTGTCAGAATTGACGGCTCACCAGTTCTCCGGCGACACAAGACACGCTACCTAGGTGTCATCATTGATGAGAGGTAGAACCCCAGGAAACACATTGATACCGTACCCCAGAGAGCTCTGCAGATATTAAACAATCTAATATCAATAGGACACAAAAGATTCCATCTCCCCCCCACACCTTATCAAACTTTACAATAATGGCATCTTAACCTCAGTAGTGGGTTACGGCTCTGGAGTCTGGGCGCACAGACTCACGAGGGTTGTGCCCGCCATGACAGTGAGAAGGGTCCAGAGAAGTATGATACTGAGATCTGTGGGGGCCTACAGAACATCTCCAGGGGGGGGGGGGGGGGGTGGCTATTATTCATAATGGGGCTTTCCCCACTGGACATCAAGATAAGGGAACAAGCGGCTTGGTACTGGGCCAAAAAGGGGAATTTTGAGAAAATTGAAGACATTATGGGCGTGAGGGTGGAGTACAAAAGGAAATAAGGAGAAGAGGGGAGGAACTTTGGCATGGGTCTTGGGAGGTAGAAGAAACTGGATGTAGAACTTTCCAATTCATACCAGATGTGAGAGAGTGCTTGGACATGAAATACTTTGAGCCAACACGAGGACTGATCCATTTTCTCTCTGGCCATGGACCCTACCCGACATATTTATGTCAGTTTGGGAAGAGGGCTATGCCCGCGTGTGACTGTGGCACGTCAGAGGGTACTCCCGACCATGTGGTTTACGAGTGCCCCCTCTTCAATGATGTTGCGATTACACTTCTAGACAGACTTCCGAACCATGACACATACCAAATGCTTAGACGTGAAGACACTTTCCAACTGCTAAACACATTGGCTAATGAGATATCATGAAAAGTTTTAACAGAATACCTGAGGGACTTGAACTAAACAACAACCTAGACAACCAACACCGATTGCATCCAGAGCCCTATTTCCATACCGCCTGTGCGTGGACTGGCCGACATTCCATCATAGTTGGAATCCGCCACGTGCAGGACTAGGAGGAGTGGGGGTCAATGCTACCGATAAGGACATGTACCCGATATGACGTAGGATAAGTTAGTTTGTAGGACTTAGTTTAGGAAAATTAAGTTAGGGAACTGCGGTGATTAAACATCTTGGCCTGCCCAGTCCCAGGTGCATGCTCTTTAGGCTTAGCTTGATGAGCAAGGCTATTAAAGTAGGTTTATATCTTACTGGCGTACATGTGACGCTTCAGGCGATACGAACTAGTTATAAGAAAGAGATATAAGTCGTAGGTACTTGATATTAAATGCCCATTGTTTGTAACTCCAACTGTAGCTCACTTGAAATTTGTGATTATCTGCAACATAATTATATCAGTTGCATAATTATTATGATCCACTAATCAGATAAGGAAGTGGGTTAATACTGTATAATTATTGTTGTTGTTGTGGTCTTCAGTCCTGAGACTGGTTTGATGCAGCTCTCCATGCTACTCTATCCTGTGCAAGCTTCTTCATATCCCAGTACCTACTGCAACTTACATCCTTCTGAATCTGCTTAGTGTATTCATCTCTTGGTCTCCCTCTACGATTTTTACCCTCCACACTGCCCTCCAATACTAAATTGGTGATCCCTTGATGCCTCAGAACATGTCCTACCAACCGATCCCTTCTTCTGGTCAAGTTGTGCCACAAACTTCTCTTCTCCCCAATCCTATTCAATACTTCCTCATTAGTTATGTGATCTACCCATCTAATGTTCAGCATTCTTCTGTAGCACCACATTTCAAAAGCTTCTATTCTCTTCTTGTCCAAACTATTTATTGTCCATGTTTCACTTCCATACATGGCTACACTCCATACAAATAGTTTCAGAAATGACTTCCTGACACTTAAATCTATACTCGATGTTAACAAATTTCTCTTCTTCAGAAACGCTTTCCTTGCCATTGCCAGTCTACATTTTATATCCTCTCTACTTCGACCATCATCAGTTATTTTGCTCCCCAAATAGCAAAACTCCTTTACTATTTTAAGTGTCTCATTTCCTAATCTAATTCCCTCAGCATCACCCGACTTAATTCGACTACATTCCATTATCCTCGTTTTGCTTTTGTTGATATTCATCTTATATCCTCTTTTCAAGACCCTATCCATTCCGTTCAACTGCTCTTCCAAGTTCTTTGCTGTCTCTGGCAGAATTACAATGTCATCGGCGAGCCTCAAAGTTTTTATTTCTTCTCCATTGATTTTAATACCTACTCCGAATTTTTCTTTTGTGTCCTTCACTGCTTGCTCAATATACAGATTGAATAACATCGGAGAGAGACTACAACCCTGTCTCACTCCCTTCCCAACCACTGCTTCCCTTTCAAGTCCCTCGACTCTTATAACTGCCATCTGGTTTCTGTACAAATTGTAAATAGCCTTTCACTCCCTGTATTTGACCCCTGCCACCTTCTTAATTTGAAAGAGTATTCCAGTCAACATTGTCAAAAGCTTTCTCTAAGTCTACAAATGCTAGAAACGTAGGCTTGCCCTTCCTTAATCTAGCTTCTAGGATAAGTCGTAGGGTCAGTATTGCCTCACGTGTTCCAACATTTCTACGGAAGCCAAACTGATCTTCCCCGAGGTCGACTTCTACTAGTTTTTCCATTCGTCTGTGAAGAATTCGCGTTAGTATTTTGCAGCTGTGACTTATTAAACTGATAGTTCGGTAATTTTCACATCTGTCAACACCTGCTTTCTTTGGGATTGGAATTATTATATTCTTCTTGAAGTCTGAGGGTATTTTGCCTATTTCATACATCTTGCTCACCAGATGGTAGAGTTTTGTCAGGACTGGCTCTCCCAAGGCCATCAGTAGTTCTAATGGAATGTTGTCTACTCCCGGGGCCTTGTTTCGACTCAGGTCTTTCAGTGCTCTGTCAAACTCTTCATGCAGTATCGTATCTCCCATTTCATCTTCATCTACATCCTCTTCCATTTCCATAATATCGTACTCAAGTACATCGCCCTTGTATAGACCCTCTATATACTCCTTCCACCTTTCTGATTTCCCTTCTTTGCTTAGGACTGGGTTTCCATCTGATCTCTTGATATTCATACAAGTCGTTCTCTTATCTCCAAAGGTCTCTTTAATTTTCCTGTAGGCAGTATCTATCTTACCCCTAGTGAGATAAGCCTCTACATCCTTACATTTGTCCTCTAGCCATCCCTGCTTAGCCATTTTGCACTTCCTGTCGATCTCATTTTTGAGACGTTTGTATTCCTTTTTGCCTGCTTCATTTGATGCACTTTTATATTTTCTCCTTTCATCAATTAAATTCAATATTTTGTCTGTTACCCAAGGATTTCTATTAGCACTTGTCTTTTTACCTACTTGATCCTCTGCTGCCTTCACTACTTCATCCCTCAAAGCTACCCATTCTTCTTCTACTGTATTTCTTTCCCTAATTCCTGTCAATTGTTCCCTTATGCTCTCCCTGAAACTCTGTACAACCTCTGGTTCTTTCAGTTTATCCAGGTCCCATCTCCTTAAATTCCCACCTTTTTGCAGTTTATTCAGTTTTAATCTACAGATCATAACCAATAGATTTTGAACAGAGTCCACATCTGCCCTTGGAAATGTCTTACAATTTAAAACCTGGTTCCTAAATCTCTGTCTTACCATTATATAATCGATCTGAAACCTGTCAACCTTCTTTTATGATTCTTGAACCAAGTGTTAGCTATGATTAAGTTGTGTTCTGTGCAAAATTCTACCAGGCGGCTTCCTCTTTCATTTCTTAGCCCCAATCCATATTCACCGGTGTACTACATTTCCTTCTGTCCCTTTTCCTACTACCGAATTCCAGTCACCCATGACTATTAAATTTTCATCACCTTTCACTATCTGAATAATTTCTTTTATTTCATCATACATTTCTTCAATTTCTTCGTCATCTGCAGAGCTAGTTGGCATATAAACTTGTACTACTGTAGTAGGTGTGGGCTTCGTGTCTATCTTGGCCACAATAATGTGTTCACTATGCTGTTTGTAGTAGCTTACCCGCATTCCTATTTTTTATTCATTATTAAACCTACTCCTGCATTACCCCTATTTGATTTTCTGTTTATAACCCTGTAGTCACCTGACCAGAAGTCTTGTTCCTCCTGCCACCGAACTTCACTAATTCCCACTATATCTAACTTTAACCTATCCATTTCCCTTTTTAAATTTTCTAACCTACCTGCCCGATTAAGGGATCTGACATTCCACGCTCCGATCCATAGAACACCAGTTTCTTTCTCCTGATAACGACATCCTCTTGAGTAGTCCCTGCCCGGAGATCCGAATGGGGGACTATTTTACCTCCGAATATTTTACCCAAGAGGACGCCATCATCATTTAATCATACAGTAAAGCTGCATGCCCTCGGGAAAACTTACGGCCGTAGTTTCCCCTTGCTTTCAGCCGTTCGCAGTACCAGCACAGCCAGGCCGTTTTGGTTATTGTTACAAGGCCAGATCAGTCAATCGTCCAGACTGTTGCCCTTGCAACTACTGAAAAGGCTGCTGCCCCTCTTCAGGAACCACACGTTTGTCTGGCCTCTCAACAGATACCCCTCCGTTGTGGTTGCACCTACGGTATGGCTATCTGTATCGCTGAGGCACGCAAGCCTCCCCACCAACGGCAAGGTTCATGGTTCAAGGGGGGGGGGGTATAATTATTATGGTTTGCAATAAAGAATAAAATTATTACGATTTGTAATAAAGAATAAAAAAAATATCAGTACCTCCTCGTTGAAAGGCAGAACAATAGAGCAGGTACATATCCTATCACATTTATTCATTGTGCTGTGTGTGTTTGTTGTTGCCGTCTTTGACATTAAAATATTCTGAGACTGCTTTCTTCTTCCTCTTGTTTTAAGGAAGAAAAACAGTGAACAACCACAAAATCTTGTTGGAAAATCTCCAAAAGTATGGAATTAGAGGTACTGCATTAAAATGGTTCTCCTCATGCTTAACAAACTGGAAACAAAAAGTAGCAATAACACATGAACTAAAAGGCTAGCAAGAACAATAAAAAGTGAGTTCCTCAAGGATTCATTCTTGGACCTATCCTTTCCCTTCTACTAATAAATGACGTAGATCTAAGCACTGAATCACAGCTAAATACCTTGTTTGTGGATGACATTAAATCCTTCTTACAGGAAAACCCCAAGACAACTACAAACATAAATAAAGCTAGGACCACCTTAATGACTGATCTGAAGGAAATAAGCTAGTAATAAATACATTCAAATAATTTTTCTAAACATCTGTTTAAAGAGGGAAGCCTTCAATACCTCTGTGTCAAACTCCAGCAGCACACCCCCACAAAACAAAGTTTCTTGGCATATGGCTTCACAATGACTTTAAATGACAGACACACATAACAAAAACAAATGTGACACTGAAGAAAGTATGCTACAGCCTAGGTTTGCCACATCATTCGAGTTGTGCACTTTGCCCAGTTACACAGCATGGAATTATATTCTGGGATAGCCCAACTGGTAGCTAGTCATCATCTTGACCCAGAAAAGAGCTGTAAGAGCAACATAGCATGCATGACAAGCAGGTTCCTCTTTCAGAAGTCTTTGAGCCTCCCACTCCCCTATGTTTATATTCTAGAAACAGGTAAATATGTACAGAAACAATGTAAAAGAAAAAATGTACATGAACACAATACTAGGCAAAAAGACAAACTCTTATCTCTAGGCAGTCAGGACATCAACCTTTAAAACCTCTCCTAGAAATGGTGCTATAGAAATGTACAAAGGTTTGCTACACTAATTAAAAGTTGTTTTCTTGTTTTTACTGTTTTATAATTGCCGAAAGGCATTATTAGTAGAGACTGGATTATATGCATCATAAAAACCTTAAAATACACATGAACAAATAATAAAAAAAGTGGTAGTTACTGCGTGCATTATAAATCAAAGTCGAAACTGTCCATATCAATTATGAGAAAGAGCGCCCGGCCACACAAAAAATCAGTGCATTTAGAATGCTGATATCATTTTCTGAATATTTTCTGGTTAGGAAGGGGGCCTTTCTGGGATTATTTTCTAAAAATTTGCAAAATGGGGGACACATACCATGTTTCAAGAATTGTGCCTTCTTTGCTATTGTTGGTAACAAACGTATGCAATGCGAGTGAGTCGCAATGAAACAATCACATGTGCAGGACTAACTTCGAGATGTATCCCATGTGGAAGGGCACGCCCAAACACTCCATGATATTTTATTTAAAAAACAATGTACAATCTTGAATTTTTTTGAACAGCCTTAACTTTTATTTAATACTATTGGCCTGGGCCAAAGCATCATTTACAATTTATTTTACATTTTTTTCTGCTATTGTAAACATAAACGACCAAGTACACTTCTAAAATGTTCGGTAGTAGGATTGTCTTCAATCACTCAAAACATTTTTATAAGCAGAGACGAACCATTCTGCACCAACAGAGGTAACTGGGCAGTATTTGAATTTGGATGCTATGTTGGCACTTATTGTTTCTGGTAAAAGTGGACCTACCCCATTACTAAAACTATCAGTTTTGCACAAGGGTTCAATGCCTGGGTTATTGTTTAAAATGTTTTCAAACTTTTCTTTAAGTTTTTTTGGGAATATCTCTGGCAATGAAGAGTTCACTAGAAGAATGAATCTATTCAAGTTAATGAATAAAATTAAATGCCAAACCTTCAGTTTCAAGCTTTTTAATACTTGCAGTTATAGGGGAAAAATGAGTGCTAATCACAGCAATATTTTTTTTAATACCGGAATCATTAAAAGCTTCCTTGCACTGACAATCTGTCGTAGTCTCTATTGAAGTCGTTTACTACGCCTCTAATAGCCTCGAAATGTTCATTGTAAAACAACACAGCTTAGACCCACATACCCCAACGAGTTACCACTGCTTCAGAAGGTAAAGGCACATCTGGTAGTTTTTCATTGTAGGTCTTGATGTGAGCAGGAGCCTTTAGAAACACTTTCTTTGTGGATGAAATCAGTTTATTTACATTCACAAACATGGAACATACTTCTTCATCAAGGCAATGTACTCCATGAGCAAAGCACGTCACATGAACCATATTGGGTTAAAATATTAAGAGGGCTTTTCCTGCCTTGATCGTATAGGGAGCAGCATCTGAAATAAACACAAACACCCTTCACCTGCAGAAGATTCTGGAAATATTTTTGTAATACCCTCATTCACAAATCTGGCAATTGTAGAATGATTTACTTTTTCAAGTTCTTTGTAGGCTACTGAACAGGAAGAAGAAGGCTCTTCTTTTAAAGCACCAATAATTAAATTTGCAATGTAATGCCCACAAGAGTCTGTAGTTTCATTAACTGATTTCCAGATAATGCTGTCCTGGAGTTCACTTCATATTTCTTCAAGAACATTTACATAAATTGTCAGTATTTAATTTTTACGCAATGTCGATTCATCTGGTATATTGTGATTTAAGCAATATTTGTGGAGGAAGCCTTTGAGGATAGGGTTTGTAAGTTTGTGAAGAGGAATGTTGCTTGCAATGAATGCTTCACATAGATCCATGTTACCGCCTTTTTGGTTACCTTTGGATAAATCCCTTTTATTGCAACTTGCTGTTGTCAGAAGTTGTTGTTGTGCTTCTTTCTTTGCATTAGTGCGATATGAAGACTTGTTTTGACACGCTAGTCTATTTGAAACTTTTTTGAACGAAGCATTTTTCTCGCATGCTCGATAATATAAAATACATAAATGTTCCAGAATGGTCAGCTATCCATTAAACAACATTTCTTTTTTTGGGCAGCATGGTGCATGACACATTACATACTAATCATCATAAACACGTTCAACTGTGTACAAGTAAATAGAAAGCTAAACTGAAACAATGGATGTGCAGCTAAAAGCTTGCATAGTTTAACTTAATTGTCGCCAGTGCGTATGGTCCAGGGGCGTGGGTGCAGGAGGATTGACTCTGACTCTGCCTGCCTGCCTGCCTGCCTGTTTCTGTTCCTCTTTTGTAATAATTCCGCTAGGCAGTGGTCTCTCAGTTAGCGACTGCATGCAGTTTAGGTCGTGATCACTCTGTGAGACATCAAAACTAGATAGAGCTGGAGACCGCACATCTAAATTATTAAAATATTATAAATATAGAGTGAAAAAATGCATCGTCACTAGTCAAAATATATAATAACCAGTGAAAAGCAGCCAAATATGCAAATGCATATGCAACATACAAATGCATATAATCCGGTCTCTACTTATTAGATTCACTGCTTCTATTCAGTGGCAGAATATTTAGACTATGTGAAGTACAACAGACTTGAAGCAAGAATATGCAAAAACTGCTACTGCTCCAGAAGTGGATAATTTACTGCACAATTACAATACACACTGATGTAATATGCAACATGTGTGCATGCAAGTTACAGCCCACAATCTGTACAAATATACCGGATGAATAAAGTATTTGACTTTGAATAACAGACAACATGGAGAGGGGGGGGGGGGGGGAGGTTGAAGACAGCAAAATATATAAAGGACAAACTCAATTGTGAATTTTATTCACTTTCCACTTACTCCAAACACTTGTTGTGCCATCCAGCCATGATACCTTTTTAAGGTTTCTTCATAAGCCTTCTGTAAAAATAGTATGAGATCTTCAGTGTTTCCTCCTTTGCGAGCATCTTCTCGGATGCACTTAAAAAACGTATATACAAAATTCAGAGCTCTGCAAATTAAAAAGAAAAAATTGATTAAAATGGTAACGATTAACATCGCAAAATATGCAGATTCTTATCTATTATACATTTTGTCCAGTGAAAAATTTAAAGTTCTTGAATTTCTCAATGTTTTTATAAGCACATAAACATACATCCCCAAGCATCTTACGGGCTGCATTTCGAGTCACTAGGCTTATTCAACAATAGCTTCTCCACACACAAACCCTCTTATGAATTGCATTGCAGTCAACTGGAATTATAGCAGAAATAAGTATGACTCTACTATGAATGATTTAACCTTAATTGAGCACAGCAGCCAGATGTAAATTGCGAAGTCATGAAAACATTGTACAGCCTCCCTGGTAGATTAAAGGTATTGATAGAAAATAAGAGCAATATAATAGATCTTATGCTTAATTTAAGTACAAATTACATCAATTCACAAACACTGTTAACAGCATCATAAGACAGAGAAAATTTATTTTTATAATTCAGTTAGTACATCCCATACCAAAGTGAGGCAGCACCCTAGAAAGCACTAGTGGGTCTCTGAGAATACTATGGTATTTGGGATTGGGATGCAAGAATTGCTTTCACTTGGCTTTGCTTCTTTTATCAGCTATAGTGATTTTATATTCAGTGTTAAGTGTTTATTGTTCTCTAAGAGTTGCTTCAAACATTACAAATGCCATATTATCAGGTTGTGTTGGGACTGTTGGTAACACTGCAGACAGATACTATCTAACACACTAGCCAATAACTGTGCTGCATAGATGACAACAGAAGTAACAGTCTGTTCATTTGTCAGTACAAGAAGAGTGGATCTCTATGGGTAATAAGCTATGATTATAGTTCAGAGGTAGAAAACACTACTTACAGTAAGAGTACGTCATCTGTGTGTTTTAGCTCCAGTCCTCAACGGGAAGCTGCGTAGTAGAATTCTGTGCAGAGCACAGAAATAGAAATGTTTGGGGTGAGAAAATTCAAGTGTTTTCTACATTCCAGAAATTGGTGTGCGGATCTATGTGTGGAATAAATTGGACTGTGACCTCATTAGCACTATAAGAAGCCTACAGTTGTTATTTTTCCTGAGGATATGCAGCTCTACTTACAGTTTGTTGATGGCATCTTCATGGGTAAAAACCCCCATTCAGATCATAGCTTGGGGACAACAGACTACTTAGGAGGATGTTGTATCGCTGGGGGGGGGGGGGGGGGGGGGATGACATTCTACAGGTTGAAATGAGGAATGTTAGATCCCTCAGTTGTGTAGGTAGTTTAGAACATTTAAAAAGATAGGTTGAAGTTAGATATAGTGAAAATTAGTGAATCGTGGAATCATGGTAGCACGATAAATATGACTTTTGGTCAAGTGATTGCTGGTTTATCAACACAAAATCAAAGGGGTAATGCTGAAGTAGGTCTAATAATGAATAAGAATACAAGTACTGCTACTATGAGCAGTACAGTGAATGCATTATCATAGCCAAGATCGATAAAAAGTGAACACCTACTACAGTAGTACAAGTTTATATGCTGATCAGCTTCAAGTGAGATGAAAATTTGATTGTGATGAGAGGCTGGAATTTGACAGAAGGAACGGTTGAGAAGGAAAAACATAGTTAGTTTAGAGGAAAGAAAGGGGAAGCTGCCTCGTAGAATTCTGTGCAGAGCACAGTTTAATCATCGATAGTATTTGGTTTAAGGACCGTGAAATTTGATTGTAAACGTGAAAGAGACCTAGAGATACTGAAAGATTTCACACTGATTACTTATAATAGTAAGACAGAGATTTTGAAATCAGAATTTAAACTGTGAGGCTTCTCCTTAGGTCAGATGTGAGCTTGTCTGTAATTTACTGATTTACTGATTATGAGTTACAGATTAAAACTGAATAAATTGCAGAACGGTAGGAAATTAAATGGAGAGGACCTGAATAAAAATTGAAATAGCCAGAGGTTGACGAGTGTTCAAAGCTACCATAAGGCAACAATTAACAGCAACGGGGAAATAAATACAATGGAAAATGAATGAGTAGTTTTGAAAGATAAAATAATGAAAATAGTAAATGATCAAATAGGTAAAAAGACAAGGCCCAACACAAATCCTTGGATAACACATGAGGTATTAAATCTACTGATGAAAGGAGAAAGTACACACATGAAGTGAGCAAAAGGATAGACAGGTGACTAAAAACTGAGACCGAGAGGAAGTACAAAATGGCAGAGGTTGAATGTCTGGATGGGAAATGCTAGACCACAGAAGCATGTATGACTACAGGAATGACAGATCGTGCCTATAAAAAATGAAAGAGACCTTTGGAGAAATGAGAAGCATCTGTATGAATATTAAGAGCTTAGATGGCAAGCCCATACTAAGTAAAGAAGGGAAGGCTGGGAGGTGGAAGAAATATACAGAGGGTCTATATAAGGGAAACACACTCGAAGAAAATGTTAGAGAAAAAGAAGAAGAGCCAGATATAAAGGTAAAATGGGAGGTATGATACTGTGCAGCAAACCTGAAAAGGCACTGAAATATCGAAGTCCAAACAGGGCCTCTGGGGTAGATGATATTCCCCCAGAATTACTGAGATCCTTGGGAGAGCCAACCTTGACAAAATTATTTTGCCTGGTATGAAGAGACAGGGGAGGCTTGTGTGCCTGAGTGTGACAGATAGCCATAATGTAGGTGCAACCACAACGGAGGGGTATCTGTTGAGAGGCCACCCGTGTGGTTTATGAAGTGGGGCAGCAGCCTTTTCAATAGTTGCAGGGGCAACAGTCTGGATGAGTGACTAATCTGGCCTTGTAACATTAACCAAAGAGGCCTTGCTGTGCTGGTACTGCGAATAGCTGAAAGCAAGGGGAAACTACAGCCGTAATTTTCTCCAAGGGCATGCGCTTTACTGTATGGTTAAATGATGATGGCATCCTCTTGGATAAAATATTCTGGAGGTAAAATAGTCTACTATTCGGATCTCTGGGTGGGGACTACACAGGAGGACGTCATTATAAGGAGAAAAAAGAAAACTGGTGTTCTATGGATCGGAGCATGGAATGTCAGATCCCTTAATCGGGCAGGTAGGTTAGAAAATTTAAAAAGAGAAATGGATAGGTTAAAGCTAGATATAGTGAGAGTTAGTGAAGTTCAGTGGCAGGAGGAAGTACAAAATGGCAGAGGTTGAATGTCTGGATGGGAAATGCTAGACCACAGAAGCATGTATGACTACAGGAATGACAGATCGTGCCTATAAAAAATGAAAGAGACCTTTGGAGAAATGAGAAGCATCTGTATGAATATTAAGAGCTTAGATGGCAAGCCCATACTAAGTAAAGAAGGGAAGGCTGGGAGGTGGAAGAAATATACAGAGGGTCTATATAAGGGAAACACACTCGAAGAAAATGTTAGAGAAAAAGAAGAAGAGCCAGATATAAAGGTAAAATGGGAGGTATGATACTGTGCAGCAAACCTGAAAAGGCACTGAAATATCGAAGTCCAAACAGGGCCTCTGGGGTAGATGATATTCCCCCAGAATTACTGAGATCCTTGGGAGAGCCAACCTTGACAAAATTATTTTGCCTGGTATGAAGAGACAGGGGAGGCTTGCGTGCCTGAGTGTGACAGATAGCCATAATGTAGGTGCAACCACAACGGAGGGGTATCTGTTGAGAGGCCACCCGTGTGGTTTATGAAGAGGGGCAGCAGCCTTTTCAATAGTTGCAGGGGCAACAGTCTGGATGAGTGACTAATCTGGCCTTGTAACATTAACCAAAGAGGCCTTGCTGTGCTGGTACTGCGAATAGCTGAAAGCAAGGGGAAACTACAGCCGTAATTTTCTCCAAGGGCATGCGCTTTACTGTATGGTTAAATGATGATGGCATCCTCTTGGATAAAATATTCTGGAGGTAAAATAGTCTACTATTCGGATCTCTGGGTGGGGACTACACAGGAGGACGTCATTATAAGGAGAAAAAAGAAAACTGGTGTTCTATGGATCGGAGCATGGAATGTCAGATCCCTTAATCGGGCAGGTAGGTTAGAAAATTTAAAAAGAGAAATGGATAGGTTAAAGCTAGATATAGTGAGAGTTAGTGAAGTTCAGTGGCAGGAGGAACAAAACTTCTGGTCAAATGAATACAGGATTCGAAATACAAAATCAAATAGGGGTAATGCAAGAGTAGGTCTAATAATGAATAAAAAAATAGGAGTGCAAGTAAGCTACTACAAACAGCATAGTGAATGCATTATTATAGCAAAGATAGACATGAAGGCCATGCCCACCACAGTAGTACAAGTTTATATGCCAACTAGCTCCGTAGATGACGAAGAGATTGATGAAATGTATGATGAGATAAAAGAAATTATTCAGACAGTGAAAGGAGACGAAAAATGAATAGTCATGGGTGACTGGAATTCGGTAGTAGGAAAAGGAAGAGAAGGAAAAGTAGTATGTGAATACTGAATGGGGTAAGGAATGAAAGAGGCAGCCCCCTGGTAGAATTTTGCACAGAGCATAATTTAATCATAGCTAACACTTGGTTCAAGAATCATGAAAGAAGGTTGTGTACATGGAAGAGGCCTGGAGATACTCTAAGGTTTCAGATAGATTATATAATGGTAAGACACAGATTTAGGAACCAGGTGTTAAATTGTAAGACATTTCCAGGGGCAGATGTGGACTCTGACCAACATTTATTGGTTATTAACTGTAGATTAAAACTGAAGAAACCGCAAAAAGGTGAGAATTTGAGGAGATGGGACTTGGATAAACTGAAAGAACCAGAGGTTGTAGAGAGCTTCAGAGTGAGCATTAGGGAACGACTGACAAGAACAGGGGAAAGAAATACAGTAGAAGACGAATGGGTAGCTTTGAGACTGAAATAGTGAAGGCACCAGAGGATCAAGTAGGTAAAAAGACGAGGGCTAATAGAAATCACTGGGTAATAGAAGAAATATTGAATTGAATTGATGAAAGGAGAAAATATAAAGTGCAGTAAATGAAGCAAGCAAAAAGGAATATGAACGTCTCAAAAATGAGATCGACAGGAAGTCAAAATGGCTGCGCAGGGATGGCTAGAGGGCAAATGTAAGGATGTAGAGGCATATATCACTAGAGGTAAGATAGATACTGCCTACAGGAAAATTAGAGAGACCTATTGCGAAAAAGAACGACTTGCATGAATATCAAGAGATCAGACGGAAACCCAGTTCTAAGCAAAGAAGGAAATTGAGGAACAGTAGGAAATTAAATGAAGAGGACCTGAATAAAAATTGAAATAGCCAGAGGTTGACAAGTGATCAAAGATCACCTATACAAGGGCGATGTACTTATAGACAATATTATGTAAATGGAAGAGGACACAGATGAAGATGAAATGGGAAATATGATACTGCGTGAAGAGTTTGTCAGAGCACTGAAAGACCTAAGTTGAAACAAGGCCCCCGGGAGTAGGCAACATTCCATTACAACTACTGATAGCCTTGGGAGAGCCAGCCCTGACAAAACTCTACCATCTGGTGAGCAAGATGTATGAGACAGACTTCAAGAAGAATATAATAATTCCAATCCCAAAGAAAGCAAGTGTTGACAGATGTGAAAATTACCGAACTATTAGTTTAGTAAGTCACGGCTGCAAAATACTATCACAACTTCTTTATAGACGACTGGAAAAACTGGTAGAAGCTGACCTGGGGGAAGATTAGTTTGTATTTAGAAATGAACATATGAGGCTATGACTTAACTTAGAAGATAGATTAAGGAAAGGCAAACCTACATTTCTAGCATTTGTAGACTTAGATAAATTTGTTGACAATGTTGACTGGAATTCTCTCTTTCAAATTCTGAAGGTGGCAGGGGTCAAATACAGGGAGCAAAAGGCTATTTACAATTTGTACAGAAACCAGATGGCAGTTATACGAGTCGAGGGCCACGAAAGGGAAGCAGTGGTTGGGAAGGGAGTGAGACAGGGTTGTAGCCTATCCTCGATGTTATTCAATCTGTATATTGAGCAAGCAGTAAAGGAAACAAAAGAAAAATTTGGAATAGGAATTTAAATCCATGGAGAAGAAATAAAAACTTTGAGGTTTGCTGATGACAACGTAATTCTGTCAGTAACAGCAAAGTACCTGGAAGAGCAGCTGAACGGAATGGGCAGTGTCCTGAAAGGCGGGTATAAGATGAACATCAACAAAAGCAAAATGAGGATAATGGAATGTAGTCGAATTAAATCGGGAGATGCCGAGGGAATTAGATTAGGAAATGAGACACTTGAAGTTGTAGATGGGTTTTCTATTTGGGGAGCAAAATAACTGATGATGGTCGAAGTAGAGAGGATATAAAATGTAGACTGGCAATGGCAAGGAAAGTGTTTCCGAAGAAGAGAAATTTGTTAACTTCGAGTATAGATTTGTGTCAGGAAGTTGTTTCTGAAAGTTTTTGTATGGGGTGTAACCATGTATGGAAGTGAAACGTGGACGATAAATAGTTTGGACAAGAAGAGAATAGAAGCTTTCGAAATGTGATGCTACATAAGAATGCTGAAGATTAGATGGGTAGATCAAATAACTAAAGAGGAGGTACTGAATAGAATTGGGGAGAATAGAAATTTGTGGTACAACTTGACTAGAAGAAGGGATCGGTTGGTAGGACATGTTCTGAGGCATCAAGGGATCACCAATTTAGTATTGCAGGGCAGAGTGGAGGGTAAAACTCGTAGAGGGAGACCAAGAGATGAATATACTAAGTAGATTCAGAAGGATGTAGGTTGCATTAGGTACTGGGAGATGATGAAGCTTGCACAGGATAGAGTAGCATGGAGAGCTGCATTTAACCAGTCTCTGGACTCAAGACCACAACAACTACAACAACAACAACAACAACAACAATGAAGAGACAGGCAAAGTGCCCTCAGACTTGGAGAAGGAGGTAATAATTCCTATTCCAAAGAAGGCAGATGCTGACAGATGTAAATATTACTAAACTATAAGTTCAATAAGTTATATTTGCAAAATACTGACAGGGATTATTTACTGAAGAATGGAAAAACTGGTAGAGGCCAAACACAGGGAAGAGCAGTTTGGATTCTGAAGTAATGTAAGAACATATAAGGCAATACTGGCCCTAGGACTTGCCTTTAGAAGCTAAGCTAGGGAGAGGTAAACCGAAGTTTATAGCATTTGTTGATTAAAAGACAGGAATTATAGGGAAGTCAAGGCAAAGACGCTGCAGGAAACATGGAGGAGAAAAAAAAGATTGTCGGATGGACTGATTCAGCATACAGAGCAGTCAAAAGACACATTCAGTGAAATGAAAAGCAAAGCTGGCAAAATTGAGTTCAATGGGAATTGTGTTATTAAATGCAGGGGGCCTTTGTGAGGGGAAGACTTCTCTAATGACAGAAGAAAAAGAGGGAGTCTATATGGGATCCATCAGGGATCCAATATTAGAGTCACACTTTAACAGAAATTTAAACAATGGAAAATCCAGGATGAAATGTAACAATACCAGAGAAGGGAAGTTGCTACTCACCATTTAGCGGAGATGGCACAATAAAAAGATTCACACAATCATAACTTTCGGCCATTAAGGCCTTTGTCAGCAGTAGGCACACATGCACATGCACACACACACATGCACATGCACACACGCGCGCGCGCGCACACACACACACACACACACACACACACACACACACACACACACACACACACACACACACACACACACACCACACCCCACACGCGCGCGCAACTTGCACACACGTCTGCAGTCTCAGAGACTGCAGGTGTGTGTGTGTGTGTGTGTGTGTGTGTGTGTGTGTGTTTGTACTGCTGACAAAGGCCTTAATGGCCGAAAGCTATGATTGTGTGAATCTTTTTAACAGAAATTTAGAAGACTTGCAATCAAGTTAGATAGAAAGGATAAATAACATTCCTTCTGACTTTATAAAATCAAGCAACTATTCAAGTTAGTGTGTATAATGTATGCGACTGGAGACATAACATCCAACTGTTGGAAAAATATCATCCATGCAATACCAAAGGCAGACAAGTGAGAACTATTGCAAAATCAATTTAAAATGTGTCCAAGTTGCTGAATGGAAAAGAAAATTAAGGATATGTTAGATGACAATCAGTTTGGTTTCAGGAAAGATAAAAGAAGCACAGGGGCAGTTCTTATGAAGTGTCTGATACTAAAAGCAGGGCTTTACTCGACACACATTCATAGGATTGTCTACCAGGAAAAAGTGTTCTACAATGTGAAATGATGCAAGATGTTCCAAATTTTGAGAATAATCTGAGTAAAAGGGAAAAGTGGATAGTACAGTACATATACAAGAACCAAGAGGGAATAATAATGAGACTGGAAGACCAAGGATGATGTGATCGGATTGAAAATGGTGTAAGACAGGGATGCAGTCTTTTGCCCCTACTGCTCAATTTATACATAAAAGAAACAATGACAGAAATAAAAGAAAAGTTCAGGAGTGAAATTAAGATTCAGGATGAAAGGATATTAACTGTAAAATTTGCAGATGACATTGCTATACTCAGTGAAGAACTGCAAGACCTGTTGAATGAACTGAAGTCTAATGAGCACATACTATAGATTAAGTGTGAACTGAAGAAAAACTACTGCAATTAGGCATAGGAGGAATGAGATTAGTGGTAATCTTTATCGCCAACATTAATGATCATGACGTAAATGAAGTTAAGGAATTCTACTACCTTCGAAGCAAACTAACTTATGGCAGATAAAGCAAGAAAGACACAAAAGGCAGACTCACAGATAAAGAAGGCATTCCTGGCCAAGACAAGTCTGCTAGTGTGAAACATAGTCCTTAATTTGCGAAGAAATTTCTGAGAATGTTGGTTTGGAGTACAGCATTGTATGATAGTAAATCGTGGACTGTGGGAGGAAAAGAAGAGATGGCTCTGAGCACTATGGGACTTAACTTCTCAGGTCATCAGACCGCTAGAACTTAGAACTACGTAAACCTAACTAACCTAAGGACATCACACATATCCATGCTCGAGGCAGGATTTGAACCTGCGACTGTAGTGCCTAGAACCGCTCGGCCACGCCGGCCAGCGGAAAAGAAGAGAATCTGAATGTTTGAGATGTGGTGCAATGGAAGGATGTTGAAAATTACGCACACTGATAATATAAGGGATGAGTAGGTTCTCCACAGAACCAATAAAGAGAGGAAAATGTGGAAAACATGACACAAAGTAGTGACAGGGTGATTGAACACATCTTACATCAGGGAATAATTTCCATGGTACTACAGGGAACTATAGAGGGTAAAAAATGTAGGGGAAGACAGAGATGGAATATAGCCAACAAATAATCGATGACATAGGTGCAAGTGCTACCCTAAGATGAAGAAGTTGGCACAAGAAAGGAATTTGTAGCAGGCCACATTGAACCATTCGGAAGACTAATGATTAAAAAAGAAAGAAAGACTGAGAGAGAGCTTTTGACAATGCTGACTAGAATACAACACTGTTTGAAATGCTGAAGGTGGTAGGGACGAATTACAGGGACCAGTAAGGTGTCTACATTTTGTACAGGAACTAGATTCCAGTTGTGACAGTCAAGGAACATGAAATTGAGATGGTCTTTGTGAAGGAAATGAGACAGGGTTGTAGCCTATCCCTGATTTTATTTACTCTGTACATTGAGAAAGCAAAAAAGGATGCCAAGAGAAATGTGGAAAGGGAGCAGAGAGGGTAAATAAACTCTTTGAGGTTAGTCAGTGATATTGTAAACTTGTCAGAGGCAGAAAATGACTTGGAGGAAGAGCAGTGGAAAGGAATGGGTTGTGCCATAATAAGAGGTTATAAAATAAAAGTAAAAGAATGGCAATGGAATGTAGTCTAAGTAAATAAGCTGATGCTGAAAGGATATAAAGTGCAGATAGGCAATAACAAGAAAAACATTTCTGAAAAAGAGAAATTTGTTAAATTTGTGGTAAGGTCTTATGGGACCAAACTGCTGATGTCATCGGTGCCTAAGCTTACACATTACTATTTGATGTTACAAATTGATATCTGATGTTAACAAATTTCTGCATCAGAGGTTCAAGACCTTCCTCGGGCGTGTGGAAAGCCTTTTCTGAAGCTATTTGTATGGAGTGTGGCCTTGTACAGAAGTGAAACTTGGACAAGCAGTTGGGACAAGAGGAGAATAAAAGCTTTTGACTTATTGTGCTACCTAAGAATACTATATTAAAGTAGATGGATAGGTGAAGTAACTAATGGTTAGGTACTGAATAGAATTGGGGAGAGCAGAAATTTATGGCTCAGCTTGGCTACAAAAAGGCATCAATTTATAGGACACATCCCCACCCTGAGGCATCAAGGAATAGTAAACTTGGTAATGGAAATAAATTTTGGAGGGGGCAGGAGGGGATGGGTGTGGATGCTGTGGAGTGAGGCCAAGATTTGACTGTACTAAGCAGCTTCAAATGGATATATGTTACAGCAGTTATGAAGGATGAAGATGCTTGCTCAGGATAGACTAGTGTGGAGACGTGTATCAAACTAGTCTTTGGACTAAAAAGACAACAACAAATAATAATATTCACTCTACTCTTACAGTTTGTAGATTACTGTTATTTGATAATTACCAATGTAACCATGGAAATATGTCACTTAAATGTGTACATGCACAAACAGAATATAGCAGTTTAATAATTGTAACTTGTTTGTACAATTGCTTCATTTTGTTAGTGTATATTTTGACTCCTTCCACATCCACAAAGCTTTTCCTTCATGGTAGGATGTATGTAGATGACAGATGAATGACGTTGCGGTCTGAAATTTGCTAAATTCTTCTTATGCTGGTATGCATTATGTGGGCTGCCAATACAATCAAACAAATCGTCCCCATATTTCAGAACTACATATTTGCTGGTCCTGAGACAGACCTGTGTGCAATACTGTCCTTAGTTCATATAGTCATTGAAATTCTGTTATAAAGGACAACTTTAAGGAACATATTATGAGATGAGATCCACATTAATAATGATAAGCTACTGTTATTTGGTTTCTGGTGTTACATGTCACTTCAGCCAGAAGAGTGATGTGTATTTCTGCTTATATAAGTCTGCAGGCTCTGTTGTCACTGAAGTTAAAATCTTCTGGGTTATTAGGCTGCGTCTTGTTTCTTCTAAAATGTTCAATGTTTTGACCCCTCTGCTGGGATCTTCCTCAGGATGGATCTTTTGGTGTCCACTACTGCTAGAAAACTCTTCTAGCAGTAGTGGACACCAAAAGATCCTGAGGAAGATCTCAGCAGAGGGGTCAAACGTCGAACATTTTAGAACAAACATGACGCGGCCTAATAACCCAGAAGATTTTAACTATTTCTACTTACATCTACAGCAACACTCAGCTAACCATCATGAGGTGCATGGCAGATAATACATCCCATTGTACCAGTTATTAGGGTTTCTTCCTGTTCCATTGTAAGCAAAAACTGATGCAAACATTGAAAAAATCGGTAAACTTGTTCGACACTTTCCTTGTCAACTCCTGTTAACTCAGACACTGCTCTGATTGTTAAACGGCGATCTTGTCAAACAAGTTTACCAATTTTTTCGATGTTTGCATCAGTTTTTGCTGACAATGGTCTGCCAGTGCGAGTGTCATCACTGGTGTCTTCGCGGCCATCTTTAAATCGTTTAAACCACTCAAACACTTGTGTTCGAGATAAACAATCATCGCCGTAAACTTGTTGTAACATTACAAACGTTTCACTTGCAGATTTTCCTAGTTTGAAACAAAATTTGATGTTAACACGCTGTTCTTTCTGTACACTCAACATTTTCCGACGCACAGACAAAACGTCAACTACTTAAAACAGACGCCACGGGCAGACTGAGTGCAGGAGGCAGATGAAACTCGAGCAGTAGGCGGAGCGAGAGTCACGTGACAGGCCACGCGACTTTCAGCCTTATTGCATTCGTTTTATTGTTTCACCAGTACTAGTCCGGTTTTTTTCTAGCCACACCTCGTATTTGTATGAGTCGGCTGATTCCAACAGTGACTCATTGATATTATACTCAAAGGATACTACATTTTGTGAAGTGCACAATTTTACATTTCTGAACATTAAAAACAAGTTGCCAATCCTTGCACCACTTTGAAACCTTATCAAGATCTGACTGAATATTTACGCAGCTTCATTCAGGCAGTACTGCATCATAGAAAACTGTATCATCTGCAAAAGGCCTGCAAGGTCACTGATACAGAACATAAAGGGCAAGGGTCCTAACACTTCCCTGGGGCACACCTGAAGTTACTTCTGCATCTTATGTTGACTCCATCCAATAAAACATGCTGTGTCCTCCCTACCAAAAAGTCCTCAATCCATTCACAAATTTCACTTGATACCTTATATGATAATACTTTTGACCATAAACGTAGTGTAGTACTGAGTCAAATGCTTTTTGGAAACCAAGAAATACTGCATATACTTGACTGCCTTGGCCCAATGATCAATATTTTCAGAATCCATGGTGGCTGGGATTGAGCAGGTCATTCAGTTCAAAGTACCTCATTATGTTTGAACTCTGGATGTGTTCAAACATTCTACAACAAATTGATATTGGATGGTACTTTTGTTGACCACCTCTATTACCCTTGTTTTGTTTTGTTTTAGGGCACAAAAACAACTGGGGTCATACACACCCACGTCAAAACTTTAGAACTTGAAGACAGAGAGGTGTTAAAAACAACTATACGTCAATGCCAACTGACATAATAGAAGACAGCTAAAATCAGGCACGTGGAAAAAGAGCTAAAAAAGAACGCCATACAGAAACGGAGGTCCAAAACTAAAAATTAAATGGCCTTCGCCATATTGCTTTGGCAGATAAAAAGTAAAACACGGTCAACATCCCGCACGTCATTTGCTAATACGGCTGATAACTCAGACAGCAAACTCAAACGGGAACATAAAAGTTCAAAAAATGGACATTCCATCAGGGAGTGGTGGACAGTTAAAACTTGTGCACAATGTGTACAAAGTGGTGGGGTAGAGCCACTTAGCACATGACGATGGCTAAAAAGGCAGTGCCCAATATGTAGTCAAGTTAAAATACCTCCTCCCAGCGGTAGGGCTGAGAGGACGTCATCCAAGCCACTGGGAGAGGCTTAATAAGCCGAAGCTTATTCCCGTGAAGGGAGGACCATTGGCGATGCCGATGGCAACACAGAGATCATTGGAGGGTATATAGGTAATTGCGGGCTGAGGTACTAAGATCGCAGCTTTGGCAACAGACTCGTTACCTGCCATACTGACATGACCAGGAACTCACACAAACATCACACTGGCTCCACCAGGAGTGAGTAGTTGACAGTTTTCCTGGACCCGCTGCACTAAGGGATGGGCGGTGTACAGTGCACATAGACTATGAAGGGCACTGAGTGAGTCTGAGCAGAGGACACAATTGAAAACGCTGTGTCGCCAGATGTACTCCGTGGCCTAATACAAGGCAAAGAGCTTGGTTGTAAATACTGAGGAGTGTGCAGGAAGCCGATATCGAAAGACATGGGTGCCAATGACGAAGGCACACCCGACCCCCGGTCAGTCCGAAAGACATTAGTGTATACAAAGGTACTATTGCAAAGTTCCATGCGAAGGTCATGAAACTGAAGGCAATAGACCAAGGCAGAGTAGTGTTCTTAGGAAGCAAATGAAGGCCAAGGTTAACAAGGGCTGCTTCATGAAGCCAAGGTGGCGAATGGTTCACACACACCGGGAAAGGTGCAGATAGTGTGAAGTTAAGCCGCCGTAGCAAGTGCCGAAAGCGGACTCCAGGAGGTAACAGAGAAGAAGGACGAGCCCCATACTGATGAGCAAAGGAATCATCAAAGGAGGAGGCATAGGATGGGTGGCCACGCATGGCAGACAAACGGCATAAAATGAACAGCAAGAGGTTAGACATGCAGCACGGAAGGGGAAAAAATGCTGCAAAGGCTGGGGCCCCACGGTAGCCAAGCAGGAACAACACCCGCCAAAGAATGGTGAGGGCCCAGGGGGAGGGGGGAGGGGGAGTATTACCCTTGTTGTAGACAAGTGTGACCTGTGCTTTTCTTTTTTTCAAGAGCTGGGCATGTTTTTTTGTTCAAGGTATATACAACAGACTATAGTTAGAAGAGGGGCTAACTCAGAAGCAAATTCAGTATAAAATCTGATAGGGATTCCATCAGACCCAGGAGCTTTGTTCAGTTTTAATGATTTCAGCTGTTTCTCAACACCACTGACACTAATACTTATTTCATTCATCTTTTCAGTGGTAAGAGAATTAAATTGGGGCAGTTCTGGGTTTTTCTTTGTAAAGCCGCATTTGAAAATGAAGTTAAGCAATTCAGCTTTTGCTTTGCTAGCTGAGTTTCAGTTCCTGTCTCATTTGCTAGGGACTGGCACTAACTTTGGTGCCACTAACAGCCTTTACATACAATCAGAATCCTCCATCTTCTTCTTACCGACAAATTATATTCATGTATGAGAAATTATAAAACAAGTTATTTTTAGAGACACTGTTGTGTGAATTTATTGTTTTACCTGTGTATGGAAAATCATGCTGAGGAACAATGTCTTCAAGATGAGATGGCAATAACAGTAACTTCAGGAGAGGAAGCACCCACATGGAAGTATATATGAGCTCCTTGCATCGCCAGCTTAAAATGGAGAGGTGTGATATCCCCTGGGTATATACAAAAAATGCTGCCAATGGTTATGCTGAATATGAACGAATGAACTATGAACTGAAGTTTCACTCTCGATGCATCATTCTGCATATAAAGTTGCCTGTCATGGTTTTCAAGTTGGTGGACATTCTGAATAGATGTCTGATGTCATCTGAAGGTTAGTGCACATGACTGTGGAAGATGTCCACATACTCATTCAAGAAAAGTAGAAGTTGCTGTATTATAGTTCCTTCCAGCAAGAAGAGGACATTGAGGAGACAAAGTCTACTACCACTACAGTTAAAGTAAAAGCAGAACAATATTGAATCTCCAATGAATCAAGTACATTCAATCCAACTGGTAAATTACATTTTTGGTGACCATGGTAGGACTTGAACCTTTGTGAATTTGTAGAATGACGCCTACAAGGCCTCAAGTGGTCATATTTCTTCACGTTTTGTTTTTGGTAGAACATTACTCCACTACTACTTTTCTGCATACAGTGAAACCCTGCTGTTACATTTTTCAAGCGACTTAAAAAAAAATGATATAAAATGCAGGAAATGTAAAATGTGGAAATAACTTTGTAACCAGTAAAATTCACAAATAGGACCCCCTTCCAGTTTCGTATACATTATTTATGATATATGTGTGTAACAGAGTTCAAAATACTCGTTAGGGACTAGGTTAGTATCCAATAATGGTTATCCTAATTTTCCACTACGTAACTGGAACTGTTAAACTGTCTGGGAAGTAGAACCATTTGACTTAGTTTAATTCATTATAACTGATGTCTTTGGAAAGCCCGAAATTGTGTCATTCATAATTTAAATAATGAAACATACATATTATTTCCTGCTTACCATGATGCTTTCCAAGATTTTAAACACACACACACACACACACACACACACACACACAAGAAATACATACGTAAATATTTGCACTTGGCAACGAGGATAATTTCTCAAAACGCATTTTGCTAAGCATAAAAAACTACTTAACCGTTGCAGTGTTTCGTTATTTAAACTGGAAACAAAAGTGTCAACCAGCACTACAAGTGGTCAAACAATGAAAAACATGAAATGTCCTTTCGAGCTGACAAGACGAGCGCAACAATCACAAAGTTGCACATGCACAGTAGACTGAAAACTGTTGTGAACGAACTTAGTATATCGATTTCACAATACTGTTTCTGGTTGCTTACGTAAACATGCCAAAATCGATTCTGGAAATCTGTTCCTAGCTGCCTGTTATCCACATCCACAACTGATTTTTGCTCCCACGTAAATGCACAACAATTTTTGAAATGTACTTAGATTGTCAGTTCATGTCTTGTTTTCAAAATATCGGCTTATATGGATGGGGTGACTTATTGTGCATTGAAGGTGAAGCAGAATTATTGGACTGAGCATGAAACTGTCTACCTCTAACATTTACCTGAAGAGAAATAACGATTGTGCTGACGAAATCAAAAACTGCAACAGCTGTTTTCCAGATGTCATAACTAACTGGGATAGCAAATCCGCTTCAGACCTTGACATGTAAACATGATAGCAAAAAACGGTTTCCAAAATTTGGTTTTAATCTTTTGGAAAATGTGGCGCATGTAGACATAGTGAGTCACTCCATTACACCAAGCAGAGGTTGTTCCAACTTTTACAGATTCAGATTCTTTGAATAGAGTATCCTGGTTTCAAGAAACTTAACCACGTGACATTTCTATACACTGTTTAAAGGCCAACGTCATGCCTGCATCATTTTATGTTAATTACATCAGTTTTTTGTCCACGAACATTGTTTCATAAAGCGTAGGTCATGGAAAAATTATAGATATGTTAATGCAAATTTGGGTGCGCATTAACATTGTGAGCATAGGAAATTTGACGGGAGTGATAAAAATTGTTGCAAATAGTCGGGAAACGTTAATTCTGGGAATATAAAAGTGGGGTTCTACCATACTTTAATTACATTTTCTCTAACTATCTCAACTGGAGGAAGTAATCAGGTTGGATGTGCATAGAGACATATTGGCAGAGTCAACAGTGGTTTATCACTTTCAATGTGAGAAATATAAGAGCAATTACACTTCCAGTGTAAAAAGCTTAGATACAAAATAGTTTTGTCTAGAGCAACATATAGAAGCATGTGCCTGTCAACTTAAACTGAAGGAGGGCTCTTTTATAATTGTAACAGTATATAGGTCCCCTTCAGGAAACTTTCATTTATTCCTGGAAAACTTGGATGCCTTGTTGTGCTATCTGTCAGATAGGGGAAAGCAAATTATTATTTGTGGGGACTTCAATGTTGATTCACTGAAAGAGCGTACTAGGAAGAATGACCTGGAAGTCTTGCTCAGTTCTTTCCTATTCGGGTAGTAAAGGACAGCAGCACAGTGATAGATAACACTTATAGACCAAGATAAGTTTAAAAACATAAATTCTTGCCCTGTTGAGAATGGCCTTTCTGATCATGGTGCTCAGCTAGTTACAGTATATGACATAGCTCCATTCAGTAATTCGAAACTACCCTCCAAAGTTGCACATGTAATTAATGACTCAACAATTAGAAATTTCAGATAAAACAGTTAGACTGGGATGAGGTGTACAAGGAACCCAATGCTAATTTAAAATATAACTTATTGCACGATACACTTTTAAGAGAATTTGAAAACTGTTTCCCCAAGAAAGTAATTAAATCTAATTATAAGGATCCAGGCAAAAAAACCTTGGCTTACTAAAGGAATAAAAATATCTTGTAACCACAAAAGATAACTGTATCTAACAACAAGAAAGAGTAATGACCCAGAAACAGCCAAATATTATAAAAATTACTGTGCTACATTAAGAAAGGTTACTGAAAAGTCCAGAAGCATGTGTGTCATGTCTGAGATTAATACCTCTGATAACAAAATCAAAACAATTTGGAATATTATTACAAAGGAGGCAGGGCAACCAAGAGTACAGGATGACGGCATTACCATCAAAGCGAATGGAAACTTGACAAACAACAAGCTGGAAGTCGAAAACCTTTTGAATAAACATTTTTTAAATGTTGTAGAGAAAATAGGATCTAAATGTTCATTAGAAGAAGCAAGGCAGTTAATGGAAGAGGCCTTACCAACACCATTTGATACAATTGAAATTCCACCCACCTCTCCTTCTGAAATTAGGAAGATAATAAACTCTCTTGAGAATAAAAGCTCACATGGAATTGATGGCATTTCCAGCAGGATAATAAAAGCTTGTTCCCAAGAGATAAGTGGGATTCTTAGCCACATATGTAATAGCTCTCTGAAGCAGGGTATTTTCCCAGATAGACTGAAGTATGCCATTGTTAAACCACTGCATAAAAAAGGGGATACATCTGATGTCAACAACTACTGCCCAATCTCTCTTCTGACTGCCTTATCCAAAATTCTTGAAAAAGTAATGTATTGTAGAGTAGCTTCACACCTTTGTAATATGAAATATTAGATGCTCTGAGTAATCGGAAGTCACCCGTTGGGATTTTTTGTGATCTCTCAAAGGCTTTGATTGTGTAAATCATGAATACTTTTAGATAAGCTCAAGTACTGTGGTATGAATGGGACAGTGCTCAAATGGTTTAAATCATACCTAACTGGAAGAGAGCAGAAAGTTGAAATAAGCAGTTCACATAATATGCAAAAAACTGGCAATTTTTCAAACTGGGGAATAATCAAGAATGGGGTGCGCCACAAGGCTTGGTCTTGCATCCTCTTCTGTTTCCTAATATATATTAAGGGGAGACGGTGGCAGAAATAATGAAAAATTTACAAATTATTTTTATTTGCTTATTTGATAGTAAATATAATTGAGATTATTACCCCAAATTTTTTCCTTTAAATTCAAACTACAAATGGCATAAAAAAATTAAAACCCTAAGCAGTGTAATGCACCAAGCCCACTTTTCAATGTACCAAATGGAGGAAAAATTTTATTGCAGAATTTGGCCTGTGAACCTAGAAAATATAGCTTTAGAAGGCTATGATTTTTTTTGTGTACATAACAGCAGTGTTGTAAAGAAGGCTGTGGAGCCATTTTCTGGTTCAGTCAGGGTGGTGTATTTTCTGGTTCAATCAGTGTGGTATAGAAGGCTGTGGAGTGTTGTAAACAAGTTTTGTGGTGTTCAGTGGAATTCAAGTGACGCTTGATTTATTGTGCCATTCTTTGTGCAAGGTTGAATCTGTTGATCCCTTTTTACAATGCCTGGGCCTGGTAAAGTATTTAAAAATATAGTAAGTCCCATATTTCCAATATAAAGCGAAAAACTGACATTGAGGTTAGGGCCGTGCCTGCAGATGCAAACATTAGCTTGTCTCCAAGTGCATCTAAAATAAAACTTGGGACAGGGATTGTGTCAGAAGAAACAAATCATGACCGAAATACAGGTTTCAGAATTGTGGATCTGGAAATGGTGGCAGAAGCACTTAGAAAAGCCTGCAAGTGCTCTGTTTGTGGAGGAAATGTGGATTTGGTTGATGATGGAAAGAGAGAAGGTTTGGTTTGCACATTGCACATTTTGTGTCAAAACTGTGATGCTGACAGACCATTCAAGACATCAAAGTTCAGTTATAGAATCTAGGAAGCCAATATGCGATTTGCTTATGGACTAAGATGTATAGGGATTGGAAGAGATGGTGGAAACTTTTATGTGGTATTATGAACATGCCTGGTCCTCCCCAAAAATTTTCTGCAATGAATACTGCTCTCCTCAATGCAGTTGCAGAAGTAAGTGAAGAGAGCAGGAAAATGGCAGTCCTGGGGGCAATTCAAGAAAATTGTGAAGCAACTAATAGCAATGATATAGCAGTTTCCTGTGACAGTTCCTGGATGAAGAGGGGGCATACTTCACTGCATGGAGTCTCAACAATCATTAGTGTCGACACTGGAAAAGTATTAGACTTAGAGGTGATGTCTAAATATTGTTCTGCATGTTCCTTGCACAAGAAATATACTGATGCAGGTAAAGAAACAGAATGGCAAGAAGCCCATAATGCTGTCTGTAGCAGAAATTATGCAGCCTCCAGTGGTGGGATGGAAGCTGCAGGTATGAAATTCATTTTCCATAGATCTTTGCAAAAATATGGAGTAAGATACATACAGTATTTAGGAGATAGAGACTCTAGTGCTTTCAAGAATGTAGTTGAAAGTCGGCCCTATGGAAAAGATTGCACTATTGAGAAACTAGAGTGCTTAGGCCATATTCAGAAGAGGATGGGTGGACGACTTTGAAGACTTGTTGCAGACAATAAAGGCAAGCTACTAGAGGATGGGAAGCCACTGGGAGGTAAAAACAGACAAACAAAGAAGAGAATTGACAGCCTACAAGTCTATTATGGGGCTGCAATTAGAAGTAACCTCACAAGCTTGGACAGTATGAGGAAAGCAGTATGGGCCATTTGGTTTCATTACTTGTCGACAGACACTGTACCTCAACATGGCCTCTGTTCTAATGAATGGTGCAAATTTTTGAAAAGTAAGGAAAGTGGGGGAAGCTTATGCCCACAAAAATAACCTTCCCTATGAGGTTTCAATGGCCATTAAACCAACTTTTAGAGCACTGGCTTCACCAGAACTGCTAGAAAAATGTCTGCATGGGAAAACACAGAACCCAAATGAAAGTTTCAATGCTCTTATTTGGAAAAGATGTCCAAAGACTGTGCTTGTTTCCAATTTGGTGGTGAAGATTTCTGCTTTGGAAGCTGCAGCAGTGTTTAATGATGGGAATGTGGCAAGACTTCGCATCCTCAGTAAGTTGGGCTTTACACCTGGAGTCTTCACTGAGCAGATACTGCAGATCATCGATAAGCAAAGAATCGCGAAGGCGGAGACTTCAGTCCAGAACATATAAAAAATTGTTAGGCAAAGGAGCAGAGAAGCTAAAAGAGCTGTAGAGGATGATGAGGAAGAAATGGAATATGGATATGGGCAGTTTTAGCTAAGGTATGATAGACTTTTTTTTTACATTTCATCCAAACTTTAAAATGATTTTTCTGCAACTTAAGGTTTTCTGCTTTCAGGAACACATATATCAGAAACTACTGGAAGGATTGCAATGAAATTTGGCACACCTATTCTTTTACTTTGAAAGCAATATTTAAGTGGAACAAAATTTTAATCGAGATATTATAAACAGTTTTGTGGTTGATAATATATTGAAAAGTTCGCTTGTAAAAAATGTTCAAATCCAAAATACCACAGAAAATAATAGCATTAATTTACAAAAAAGTTACTCCACTTAATTGTACGCCTATTAGTGTAGATTATTTTACCATTAAAAAAATTTGCCAAATTTGCCTCAAAATTATGAAAAAGTGTATCTTAAAATAATGATGCAATAAAAAATTCAAAATTATCTTACTGCATTAGATTGTTATTAAAAACCCTGATTTTTTAAAATCATATTAGATCTCTATACACAAGTGAGCAAAATTTCAAGGAGATTGAACAAAAAATGGCAAAGATATGGATTTACAAAAATATCGGTGCAAGACTGCCACCATCTCTCCTTAATGACTTGCTATTCTACATTCACGAAGATGCAAAGCTGGTACTTTTTGCCGATGATACAAGTACAGCTATCACACCCAACAGACAAGAATTAACTGGTGAAATTGTAAACGATGTTTTTCAGAAAATCATTAAGTGGTTCTCTGAATGGGCTCTCATTAAACTTTGACAAAACACAGTACACACAGTTCCACACAGTAAATGGAATGACACCATTAATAAATATAGACTTCGATCAGAAATTGGTACCTACAGTAGAATATTCAAAATTTCTAGGTGTATGCATTGATGAGGGGTTGAACTGGAAAAAACACACTGAAGATCTGCTGAAACGTTTGAGTTCCGCTACTTATGCTATTAGGGTCATTGCAAATTTTGGCGATATACATCTCAGTAAATTAGCTTACCACACCTATTTTTATTCTCTGCTTTTGTATGACATCATATTCTGGGGCAACTCATCATTGAGTAAAAGAGTGTTCATTGCACAAAAGCGTGTAATCAGAATAATTGCTGGAGCTCATCCAAGATCATCCTGCAGACACTTATTTAAAGAGCTAGAGATCTTCACTGTAGCCTCACAATATATATATTCATTTATGAAATATGTTATTAACAATCCGAAAAAATTCAAAAGTAATAGCAGTGTACATGGCTACAACACGAGGAGAAAGGATGATCTTCACTACTCAAGATTAAATCTAACTTTGGTCAGAAGGGGATGAATTATGCTGCCACAAAAGTCTTTGGTCACTTACATAATAGCATCAAAAGTCTGACAGATAGCCATATAGCATTTAAAAGGAAATTAAAATAATTTCTTAATGGCAACTCCTTCTACTCATTAGATGAATTTTTGGATATAGTAAGGGGGCAATTTCCCCAACCCCCACAAAAAAAGTGTCATGTAATATTTTGTGTAATGTAATATCTTGTATAGACACCTTTTATTAACCTGACACATTCCACATCACTACGAAGTGTCGTATTTATGATCTATGGAACAACTTCTAATCTAATCTAATCTAATCTAATCTAATCTAATCTAATCCAATCCAATCCAATCCAATCCATTATGAACCTTTATTTTTTTTAACAATTCTGCTGCTGCTACCCGACAGAGAAACACAGTGTCATGGGGACACTGTTCCTTCACTTAGAGCTGACCCATAGAAAAGATAATTTTCTCTCAGAGGCATTATAATGTTTCATGGACTACAAAATGAATCATTCTAAACATTAGCTTTCATTTTCAACAATATCCTGCATAATTTATGAGGGTCAACTATAACACATCAACATATCATTCCTTCGCTTACAGTTGGGAGTGGGAGGTGCAGCAGAGGAAAGTTTCTTTCACAGGCATTATATAAATGGAAATGCCGTGTGGCTAGGGCCTCCCGTCGGGTAGACTGTTCGCCTGGTGCAAGTCTTTCGAGTTGATGCCACTTTGGCGACTTGCGTGTCGATGGGGATGAATTAATGATGAAAGACACACAACACCCAGTCATCATGAGGCAGAGAAAATCCCTGGCCCCGCCGGGAATCGAACCCGGGACCTCGTGCGCGGGAAGCGAGAATGCTACCGCAAGACCACGAGCATTATATAATATTTCGTGTACTATACAGCTATACACTTGAGCAGCTAAATTTCTGGAGATAATTTTCAAATATAAACCTCATACTCTTTAAACACTTGATTCAAAAATGTTTTAAGACAGTTGCGCATAGCATTGGCTAAGTAGAAAAAATGTCTGAAGAAAGACATGTGTAGGATAATTTCTATAGAAGTAGAATACTTAATATTTTGACACTTACTTTGATGTAATGTTGTGTAGAAGGAAACTTAACCGAGTTGTAAAAACTTGATACGTACTATTAAATACAAAATTATTGAAGTTGTAAAAAGTGTCTCACTCTGGCTGTAATTCCACCTCTGTTGGCAATAAGACAAAACTGTAAATTTACTGTGGAAAGTTAAGGCAGCCAGAATTTGTCAAGTTGTTTTAAAAGCCGCATGTTTAAAAAACTTCTTCCTTATAATTATGACTTGAAAGAACATTATTACAACTTTACTGTTATACAAATATACTGTAGTGGACATTAAGATCCAATATTTAACACATCAAGAGAATGTTGTGTGCAATGATAAAGGTACACTTCAGTTACAATTGGGACATTATTATTTTTTATTATTATTATTGTTTTGTTATTCACAGTGAAACAACCAGAAGTGCAAAAATAAGCAGTGCATATTATACTGATAATAGTTACTAACTTTATCACCTGTTACTAACTTTATCACCTGTCAGTAACTACAGTAATTAGTTGTAGAAGGGGGAGATGGAGAAAAAAAGGGGATGAGTTTAATAGAAATTTGGAAGACCTATGATAAAATAAGGTAGACACAATAGACAACATTCCTTCAGAATTTCTGAAATCATTGGGAGATATGGCAACCAAGCAACTGCAAGTTGGTGCATATGATCTATAAGTTAGAAAAATTTCATCCACACAGTCCCGAATACAGCAAAGACACATAAGTGCAAGAACTATCATACAGTCAGCTTAACAGTTCATGCATCCAAGTTGCCAATAAGAATAATATACAGAAGAATTGAAAACGAAACTGAGGATCTGTTAAATTACAGCCAGTTTGCTTTCGAAAAGGTAAGGACACCAGAGAGGCAGTCTTAACTTTGTGACTGATAATGGAAGTAAGAAGAAAGGAAGATCAAGACACATTCATACGATTTGTTTACCTGGAAAAGCTGTATACAATGTAAAATTGCACAAGATGTTCAAAATTCTAAGAAAAATAGCAGTAAATTATGGGGAAAGGCAGATAATATGTAATTTGTACAAGAACCCAGAAAGAACAGTAGGAATGGAAGACCAAGAATGAAGCTCACATTAAAAAGGGTGTAAGACAGGGGTAGTCTTTTGGCCCTATTGTTCATACTCTGTATCAGAGGAGCAGTGGCAGAAATAAAAGATAGGTTCAAGAGTGGGATTAAAATTCAGGGTGAAAGGATATCAATGATAAGATTCACTGATGAAATTACTATCCTTGATAGAAGTGAAGAAGAATTACAGGACCTGTTGAAAGGAAAAGAACACAGAGTATGGATTGAGAGTAAATTGAGGAAATACTAAAGAGGAATAGTAGAAATCAAATTAGCGATAAACTTAACACAAGAGTGGGGACCTGGAAGTAGATGAAGTTACGGAAATCTCTTACCTTGGAAATGAAATAAAACATAATAGATTAAGCAAGCTGGACAACAAAAAGCAGGAAGCACAGGTGACAGAGGGCATTCCTGGCCAAGAGAAGACAGCTGGTACCAAACATTGATCATAACCTATGAAAGAAATTTCTGAGAATGTATTTTTGGAACAAACCAATATATGGTAGTGAATTGTGGACTGTGGGAAAACTGGAAAAGGAGGGAATCTAAGTGTTTGAAATGTGGTGCTAATGTGGTGCTATAGAAGTATGTTGAAAATTAAGTGGTGGTCTGGTCAAATACGAAATGAAGTTGTTCTCTTTAGAATTAGTGAAGAGAGGAGCATGTGGAAAACACTGATAGGAAGTGGGGACAGGATAAATGCACACCTGTTATGACATCAGGGAATAACTTCCACAGTACTACAGGAAGCTGTAGAGCGTAGAACTGCAGGGGAAGACAGAGATTGGAATACATCCCACAAATAATTGAGGAGACAAGGTGCAAGTGCTACTCTGAGATGAAGATGCTGGTAGAAGAGACGATAATCATCAGAGGCCATAATGAACCACTTGGTCAGAGGACTGATGATTCAACAAATTTCAACAATTAGAAGTACAAGTAGCCTCTTACCCGAAGCATTCAGATGCTAAGTGGAGCATCATGCATCAGTCAAACCTGTGAGGGTAATCCCAAAAGTAAGGTCTCCTATTTTTTTATAAGTACATAGAACTGTTTATTTCTATAATGGTTTACATCAATTTACACCTTGAACATTTAGCTATTTTTCGACATAATCCCCATTTCTGTCGATTCATTTTTGTAGACGCTGTGGCAGTTTTTGTATGTCCATGTCATACCAGCTCACCACCGTGCTGTTCAGACAGTTATGAACCTCTTCATCGGAGCTGAATCGCTTTCCAGCGAAACGTTCCTTTAACCTAGGGAACAGGCGATAGCCACTGGGCGCCAAGTCAGGATTATAGTGTGGGTGGGTAATTATGTTCCACTGAAACTGTTGCAGGATAGCAACTGTTTGCTGAGTGATGTGTGAGCGAGCGTTGTCATGGAGAATGTGTACACCTTTGCTCAACATTCCTCTTCTCCGATTCTGAATTGCTCATTTGAGTTTTTTCAGAGTCTCACAGTACCTGTCAGCATTAATTGTGGTCCCAGTGGGCATAAAGTCGAGCAACAATACCCATTTCCAATCCCAAAAAATGGTTGTCATGACTTCACTGGCAGACTGTGTTTGTTTGAATTTCGGCAGCTTTGGCAAAGAAGGATGCCGCCACTGGCGTGATTGTTGCTTTGGTCTCAGGTGTAAAGTGGTATGACCACTTAGTCCAGTAAGTTGTCCTGTTGAACTGCAAGGCAGTGAAGAAATGTGCGGGAAGCATCAACTCGTTGCCGCATGTGGTCCTCAGTCAGCATGTGTGGCACTCATCTTGCGCACACCTTCCAGTAGTTCAATGTTTCCGTTAAAATTCTGTGAGCGGTGCTTCGGGAAACCTCAGTAACCAACGGGCAGAGATCATCCAGGGTGATCCGCCTATCTTCACACGTGCTTTGCTCAACCTTCAACAGTGTCACCTCCGAAATTGACGGTCTCCCACTCCTTTGTTCATCGTGAATTTCGGTCCGACCAGCTGCAAACTCTCTACACTACTTACAAACATTTTTGACATCCATGCACGACTCACCATACACTTCCGTCAATTGGCGATGGATTTCAATCAGCGCAGTGCCCTTTGCGTTGATGATATCTTCATGAACTGGGTTCAGGGCCAAGACACCCAGTCCTCATTCCTACACCACCTCAACATCATTTCTGCCGTCACCTTCAGCTAGTCCTCCTCAATCAAACATGCCACATCTCCTTTAGCTCCATCCACACCTCTGTCCACATTAAACCCACTAACCTCCAACAGTACCTGTATTTTGACAGCTACCATCCCTTCCACACCAAAAATCCCTCCCATACAACCTAGCTACCCACAGTGGCATATCTGTAGTGCACTACCAACCAAACCTAGTCCACAGGCAGATTTCCTGTGCCATATCGCCCTCCCCCTCCTGTCTCCCATCACCCAAAGAATCAGTTACAAAAAGAGTTCTTTTCTCATCACCCTGGAATAGAACAATTGAACCATGTACTTTGTCAGTGCTTTCATTATCTCTCATTATGTCCTGAAATGAGGAACACCCCATCCATGACTCTTTCCACTCCACCTAAAGTGATGTTCTGTTGCCCACCCAATCTATACAACATCCTCGTCCACCCTATGCCACCCCTAATCCAAACTCCTCGCCACATCGATCATATCCCTGTGGTAGACCAAGATACAAGACCTGCCCAGTCCACCTGCCCAGTCCACCCACCGAGCACTGCCTACTGCAGCCCTGTCACAGGCTTATCATGTCTCATAGGAGGCTGGGTCACTTGTGAAAGAAGCCATGTCATATACCAACTCTGTTGCAAACATTGCATCGTCTTTTATGTTTGTATAACTACAATACTAGCTGTCCACCAGGATTTTACTTCTTGTTGTTGTGATCTTCAGTTCAGAGACTGGTTTGATGCAGCTCTCCATGCTACTCTATCCTGTGCAGGCCTCATTATCTCTGAATAACAACTGCAACCCACATCCTTCTGAATCTGCTTTCTGTGTTCATCTCTTGGCCTCCCTTTATGATATTTACTCTCCCGGCTTCCCTCCAATACTAAATTGGTGATCCCTTGAGTACTCAGAACGTTTCCTACCAACCGATGCCTTCTTCTAGTCAATTTGTGCCACAAATTCCTCTCTTCTCACCAATTCTATTCAGTACCTCCTCATTAGTACATGACTTACCCATCTAATCTTCAGCATTCTTCTGTAGCACCAAATTTCGAAAGCTTCTATTTTCTTTTTGTCCACACCATTTATCGTCTATGTTTCACTTCCGTACATGGCTACACTATGTACAAATAGTTTCAGAAGAGACTTCCTGACACTTAAATCTACACTTTAGGTTAACAAAATTCTCCTCTTCAGAAGCACTTTCCTTGCCATAGCCAGTCTGTATTTTATTTCCTCTCTACTTCGACCAACATAAGTTATTTTGCTCCCAGATAGCAAAACTAATTTACTACTTTAAGTGTGTCATTTCCTAATCTGATTCCCTCGGCATCACTTGATTTAATTCAACTACATTCCATTATCCTCGTTTCGCTTTTGTTGATGTTCATCTCAAATCCTCCTTTCAAGACACTGTCCATTCCGTTCAGCTGCTCTACCAGGTCCTTTGTTGTATCTGACAGAATTACAATTTCATCAGCAAACCTCAAAGTTTTTATTTCTTCTCTGTGCACTTTCATTCCTACTCCAAATTTTTCTTTTGTTTCCTTTACTGCTTGCTCAGTACACAGATTGAATAAAATCGGGGATAGGCTACAACTCAAGTCTCACTTCCTTTCATGCTTCTCGACTCTCATAACTGCACAAATTATAAACAGCCTTTCACTCCCGGTGTCTTACATCTGCCACCTTCAGAATTTGAGAGAGAGTATTCCAACCAACATTGTCAAAAGCTTTTTCTAAGTCTACAAATGCTAGTAACATAGATTTGCCTTTCCTTAATCTATCTTCTAAGATAAGTCGTAGGATCAGTATTGCCTCACATATTCCTGCATTTCTCTGGCTTCTACCACATTTTCCATTCATTTGTAAACAATTCATGTTAGTATTTTGCACCCATGACTTATTAAATTGATAGTTTGGTAATTTTCACATCTGTCAACACCTGCTTTCTTTGGAATTGGAATTATTATATTCTTCTTGAAGTCTGAGGGTATTTCGTCTCATACATCTTGCTCATCAGATGTAAGAGTCTTGTCATGGCTGTCTCTCTCTAGGCTATCAGTAATTCTAATGGGAAGTTGTCTACTCCTGGGACCTTGTTTCGACTTCTGTCTTTCAGCACTCTGTTAAATTCTTCACGCAGTATCATATCTCCCATTTCATCTTCATCCATGACCTCTTCCATTTCAATAATATTGCCCTCAAGTACATCACCCTTGTATGGACCCTCTATATATTTCTTCCCACTTTTTGCTTTTCCTTCTTTGCTCAGGACTGGTTTTTCATCTGAGCTCGTGATATTCACACAGGTGATTCTCTTTTCTCCAAAGGTCTCTTTAATTTTCCTGTGGGCAGTATCTATCTTACCCCTAGTGATACATGCCTCTACATCCTTACATTTGTCCTCAAGCCATCCCTGCTTAGCAGTTTTGCACTTCCTGTTGATCTCATTTTTGAGCCGTTTGTATTCCTTTTTGCCTGCTTCATTTACTGCACTTTTATATTTTCTCTTTCATCAATTAAATTCAATATTTCTTCTGTTACCCAAGGATTTCTACTAGCCCTTGTCTTTTTACCTACTTGATCCTCTGCTGCCTTCACTATTTCATCTCCCAAAGCTATACATTTTTCTTCTACTGTATTTCTTTCCCCTGTTCTTGTCAGTCGTTCCCTAATGCTCACTCTGAAACTCTCTACAACATCTGGTTCTTTCAGTTTATCCAGGTCCCATCTCCTTAAATTCATAACTTTTTGCAGTTTCTTCAGTTTTAATCTACAGTTCATAACCAATAAATTTTTGTCAGAATCCACATCTGACCCTGGAAATGTCTTACAATTTATAACCTGGTTCCTAAATCTCTGTCTTACCATTATATAATCTATCTGAAATGTTTCAGTGTCTCCAGGCCTCTTCCATGTATACAACCTTCAGGATTCTTAAACTAAGTGTTAGCTATGATTACGTTATGCTCTGTGCAAAATTCTACCAGGCGGTTTCCTCTTTCATTCCTTACCCCCAGTCCATATTCACCTACTATTTTTTCCTTCTCTTCCTTTTGCTACAGTTGAATCCCGGTCCCCCATGACTATTAAATTTTTGGTCTCCCTGAACTATCTGAATAATTTCTTTTATTGCATCATAGATTTCCTTAATCTCTTCATCATCTGCAGAGCTAGTTGGCATATTAACTTGTACTACTGTGGTAGATGTGAGCTTCGTGTCTATCTTGGCTACAATAATGCATTCAGTACGCTGTTCGTACTAGCTTATCCTCGTTTGTATTTTTTATTCATTATTAAACCTACTCCTGCATTACCATTATTTGATTTTGTATTTATAACCCTGTATTCACCTGACCGGAAGCTTTGTTCCTCCTGCCACCAAACTTCACTAATTCCCACTATATCTAACTTTAACCTATCCATTTCCCTTTTCAAATATTCTAACCTACCTGCCCAATTAAGGGATCTGACATTCCAAACTCCGATATGTAGAATGCCAGTTTTGTTTCTCCTGATAACAATGTCCTCCTGAGTATTCTCCATAGATCGAAATGAGGGACTATGGGACTATTTTACCTCCAGAATATTCTACCCAAGAGGACACCATCATCATTTAACCACACAGTAAAGTGCATGCCCTCGGGAAAAATTATGGCTGTAGTTCCTCTTGCTTTCAGCTGCTCGCAGTACCAGCACAGCAAGACTGTTTTGGTTAATGTACCATGCCAGATCAGTCACTCATCCAGACTGTTGCCCCTGCAACTACTGAAAAGGCTGCTGCCCGTTTTCAGAAACCACACGTTTGTCTGTCCTCTCAACAGATACCCCTCTGTTGTGGTTGCACCTACGGTACAGTTATCTGCATCACTGAGGCACGCTAGCCTCCCCACAAATGGCATGGTCCTTGGTTCTTTTGTATTGACCTGAATACGTCAACTGGAAAAGTTTAATAGGTTCTGTCATCCTGAACTACTTACCCATCTCCTAAATTCAGTTTGAAAGAATGTCATTTTGCATTCTAACTTTTCCTCATACAAAATCAAGTTTGTGTCGACCACTAATACTGTTTTTATAGTATACCAGACAACTAAAACTTGTATAATGCAACTGTGGTACAGTTAGTAAGGTTCAAGTGACAGTACCTTATTGACAGGGTCACATTCTCCTATGTGATTCTAAAACTTTTCAGAGGATCCAATATTGCAATATGTGACACATTTAAAAACCTACAGACCTTCAGGGGATCTGCATAGTTGCAGCAAAAGAGGCAGCTTGAATGGTTGTGCCTGCTGACTCGTACTTTTTAAATCGGGCTTGCCACTCTCACTTAGTGTCATGATTTGAACTAAAAAAGTGAGTGTAATCTGAAATAGTGTAATCAGTGGACACAATTGTAACAACAGAATAATTTAAAAAAATTAAAAGCAGAAAATTGTTTATTTCTCGTATGATATCTCATATGATATTTCTCATATGATACATAAACCTTTGCCAAGTTGCTGGTAGCATTAGGTATTACCTTCTCAGCCAAAGCAGAGCATCTGTTGCATAGTTGCCATTTTCTTGTTTCTCTATAAGAATCATGTCATTAAGGTACATGAACCGTTCTTTGTTAGTTTCATACTTCTCTGTAAGTTTCTGCAAAAAAGAGAGACAAAAATGGAATTGACTTAGTACCAGCAAAGGAGAACAATATTAGACCTAGAAAATTAGGACCACTAGTTTATGCATTGACTTTCGAGTTGACACAAAAAAATGCCTCAAAGTGGTTGCTGTTGCTGATTTTATTACTGGTTTCAAAGCTGCCACTGCTATGACATATTATTACATTAACTCACACTAGGCAGTGTTCTCATTTATTCTACCACTTTTAAACTGTTTTTTACCAAATAACTGTGGCAAATGCTAGTATGTTCTGCTGATCAGCACAAGGAAAGTATAAACATGTGTCATAATTTTGTATTATAAATTTTAAATGAATTGTGTTGAAAAACCTACGTCTGTTGTTTGTTTCATGTTCTAAAAACAAGTCCGGACAGGGTGTTTTGGTGCTGTGCTGATGACGTGGCAGTGGGTGTACTGGGCACTATTTAGAGTACACACAAGAACCATAGGGCTACAGCTGACATGAAGACATTGTTGAGACCTATATATTGAGCATTAAAATTTCTTGTTAATAAAATGAGATGATGAATTTTGACTCACTGTTGTATCTGATACCAAGCTGGGAACATTAAAATTTGTGTTTGCCAGGTATGTGTGTAAAGTCAATTGTTGGTGTTCAATAAACAATATGTAATATTGTGATGGCTCAAAAGTAACTGATAATTTAATACAGATCTATATAACATTTTGGGACTTACATTCAAAGGACGATTTATCATCCAACTTTAATGGAGTTTCTTAGAGTTCAGATTAAGTCTAGGAAAGTTTTAAATGAATGATAAAGACAAAGGTTTTGCACATCTGAAGTGATAGGAGTATCTCTGAATTCACATATTAGACCTTTAGCAGAATATTAGGAACTTTAACTCTATTAATAATCACTTTCTACTTGGCAGGCTGCAACAAGAATTATCACAAAAAGTTTCAAATTCAGTTTATGTGAATTTTGAGCTAAGTGATCTAAAGTTGAACTATTAATGGCATTTAACTTGGACAGATAGAACCTAACTGTGAATGCTACTGGTTTATTGCAGTCAGTTTAATCTCTCAACGGCAAATACTGAAGTGAAATTTGTGTGTGTACACTTGCAATTCTTGGTGTGCATGTTACCACTGACTGTGTTTCAGTTTGAACACTAATCTAATTAATGGAGTTTGTAGCATGAAAGTTAATGGAGACAGTTATTTAAATGCTTATATTCTGAAAAAGCTTATCAGAAGAAATTATCATTATAGATGTACTGAAAGAAGAAAACGCAGCCAGAGATTGACCATATGTTTGAACATTGATTTATTGGGACCATTTGTTTCAAAAAATTGCAAACTTTTATCCACAAATGAAATTCAGCATTCTACATCCAAAATATTTCTGGTTCTACTTCCTGTTGGTGAAAAGGCTCTGCCTACCCTACTATGAGGATAGGAGGAGAATTAACTGCATGGAGATTAATTTGGATTCATTTTGTTCCTAGCCAGACTACAATTTTGCATCTAGGGTATGGCGATACATGGTCACAACATAAACCACAGAAGAAATTAAAAGTCCTTATCCATTAAAGAATTATCATCATCATAAGAAGCCTGTAGTTGACATGAGGAGTGACTCTGAACAGCATGTTGCCCAGCATATGCTGGTGGCTGGACAAGTTGATATTTTATCATCATGCATGTCAACTACCACTTCAAAATGCCTAAAATAGCCTAAATTTGCCAATAGTGGAATATAAATGATAACAGGTGTCAAGGGTGGAAATGACTTGAGGAATTCTAAAAATGCTAAATTGTGCCTCATTCCAGGTACATACACTGTTTTACTACTACTGTAACCTACAGTAAATATTCTGAGGGAAAAAAAAAATCATGTCAAGAAGGAGTTGTGCTATATAAACTTAAGTTGGAACATGTGTTTCTACATCTGAAAGATGATGTATATTCCAATTTCGGGTGAGTCATAGAAGAGTTGGGCTAGCAACACCACTATGAGGATGCAAATCAGGTTTGCTTTAAATACACGCTGTAACAGTCATGAGCATTAGTTACATTTGAAATGGAATGTGGTGAACTGATCTTAGTCAAGAATGACTGTTAGGCGACAAAGAAGCCACTACCAACACCTCACTGAGTTTTAATGACATCATGTGGTTGGGTTATGCGAAGCCGGATGTTCCTTTACCAATACTGAAAAAAGAAGTAGCAGGAATGTAGTCACTGTACGTGACTGCTGGCAGCAGTGGTCATGACAATGTACTGTCATTAGCACTACTGAGAGGATCTTTGTGTTCAGTGTACAGTTCTGGTGCATCCTACTGAATCTGCAGCAGCAATCTGAGCAGCAGTTGGCACTACAGTGACACCACGTACTGTTACAAACTGGTTACTTCGAGGACAGCTCTGAGCCAGTCTCCCTTGTAGTGCACATTCATTGACCTCAAACCACCACCATTTGCAACTTCAATGGTGTCAAGCAAGAGCTCATTGGGGGACAAGGTGGAGGTCTTTTGTGTTTTCTAATGAAATCTGGTTCTGTCTCAGAGCCAGAGATGATCATGTGTTGGTTAGGAGGAGGCCAGCAGAGGGCCTGCAACCAACCTTGCTTGCATGCTAGACACACTGGACCTGTGTAGTTATGGTCTAGAGTGTGATTATGTATGACACCAAGAGCACTCTTGTGGTTATCCCATGCACCCTGATTGCAAATTTGTAAGTCAGTCTGGTGATTCAACCTGTTGTGCTGCCATTCATGAACAGCATTCCAAGGTGGTGTTTTCCAAAAGGATATTGCCCACCCACATTCCACTGTTGTAACCCACCATGCTCTACAGAGTGTCAACATGTTGCTCTGGCCTGCTCGATCACTACATCTGTCTCCAGTTGAGCACGTATGTGACATCATCGGACGACAACTACCGTGTCATCCATAACCAATATTAACCGTCCCTGTATTGACCGACCAAGTGCAACAGGCACAGTACTCCAGCCCACAAATTAACATCCAGCACCTGTACAACACAATGCCATGCACATCTGCAACCTTGAATTCAACATTCTGATGGTTACAATGGGTATTAATGTTCTAGCATTTCACATTTGCAATGGCTGACCTTGTGCTTACATTAAACAGTGATCTTGCAATGTTAATCTCTTAAATATATTACCTAGACAAACGTATCCCCAAAATTTAATTACTCTAAATTAATTATTCTTGGGTGTTGCAATATTTTTTTCATCAGTGTAGTTGTTACAAGTGGGACCAAACAGTGTTCCATATAGGTAGTGATATAAATAATATCAGACATAATCTCCAAAACTATCTTATTCATTGAGGAAACTTTTATTCCAAAACTCAAAAATAGTTACAAAAATATTTATCTTTGTCTCACTGAAAATTGATGCTTGATCTGTCAATTATGCTACATAATCATTTCCTAATTCTCTTCCCCACACCACCAGTTTCCCAATAACTCAGTTTATCACACATTTTCATAATCTGCAAACATTTACTTTCCAGTGATAAGATTGTGGAGGTGAGATATAGTATCTGCCCGGAAGTCTTTATCTATAGTCCAGATAAATTTCACATGTTTGGTTTCTGATTCTCTCTCTTTCTCATCAAAATGTTAAAAACTGTTTCAAAACTATTTCTTTAGAGAGTTATTACATCTTTCAGCGAGTGTATTCACAGGAACAATGTATGTCAGCAAACTGACAAGTGCGTCAAAATCAAAGATATGACAGACCTGAGCAAAATAATTCTATATAAATTTGTTCACAGGCTCGAAGTCAGTTTAATCTTGGAGCTGAACTGTGTACTCATCCTAAAAAAAGTCTCCTGTGCTTCCAATTAAGGAACTTATGATGAATATACAGATATATTTTTAATTAATGACAACATACAACCATTGAAACATATAATGGAAAGCGTAGTGCTGTAGTTGGGCCGGTATGGTGTACTATCCTAAAACCAACACTCGTCATAAGTGTACCAGTTATACTTCCTTTTTAAAAATATAAAAAATAGTCAAACTGTAAATTGTCAAATGGATTTCAGAAAGAAAAATTGGAGATGATTATTGATTATTTACTTGTTCAGGGTTATCTTGTGGCACAACTCAAAACAAAAATGGAATTGAATATTATTCTCTCTGACTAATGCTTCTTCGACTGGCCAGATATATAATATATGCTGAGTTGTTGGCAACACTGTCAGCTTTGCTTCTTTTTACAGCAAATGTTTGGGTGTGCGTTTTGAGAGCCATACTGTGCCATTGTTTAATTTGAGTCTGTTTTGTTAGGTACTGTTTGTGTATGTGTGTGGGGAGAGATATATAGATACAGAGAGAGAGAGAGAGAGAGAGAGAGAGAGAGAGAGACTCATTGTAATTTGTAATTTCAAATAATAATGAGCTTGCTTCACTGGTTAAATAATGGCAAATGAAAAACTCCAGATAACAGAGAAGTTGAAGAGAACAGTGCTAACTGTGACCAATCAAGTCCTTTGAAAAGAACTATCATCTCAAAGGACAAAGATTTTGAGGAGGAACTTAAGAATGTAGGCTTTAATTCAATTATTATTTCTGTTCAAGTAAGTTCAGTGATTCTAGATTATCCCTGGCTGGTTGGATGGTTTAAGTGAGTGGGGAGGGGTGGGGGTGGGGTGGGGGGGCAAACACTGCCAGGTTATCGGACCCTTGGTTCCACTTGCTTAAAATAATTCCACAACGGTCGGAGTAAAATAATCGAGACAAACAACACACAGCTGGAAGAAAGGAGAAAACCACAAGAATGACAGAAGGACAACAAACACTAAAATGGCCAAAATCGGACTAGAAAATCACAGAGAGACACAAGAAACATGTAGAAGAGATCAAAACAATAGAGCAGTTTACCATGACTGGCTGACCATGAGAATAAAAAGGAGCAGCCAGCAACACTGCAACACATCAAGACCTCCACCCTAAAAGCACTAGGGTGGACACAGAGGGGCAAAGGACTTGCGCTGAAACTTATATCAAATGATAAAACCCACCCTAACAAATAAAATGTAAAACTAAAGCTGCTGTTGAGGCATTGTCACCCAATGCCGAAGATAGGGTGCTGGGAACGTTAAAAGTCTGCTGCAGAGAAGCTAGAAGTGAGCGTCCAGCAAGAGGTGGACAACCGTGATTTGTGAGCCACAGCGACACTGAGGTGGGTCCTTGCTACGGAGGAGGTAACTACGCGTTAGTCACATATGGCCAATACGGAACAGGCATAGGACAACTGATTCCCTGCGAGAGGACCGCATGGAAGACTTCCACACATTCATAGTCTCCTTAATGACACGCAGTTTGTTGTGTGTACTGTTATGCCATTCTGTCTACCAAAGCCAAAAAACCCTGCGGTGTAAGATAGAACGCAGGTCAGTTTCGGAGATGCCCATCTCCAGAAGCAAAACCGCTTAGCCTGTTTGGCCAGCACTTCCGCTTAAGCTGACAAAGGTGAGGTACCCAAGTCAATCGGGCATCAAAAACCAGTCCTAAGAATCAATATGTCTCCACTACAGTGAGTGGATTGTCATTGGGTAAAGTTCTGATTCTGGGTGAATGTTGCAACGCTGAGAGAAATGCACGATACATGACTTCCCAGCTGAAAACTGGAAGTTGTGGGCTAGAGCCTATGACTGCGCCTTGTGAATGGCTCCCTGTAGGCGCCACTCAGCAACACTAGTACTGGAGGAGTAGTACGAAATGCAGAAGTCATCTGCAAACAGAGAAGGTGAGACCGACGGCCCTACAGTTGCTGCTAGACCATTAATAGCCACTAAAAATAGAGACATACTCAATACGGAGCCCTGAGGCACACTATTCTCCTGAATACGGGCGGGGAGGGTGGGGTTGGGGGGGGGGGCTATGGGATGCACCGACTTGGACACGGAAAGTACGGAGTGACAGGAAGTTTTGGACAAAAATTGGTAGCGGGCCCTGGAGACCCCACTCAGACAATGCGGCAAGGATATGATGTCGGCAGGTCGTGTTGTATGCTTTACGTAAATCAAAAGAGACAGCAACCAGATGTTGGCATCTAGAAAAAGCTGTTCAGGTGGCTGACTCGAGGCACACAAGATTATCAGTGGTAGAGTGACCCTGCCGGAAGCTGTCCTGACATGCAGCCAGTAGGCCACGTGACTCCAGGACCCAACCCAAACGTCGACACACCATATGTTCCAGCAGCTTACAAAGAAAGTTGGTGAGGCTGATGGGCTGGTAGCTATCCACATCAAGTGGATTTTGAAGCTGGTGAATGCAGGCACGGAGCCGCTTAAAGGTTATTAGGTGCTCTAGGGAAGGGTGCTGCTTATGTTGCTGTAGAGGTCACTGATGCTCTTTAATTGCCTCAGCGACTTCCAGTGACCACCAAGGGACTGTCTTTTGCCAGGGGGGAGGGGGGGGGGGGCCAAAAGAACGAGGAATGGCATTTTCCACCTCAGAAACGACCGTTGTAGTGACCTACTCAATGACAACATCGATGGCACCATGTGGGGGAGATTCAACAGTGACAGCAAAAGTGTAGGCTTCCCAGACTGCCTTGTTTAAAGCCCATCTGGGTAGGCATCCATCGGCATGACACCAGGGGAGTGACAGGAAGATGGGGAAGTGGTCACTACCACACAGGTTGTCATGTGCTCTCCAGTAGATAGACGGGAGAAGGCCAGGACTGCAAACCGAGTGATCAATAGCCAAATATGTGCCATGTGCCACACTGAAATGTGTGGGGCACCTGTATTTAAGAGGCAGAGGCTGCGTTGAGACAGTAAATTTTCGACCACCGTACCTTGGCTAGTAAGCATCGCACCACCCCACAAGGGGTTATGCGCATTAAAATCTCCCAAAAGTAGGAAAGGTTTAGGGAGTTGATCAATCAGTGCAGCCAATAAGTTCAGGGGTACTGCACCATCTGGAGGAAGATATACATTGTAGACAGTTATTTCCTGTGTCGTCTTTATCCTGACAGCCACAGCTTCAAGAGAGGTTTAAAGTGGGCACAGGTTCACTACATACTGAGTTCAGGACATAGATGCAAACTCCACCTGACACACTTATTATAGTCGCTACAGTTCCTGTAATATTCCTTATAGCCGTGGAGGGCAGGGGTCCGCATTGCTGGGAACCAGGTTTCCTGGAGGGCAATGCAGAAAGCAGGTGTAAAGCTTAACAGTTGCCGTAGCTCAGCCAGGTAGTGGAAAAAACAGCCACAATTCCACTGGAGGATTACATGATCATGAGACTGGGAAAGCATGAAACACTCAATGAGGCAGTCTATGCCTCAGGGTCACCTGCTGCCACCAGATGAGTACCTGTGCAATCGACATCCATTGTGTCTGAGGGCCCAGCAACATCTAGGTCCTCAGCGGACACCAGAATCTCCACCTCATCCTCAGACACAAAGCTTGTAGGTAATGGTGGTTTGGGTGCCAGCGCAGTGCCTTGGTTCTTGGGGGTCTTTTTCTTTTTAGGTTTCTCTCGCTGGTCCTTAGGTTTGTCAGGCTGGGAGGGCTTCACTTCTTCAGTCTCAGGGACTGAGGAGGACCCTGAATCCCTATGACCAGCTACCAGTGGTTGCTTCAGCGACGGGTGGGTGTCAGTTTTGCCACTGGTAGGAACATGGGAAGGGAGTGACCCGAAGGATCCCTTCCTGCCAAGAGGAGCCGAAGAAGACTTTCGCTTCTCCGTCTGAAAAGTGGGGACTGATGTCACTGACGGTTGGGGGGGGGCTCCTGTAGTAGGTTGTGCAGGAGCAACAGGAGGGAAGTAACCCCCCCCCCCCCCCACCACCACCACCACCACCACTACCACCACCACCAAGGGGGCAGGTGGAGTCTGACGGCTCAGAGCCAACTGAACGCGGCGGAACGGAAGATGGTAGAACAGATGTTGTAGCAGCAGCATAGGTTGATGTCATATGCACAGTATGTAGCCTCTCATACTTTCTCTTGGTCTCAGTGTAGTCGGTCCAGGGTGTTGTATTCCATTATTTTTCTTTCTTTCTGGAGAATCCTACAGTCTGGCAAGCAAGGCGAATGGGAGGTGGAGCACAGGGAGTATTGGGATGTGAAGGGCATCCACAATCCTGACAGGTGACGCTGGAAGTACAGTGGGAAGACATATATGGCTGAATTCCAGCACTTAAAGCACCGCATCGGGGGAGGGATATATGGCTTTATGTCACAGCGGTAGACCATCACCTTGACCTTCTCGGGTAATGTGTCACCCTTGAAGGCCAAGATGAAGGCACTGGTGGCAACCTGATTAGCCCTTGGACCCTGGCGGATGTGCCGAATGAAATGGACACCTCGCCACTCTAAATTGGCATGCAGCTCATCTTCAGGCTGCAAAAGATGGTCCCTGGTGAAATATGATACCCTGGACCTTATTTAAGCTCTTATGGGGCGTGATGGAAACAGAAACATCCCCCAGCTTGTCACAGGCGAGTAGTGCCCTTGATTGGGCAGAGGATGCTATTTTGATCAAGACCGACCTTGATCGCATTTTGGACAAGCCCCCCATCTTCCCAAACTTGTCCTCTAAATGCTCCACAAAAAACTGAGGTTTCATTGACAAGAAAGATTCACCATCAACTCTCGTACATACGAGGTACCGGGATGAATAAGCTTCGCTGCCATCCTTAGCCTGGTGTTCCTCTCACGGTGTGGCCAGAGGGAGGAATGATTCGGGGTATTTCTTAGCACTTAAGTTAGACCTTGACCACTTAGAGACTGCTGGTGTTTGACCGCCAGCAAAAGATAACGTACTACACTTCATAGCATGTCATCCACCCTGATGCCAGGGGGGTACCCCACAGGCACCACCCCACCACAGCAAAGGCCACCTGGCAGGATGGCCATTGCCGTGAGTCCCGATGTCCCAGAGTGACGGGTATCTACTCCTTGGCATATGTGGGGAGTTAACGGTGCAGGCATCGCTGTGTGGTCAGGGGACTACAACCAGCAGGGTACAAGGCGGCCCCACCACAATGGACTTGCTACCACGCTGGATATCAGGTGCAAAGAAGTCCGTTAGCAACACCAGCCCACAAAGTGATACTGCACAATGGGTGGAGGAAAATGCACCCAGGAGGGTGACCCCACCCAACGACTGGAGAACAGGCGGAAGTGCAGATCCATGCCGATGAAGGATGCGAGAGGTCTCAGCGCATAATAGACACGATGCCCCATGTAAGGTGCCTTTTTGCAACTGGCTCGCTCTTTGGAAATATTTGGAAGAATGGAGGTCAAACTATACAGGGGACCATCACATAAAGGCCGAAACATGTGAGACTCCTTTTAGTTGCCTCTTACAAAAGTCAGGAATATCTCGTGCCTGTTCTAACCCCCGGACCCACAGGGGGGCCAGAAAGTTGGTCGGAATCTCAGTACAGTTACTTTAAGACTGAAAACAGCTGGCAAGTAATAAAAAACAAAAAGCTGTGGTGTTCGTATTGTGCTGAAGCTAGCAGGCATGGTTTGGGACAAAAGCGAGATTCAGGATTAAAGCCAGCTACACGAGTCATTCAGTAATTAAAGAGACAAATTGGTCTCAGGAAAAAACTGTTGGTAGGGCAAGTTTGGTACTTTTGTAGTTTTAAGTTGGCATCACTGAGATGAGCCCTGGGCAGTTTATGTATCAACATCATTTTGTTTATAACCTCAAAAATACATTTAAGGATGGCGAGTCCACTTGAAACGTCCACATTAGTTAAACAACATTCTGTTATTTGTTTTTTACTTGCTGAAGGCAAGAAACCAGTGAATATATACTGCAGAATGTCTAAAGTTTATGGTGAAGGTTGTATGAATCGTGCAAATTTTTACAAGTGGGTAGAGCAGTTCAAAAATGATCGTGACTCAGTGACTGACTAACAGCGTTCTGGCCAACCAGTTGCAGTTTCAACTCCCTCACTTGAAAGTCGAACTGATGATATTATTTGTGCCGACAGCCATATGACTGTGGAAATGATAGTTGATAAGGTTCAAGTTAGTACTGGTACAGTTTATAACATTATCTGTAACAAGCTGAAGTACTGCAAAACATGTGCAAGATGGGCTAAGGAGTTTATGCAGCTACACAAGGTAACGAGGTTGAGAGTGTGCACAGAGCTAACAGAACGTTATGAAAGAGAACAAAATTTTAACTTGTGATGAAACTTGGGTTCTCTATTATGAGCCAGAAACAAAAAGACAAAGCATGGAGTGGAAGTATACCAACTCACCTGTCAAGAAAAAATTCAAAGCATCAGCAGGAAGTCATGTTGACAGTGTTTTTGGATGCTGAAGGTCCAGTTTCTTGCGATTATCTTGAACAGCAGCATACAATGAACAGCCAATACTACTCAGATTTGCTTTTAAACAAAGTGAAGCCAGCTGTGAGAGGGAGATGTCGCAGATCTCAGAGGAGAGGTGTGATTCTCCAGCAAGACAATGCACATCCTCATATTGCTCAACTAACCTGTGACACCATTGACAAAATGGGCTGTGAAGTACTGCCTCATCCCCCTTACGGTCCTGATTTAGCACCTAATGATTTCCATTTGTTTAGTGCACTGAAGGAGGCATTACGTGGGAAGAGGTTCCAGGACAACGAGGATGTGAAAAAGTTTGTGGGAAATTGGTTCAAAACATCAAGATAAAGAGTTCTTTGCAGCTGGAATAAAAAAGCTTGTAGTCCGTTGGAACAAGTGCATAAATGTTCACGGGGATTATGTAGAAAAGTAGAAAAATAATTTTTTTTAAATAAACACTTTTTTCTCCAGACCAATTTGGCTCTTTAAATATTGAATGACCCTAGTAAAAAGCGAGTTGATGGGGAGTTACTTATTTTGAATATACAAAAGAAATGCGGAAAAATGGTTTGAAAAAAGAAAATACATGAACATAAAAAATCAATGAGTCATAAAAGTGCAGAGCAGACTAAGGCTAGGGCTGGGAGAAAAATTTTAGAAAGAGGAGTAGATACAATGTTAGTTAATCAGTGTGAGACTACAAGTATACTGATTAGAACAGCATATAAAGAGGCAAAGCTAGGAAGACCATTAACTGATTTTCCAATAGACATTCATGTCCAGGAACTTAATGGTCTGAATATGGGAAAAGTCTTACATTCCAAGTTCAGTTGTACAAGATTACTGATCATATTGCTACAGAAATGAGAAAGAGAATAATAGCTTATCACCTCATACAAAGTAATATTAGAATACGTGTTATCGTAGACAAGCCACTACTTGCAGTAATTTGTGTGTTGTGTTTGTGATGTGCCATGTCAGAAAACACTGTAATTCATTTTTTGGGATCTCACTGAACTTAAAGACAGCATGATCTGTATCACTTCAAGCAGGGGGGTTACCTTCATAGTCTCGGATGTTATTGAATTTAGCGTATGTTAAAATTCAGGAGTACATAAGAAACATTTATTTTTTGTTTTCTCCAAACAAATTCCTGCCCCGAGATACAGGCCTCCAAAGATGACACTGCGAGAACACCATTTTGAAGATGTGAATTTCAGAAAATGTTTTAAAATGCTTTATGTCTGTAATAGTCCTAGATATTTTGTTAGAGTTTTTTTTTTACTTGAAAGATAATTGCTTTATGATTACAATGGTATCCTCCATTTGGACATATCTGTTAAAGTTGTTTTACTGTCGCCTTTTGAATTTTTATTGTAATTTACAGAAATTTTTTTCTTCAAAAAAGCCAATCCAGAAAAGTTAGATTTTTTCTGTTGATTAGTACCATGTAGTACAATATTCTATGTAAAGGAGAGCTTCCACTTTTAAGTTCGGCAAGTTTCATTTTAAAAAATCATTTTTTTTTTAACTTTCAAGGGTACAGTATATCTTCACAGAAGCTGGTCCTTTTAATTTCTTTGTTACAATATTTATTTATATTGTCTTTGTTGCAGTTATTTCTGATCACTTTCTTTGTTGCAGTTATTTCTTTTCACTTCCATCATTGGAGATACTTCTTATACTTTGTTGTAGTTTTTTGTCAGTTTCTTTGTCGTGGTTGTTCATTGCAAGTTTCTCTATTGTAGTTACTCAGTGCTAATTTGTTTACTGAAGAGGCTTCTAAGAAATCTGAGACCATCCAGTTGATGCAATTGCAGTGTGTTTTATGAAAAGGATTGTTTGAAATGTCTTCTGACAGGGGCCACAGGAGAGTGAAGTGTGCGACTATTTGCATATCCATGAAAGAGTGATATACAGGACAAACAAAAAAACAGACTCTATTTCAAAGTGAAGGTGTTTCCAGTGAGGACTTTTTGTGTTCTAAATGTTTTGAGAGAATAACAACAATGATAGTATCTGAACAAGGTGAAGGTTACCATGGTGCAGATGATGCAGATTTTGCATTAACAGAGAAAATATTACATACCCTGAATCAATCAACTACAGAGGTAGGTGTTAGTCCTGTTAAGAAACAGTGGTCAGTGAAGTCGAGTCATAAGCTCTACGCATCAAGAAAGTGCAGAGAAATTACTAAAGCTATGGATGAATACACTACAGCAAAACTAACACCACACTCTTCAAAGTAGAAATTCCATCTTCATAAGAAAATGAACCAAAGCACTCTTGCACCTCTCGCCAGGAATTTTTCACAATTATCAATTCAGCTGTTGAATACTGTGCATCCTACAGTGAAAAGGTGCAAGTTTTAACTATTATTCCAGAGACATTTTCAAAGAAAACAATTTTGAACCATGACCATCAGTATCAAAGTACATGATAGACAACTCAAGAAATCTGAGGTCTGTAAAAGGAGTCTTTGGAAGACCAGATCCCTGTTATGGTCATCCTGTAAAAGCAGCTCAAGTTCAAATAGAGCAGTTATTTTATATGGAAGATAAATGGGACTGTTCTTGCCACAGTGTCAACAAAAAAGACACTATAACTGTAACAGTTGAAGATCAAAAAGTTGTGAAAGTGAACAGGTACACGACTCACAGTACTACAGAAACTTCTGCAATTTATGTGTGTACTGTGTGAATTTTGAACATTGTGTGGTAACTTTGAAGAACTTACTAGGGCACGTTTCATATGACACCTTGGTTGGGTGTGTGAAGTCATTAGTAGTCTGTGACACAAAACAAGAAACTTGTTTGTTTCAAGAATGTGGTGCCTGCCCTGGAAATGAAGGACCATTTTTACAGACTCTCGGCCTGGAAGAGAAGCAGATAACTCTGCAGAAATTACATATCCGACATGGGAGGAAAATATACTTATTAAGAAAACTGTTACCTTTGACAGTTTCATTGATGAACTTGGTAAATGATCAGTGAAAGCAGTAACACACCAGCATCTGAAGAAATTGCAACACCACCACATTGCAGAAGTGAAAGAGTGTGTACAGGCTGAAGAACTATGTTTAGTGCTTCACTGTTATTTTGCTGAGAATTGGTCTGTAACTCTCCTACGAGAAGTACAAGGGTATCATTGGAGTAATGACCAGGTTTCAGTTTTTACAGGAGTGACATATTTTCAAAACAAGACCACAAGTGTTGCAGTTATAGGTCATGACACAGGACATGACTCGGCACACGCTTTGCTAGCAATGCGCAAAATTCTTTGACTCCAAACAGGGGCGCAGAAGATGATCATTATTTCTGATGGTGCTCTTAGTCATTTTAAAAACAGTTACCAACTGTTTGAATTGAGTAAGTTGCTTGTGCCAACTGACTGGGTATACAGTGCTACTGGTCACAAGAAGGGGCCTTTCGATGGTGTAGGAGGCCTGCTGAAGCACCATGCTACAACACAATCTTTCCAGACCCAATACAGCTGCAATTCAGAATGCTGAGGATTTTACGAGAGTCGTGAAATCTTACACATGAAGGAAATTGGAGAATTATGAGCAGAAAAAGGAAGAATGGTCCAAACAAACTACTACTGTGAAAGGAGTTCAGAAGACACATTTTTGGACGTAAAGTGGGCCAACTCATATTGCATGCACTTTAAAGAGAAAGAAAGAAGAAATTTCGTTTGTTCGGCCAACACCTCAGAAACCGCAGGATAATATTCAGATTCACCACCTGAGAAGGGGGATGTTTGTGGCATGTGTGTATGACTGACTGGTGGATTGCTGAGATTGTAGACACCAGTTATGAGTTAAATGAAATTGTAGTGAACCTTATGCTACCACATGGACCAGCTGCTGGATATAGGTTTCCAGCTGAAGGACAGCAACAATGTGATCAGTGCTCAGTTCCTGTTCACAATGTTTTGAAAATTATAAGTTCTCCAGTTCCTATTGGTTCAACAGAGGGCATCACTCTATATCAAAGGAAGATACTGAAGCAGTGGCACACATTTTTGTTCATTGACTGGCTAATTTCAGTGCAAAACAGAAGGCATATAAGTTGTATAAATTGAAACCTTTAAGTCTTTGGACTTCTCACATACATTTTAGAACCACTTGAATGCTTGAAAAAATGTGTCTCTTACTCATCTTTCAAAACTAAGATTATGTTAAATAAGGTTAGTTTTTGATTTTTATGAGCCTGTTATGAGATAATGTGGTAATAAAACAGGTTTTGTGTGTGGCAAAAATTTCAGTTGTTTATAAAACCTGTTCAACCTAAAAGTGCAAACTCTCCTTTTCAAGGAATGTAGAACTATATGGTGCTAATCAACAGAAAAAAAAAAAATTAAATTTTATGGATTGATATTTTTGAAGTTTTTTTTCCATAAATCATAAAAAAAGTTCAGAACACTATAGTAAAAAACTTTGACAGATACATCCAAATGGAGGATTTATTTGTAATACTAAAGCAATTATCTTAAAAAAAACTAGAACTGATCCAGAGTACAGCATTTTAAAATTTTCCAAAATTCGCATCTTCAAAATGGTATGTGCAGTGTCACTGTAGCCATCTTAGTCTTTAATTTTAACGTATGCTAAATTCAATAACACCTGAGAATATGAAGGTAAGATTTTTTCTTAGTCTGCTTGAATTGGTATGGACTATGTCAGACACGAAAACCAGTTCAATTGAGGATACCATTTTGCAGAACCTGAGTTTTTATGATTTTCCTCATTCTTACCTAAAAGGTAACTTTATTGGATTTGCAAGTAATGGAGCCTTAGCAATATTAGGAGAGAGAAATGGAGCTGCTGAGGCATTACAGAACATGTTTCCTCACTTGACTGTTTGGCACTGTGCTATCCACAGACTCAAACTAGCAATACAAGACACAAGAGATGAGGTTGAAGATGTTACTAATTTCCATTTTTTCTTTGGTAAACTGTATTCTGTCTGTAGCATGTTGTCTAAAATTGAAGCTCAGCTAAGAGAATGTGCAGAAGATCTTGGCAAAAAACTAAATAAAGTTGGGAAAATATTTACCATCAGATTGGTTACCTTACGTGCTAGAACTGTGAAATCTGTTTGCAATAACTGTACACAACTTATCAACCATTTCATGGAAGCTGCTGCTGATAAATACAGGGATTCCAGAGAAAGGTCTAAATATGCAAGCCTTTGCAAAACTTTCACTGCTTCTGAGTTTGTTATAAATTTAGCAATTGGATACGATGCTCTACGTGAGCTTTCAGATTTATCTTTGCTTCTTCATCTACATCTACATGATTACTCTGCTATTCACAATAAAGTACCTGGCAGAGGGTTCAATGAACCATCTTCCAGCTGTCTCTCTACCATTCCACTCTCGAGTGGCACGCCGGGAAAAACGAGCACTTAAATTTTTCTGTGGGAGCCCTGATTTCTCTTATTTTATTGTGATGATCATTTCTCCCTATGTAGGTGGTTGCCAACAGAATGTTTTCGCAATCGGAGGAGAAAACTGGTGATTGAAATTTCATGAGAAGATCCCGTCGCAACGAAAAACGCCTTTGTTTTAATGATTGCCACTCCAATTCACATATCATGTCTGTGACACTATCTCTCCTATTTCGCGATGATACAAAATGAGCTGCCCTTCTTTGTACTTTTTCGATGTCATTCGTCAGTCCCACCTGATGTAGATCTCACACCACACAGCAATACTCCAGATTAGGGCAGACAAGCGTGGTGTAAGCAGTCTCTTTAGTAGACCTGTTGCACCTTCTAAGTGTTCTGCCAATGAATCACAGTCTTTGGTTTGCTCTACCCACAATATTATCTATGTGATCGTTCCAATTTAGGTTATTTGTAATTGTAATCCCTAAGTATTTAGTTGAATTTACAGTCTTCAGATTTGTGTGACTTATCATGTAATCGAAATTTAGCTGATTTCTTTTAGTACTCATGCGTATAACTTCACACTTTTCCTTATTCAGGGAGAATTGCCACTTTACGCACCATAAAGATATCTTATCTAAATCATTTTGCAAGTTGTTTTGATCACCTGGCGACTTTACAAGACGGTAAATGACAGCATCACCTGCAAACAATCTAAGACGGCTACTCAGATTGTCCCCTAGGTTGTTAATATAGATCAGGAACAACAGAGGGCCTATAACACTTCCTTGGGGAACACCTGACATTACTTCTGTTTTACTCAATGATTTCCCGTCTATTACTACGAACTGTGACCTTTCAGACAGGAAATCACGAATCCAGTCGCACAGCTGAGGCAAAACTCCGCAGGCACGCAGTTTGGGTAGAAGATGCTTGCGAGGAACAGTGTCAAAAGCCTTCTGGAACTCTAAAAATATAGAATCAATTTGACATCCCCTGTTGATAGCACTTATTACTTCACGAGTATAAAGAGCTAGTTGTGTTTCACAAGAACGATATTTTCTGAATCCGTGCTGACTATGTGTCAATAAATCGCTTTCTTCGAGGTACTTCATAATGTTCGAATACAGTATATGTTCCAAAACCCTACTGCAAATCGATGTTAGTGATACAGACCTGTAATTCAGCGGATTACTCCTACTTCCCTTTTTGTGTACTGGTGTGACTTGAGCAATTTTCCAGTCTTTAGGTATGGATCTTTCTGTGAGCGAGTCGTTGCATATAATAGCTAAATATGGAGCTATTTTATCAGCATACTGTGAGAGGAACCTGACTTGTATACAATCTGGACTGGAGGCCTTTTCTTTATTAAGTGATTTAAGCTCCTTCGTTACTCCGAGGATATCTACTTCTATGTTTCTCATATTGGCAGTTGTTCTTGATTGGAATTCAGGAATATTTATTTCATCTTCTTTGGTGACGGAGTTTGGGAAAACCGTGTTTAATAACGCTGCTTTGGTGGCAGTGTCATCAGTAACTTCACCATTGTTATCGTGCAGTGAAGGTATTGATTGCGTCTTGCCACTGGTGTGCTTTTTGTACGACCAGAATCTCTTTGGGTTTTCTGCCATATTTCAAGACAGAATTTCATTGTGGAAATTATTAAAAGCATCTCACATTGAAGTACACACCGTATTTTGAACTTCTGTAAAACTTTGCCAATATTGGGGATTTTGTGTTCTTTTAAATTTGGCATGCTTTTTTTGCTGTTTCTGCAACAGTGATCTGACCCATTTTGTGTACCATGGGGGATCAGTACCATCACTTATTAATTTATGTGGTATGTATCTCTCAATTGCTGCCAATATTATCTTTCTGAAAACATTCCACAACTTTTCTACACTTATATGATCAGATCAGAAGGAGTGAAGACTGTCTCTTAAAAAGGTGTTAAGAGCATTTTTATCAGATTTTTTAAATGGATATACTTCGCGTTTCTTTTTGATGTTGTAGGTGTTACGGTATTCAGCCTAGCAGCAACTGCCTTGTGGTTGCTAAACCCTGTATTCGTCACAATACTCACTATTTGTCCAGGATTATTTGTTGCTAAAAGGCGAAGTATGCTTTTGCAACCATTTACGCTTTGAGTGGGCTCATGAGCTAATTGTTCAAAATAATATTCTGAGAAAGCATTCAGTACAATTTTGGATGACGTTTTATGCCTGCCATCGGCTTTAAACATATAATTTTTCCAGCATATCGAGGGTAGATTCAAGTCGCCACCGACTATAATTGTATGAGCAGGGTACTTATTTGAAATGAGACTCAAGTTTTCTTTTAACTGTTCAGCAACTATATCTCCTGGTAAAATGATCCAATTAATAGTTTAGTCCAATTGTCAGGTATAACCTCTACCCATACTATTTCACACGAACTATCTACTTCAACTTCGCTACAAGACAAACTACTTCTGACAGCAATAAATACTCCACCACAAACTGTATTTAATCCATCCTTTCTGAACACTGTTAGATCATTTGAAAAAATTTTGGCTGAACTTATTTCCGGCTTCAGCCAGCTCCTTGTACCTACAACTATTTGAGCTTCAGTGCTTTCTATTAGGGCTTGGAGCTCTGGTTCTTTCCCAACACAGCTACGACAATTTACAATTACAATACCAATCGTTTCTACAACTACCTTAATGTGTTTTACCTGCCCACTTTTAGACGGACGTCCTTTCTGTGGTTCCGAGACCCTCTAACCTAAAAAACCGCCCAGTCTCTTCCACACAGCCCCCGCTACCCATGTAGCCACCTCCTGTGCGTAGTGGACTCCTGACCTATTAAGTGGAACCCAGAAACCCACCACCCGATGGCGCAAGTCAAGGAATCTGCAGCCTGCATGGTCACAGAACCACCTGAGCCTCTGATTCAGACCCTCCACTCGGCTCTGCACCCAAGGACCACAGTCGGTTCTATCGACAATGCTGCAGATGGTGAGCTCCGTCTTAATCTCGGAAGCAAGACTGGCCGTCTTTACCATTTCCGCTAACCACCTGAAACCAGACAGAATCTGCTCCGATCCAAAGTGACACACATCGTTGGTACCGACATGAGCCACCACCTGCAGTTGGCTGCACCCTGTACTCTTCATGGCATCCGGAAGCACCCTTTCCACATCCAGAATGACTCCCCCCGGAATGCACATGTAGTGCACACTGGCTTCCTTCCCCTCCTTGGCAGCCAAGTTCCTAAGGGGCCCCATTACGCGACTAAAGTTGGAGCTCCCAACTACCAGCAAATCAAACAAAGAAGAGACGTAGCTATTACCAAAGCTGACAAGACTATAAAATGTAGTATCCGGGTACTGGAATCCATGTCATCTTCTCCAGGTTCTCATGCTGAGGATGCAACTAAAGCAGCTAAAACAAAGTCTTTAAAGACATTTAGTTACACAACAACCATAGAGTTGTTCAAATAAACAGTGGCCCATTTCACTGAGTTCTTGCTGAAAATCTCAGACACTCACTTGTTGCCAGTCTTAGCCATCCATCCAATGTAGGTTCTCAGACCAAGCAAAGCAGCACAGAAAATGAAAAGAAACAGAGGACTGAAGTATTTAAGTATTGTTAAAAAATCTTGCTCTTGTAGCAAAAAAAGACTAACCACATGGTACCGACATAATTTGTGGAGATAGGAGCATCTCTAATATATGTGAGGTTTTCCAACTTCATGCCATTTCAGTTGCCTGAGACTGCAGTTTTTTGTGTTTGTGTGTGTGTGTGTGTGTGTGTGTGTGTGTGTGTGTGTATTGTTGACAAAGGCCTTAATGGGCAAAACCTGTAATTGTGAGAGTCTTTTTGTGGTGCCTATCTGCGACACAGCATCTCCGCTGTATGGTCAGTGTGCGCGCGTATGTGTGTCTCTTGTTGACAAAGGCCTTAATGGGCAAAACCTTTAATTGTGAGAGTCTTTTTGTGGTGCCTATCTGCGACACAGCATCTCCGCTGTATGGTCAGTAGCAACTTTCCTTCTCAATATATTGTTAGAAAATACATTCTGGTATTCATGGAAATGTGGACACAAACATAAAACCTAAAGACCTTGAACAATTACCACAAATAATTGATTCAATTCCAATTTCCACATTTGAATGCGAAAGAACATTTAGTGCTATGAATGACATTCACACTAAAAAAAGGAACAGTTTGTTGGCAGAACAAATTTTCCTAAGAAGTGTTGATCCACCACTGGGAAAATTTAATCCAGAAATTTATGTGCAGTCTTGGCTCAGGTCAATAAGAAGATTAACTGAAGAAACAGCATGCTGAAAATATGACCTGCTCCACTATGAGTCCCTCTGGTCCATTTGTCCAGTGCCCATTTGTTCAGTAGTGCCTAAATGTTTATTCCAACTACAGCACTGTGAAAGAGTAACCAGCCACTACATAGTTAAGGCACTGAGCAATCAGCAGGCACATAAACAAGGTTGAAAATGTTGCTAAGCTTTTGGACAACGTCCTTTTCTGCAACCAACGAAAACATGTATCGCTGCCAGCAGCATTGTCCTTGATGGCTACATCATCCCTATGTTGCAGCCTGATTGGAGTGAGTGGTCTGGTCTTGTGTGGAATGAGTGAGAGGAACAAGATGGTGAGGTGGTGACAGGAAGAGAGGCTGATGGATAATAGTGACAGGAAGCAAGGGAACAGGCATGTGACATGGCACACAAAATGGTGGATACAGTTGGGGGTGGAGGGTGGGTGATAGAACTGAGGAAGATGAAGACCACAGAGAGGAAAGTGAGAGTGTACATGATAACTGTGTGAAATGTCATCCAGAGATGCTGGTCTTGGTGAGGAGATCCAGGTGGCAAAATTCATGAAACAGCCATTTAAACTGAGTATTTTGGGCAGCAGCTGGGCAGTGAGTTTAGCTCTTGGCCACAATTTGACAGTGGCCATTCATCTTGGCGGACATATTAACACCTGAATCACATTGTGCCTGAAGTACGTGAACAGCTTTCTATTCCAATATCTCCCTCCTTTTGAACACTGGTCATGTGATTAGCATTGATACAACACAATAATGATGATTATGAAACAGAACTGATCAAGCTGCTGTATGAGAAGAGCTCTCACCAAGTACTGCAGCATCAAGGGTCATCTTCCAGAAAGATGAGTACTGTGCACTAGGCTTTAGAACTGTACCAGTTTCTTAGCCACTGTGGAATTTGGAAAAGTTGAAGGTAAATGTTATTTAGTGGATCCACCCTTGCATTTTTCATAGTTTATGTAGGCCTATATGATAGCACACCACAATATTTTTGAGACTTGTACGTTATCTAATGCAGATTTTCTGTCATTTTGGGCCTTTTAGGCGTGTTTGGACAGTGTTTTTTTTTCTTTTTTTTGGGGGGGGGGGGGGCGATTTGCTATAGCATGAACATAAAAATCACATTATACTGCAGATAAATCTGTTACCACAACCTCCCTATCACATTCACATTTGTTTGCCAACTCAGAAGGAAATTATCACCTTCCAACCTAACCTAGACTTCAGGCTACACTACAAATTAGTGTTGCCACACCAACCATTTTCGGGGTCAACTATCCACCTATCCACATCTACATCTATACTCTGCAAACCACTGTCAAGGGCAAGGCAGAGGGTATGTCCCATTGTACCACTTATTAAGGTTTCTTCCTGTTCCAGTCACATAAGGAGCACAGGAAGAATGACTCTTTATATATCTCTGTGTGTGCTGTAATTATTCTTATTTTGTCCTTACGATCCCTATGTGAGCGATAGGTAGAGGGGTTGTAGTATTTTCCAAGACTCATCATTTAAAGCTGGTTCTTGAAACTTTGTTAGCAGACTTTCTCAGGATCGTTAACATCTTTCTTCAAGAGTCTGCCTAATCTCTTTCTTCAGCATCTCTGTGACTCTCCCACGGATCTAACAAACCTGTGACCATTCGTGCTGCCATTCTCTGTATATGTTCAATATCCCGTTTTATTACTATTGGGTATGTGTCCCATACACTTGAGCAACATTCTAGATTGGGTCACACAAGTGATTTGTAAGCAATCTCCTTTGTAGACTAATTGAAGTGAAGTGCACGACCTTACGTTTCTAAACATTTAATGCAAGTTGCCAATCTTTGCACCCCCTTGAAGATCTTATCAAGATCACGCTGAATATTCATTCGGCTTCTTTCAGCCATTACTTCAGTACTGATAACTGTATCATCTGCAAAAATGCTGACCACAGGGCCATTAATATACAACATGAACAGTAAGGATCCCAACACAATTCCCTGGGACACAACAAATGACTCTCGATTCAAGATAACATGCTGTGTACTCCCTACCAAAAAATCCTCAGTCCAGTCACAAATTTCACTTGATACCACATATGATTGTACTTTTGATATTAAGTATAGGTGTGGTACTGAGTCAAAAGCTTTTTGTAAATCAAGAAATACTGCATCTACCCACTGCCTTGATCCAAAGCTTTCAGTATGTCATGCAAGAAAAGTGTTAGTTGGGTTTCATATGATCGACGTATTCGGAATCCATGCTGGTTGGCATGGACAAAGTCATTCTGTTTGAGATACCTCATTATGTATGAGCTCAGAATGTGTTCTAGAATTCTTCAACAAATCAGTGTCAAGGATATTGGACAGTAGTTTTGTGGATCACTTCTACTAGCATTCTTGTAGATGGGTGTGACCTGTGCTTTCTTCCAACTACTGGGCACAGTTTTACGTCTGAGGGACCTATGACAGGTTATATTTAGAAGATGGCTAACTCAGCCACAGACTCAGTATAGAATCTGATAAGGATTCCATCAGGCCCTGGAGCTTTGTTCAATTAGTGATTTCGGTTGATTCTCAACCCCACTGACTCTAATACTTCTTTCACTTATCTTTTCAGTGGTAAAAGTATTAAATCAGAGCAATTCTCTGGGATTTTCCTTTGTAAAGAGACATTTGAAAACAGAGTTAAGAATCTTAACTTTTGCTTTGCTGCCCTCAAATTTAGATCCTGTCACATTTGCCAGGCACTGGACATCAACTTCAGTGCCTCTAACAGCCTTTACATATAATCAGAATTTCTTTGGGTTTTGTGAAAGATCATTTGAGAATATTCTGCTGTGGTAGTCACTGACGGCTTAATGCATTTCTCTCTCGACAGCCAAATGTGTTTCATTCAGCGTCTCTCTATCTATAGCCATGTGCTTCGTTTTACATCTATTATGCAGTAGTCTCTTTTCTTTAGAAGTTTCTTTACAGTGACTGTATATCATGGAGGCTATCTCCCATTATGAACTGTTCCACTGGGTACATATCTATCCACTATTTGGTCAACTATTCTTTCAAATGTGAGCAATAGTTCCACTACATGCTCCTGCCCTGTGCTGAAAGTTTCAAGTTCCTCATTAAGATATGAAACTACTGAGTTTTTATTTAGTTTACTTAACATATATTTTTCTGCTTGTTTTAGTTGTCGTTTGTACTTTGATAATCATTGTTGCCACAACAGCATCATTGTCAGCAATACCAGTTGCGATATGAACATCCTCAAAGAGGTCAGGTCTGTTTGTTGCCATTAGATCCAATGTATTTCCATCATGAGAATGGGGTTCTAAAATATCTGTTCTAGTAGTTTACAGAGAAGACATTTAGCAATGTTTCACAGGATGTCTTATCATGCCCACCACTGACAAAACTGTGATTTTCCCAATTGATTGTTGGACGATTTAAGTCTTCACCAATGCTTACAGCATGACTGGGAGACTTATGTACAAGAGAACTGTGGTTTTCTGTTAAGTTTTCAGTTGCATCAGGAGACGAATCTGGTGGGCAATAGAAGATTCCAGTTACCATCTTATGCCCACTCCGGTCTTGCCCAGACAATCCTACATAAGCTTCAGTTTCTGTCTTGCTGGATCTGAGTTTCTCATCCGCTCCATCAAATACACCATCTCCATTTCCTATTTGCCTATCCTTTGATATACACTTAAACTTTTCCCAAAAATCACACCACTATCAGTTTCAGGTTTCAACCAGCTTTTTGTACCTTGTATTATATGAGCTTCATTGATTTTCAGAAGCACTTCGAATTCTGGCACTTTGTTGTGAATTCTTAGGCAGTTAACTACTAGGATAATAATACTCTCACCTGTGGGGGGCATTTCTTTTGAACTTACACTGATATTTCTGGGTTTCCTACAGCTATTGTTATCTGGATAGGATGGAGAGTTGCCTAAACTAAAAAAATCCTTGCATGCACCTCACACACAGTCAACTACTTGGGTAGGAGGCTGTGATATATACTGCACACATGACCATTTAGGGGGTCCCTGCAGTTCTCAACCCTATGGTGCAAGTCCACAAAGAAGCAGCTTTGCTTGTTACAGAACCTTTGAAGTCACTGGCTCAGTTCTTGCACTCTACTCAGAACCAGAGTACCAAGATCAGTTCAGGGGAAAATGCTGCAAATTGTGAGCTTCTTTGAAACACTCTGTGCAAGGGTGGTCTTCTCAGCCTTCTCTGTCAGTTGCTGGAATGACCCAAGTATGACTTCAGAGCCCAGACAACAGGCATCATTTGTTCTAATGTGCACCACAGTCTGTAGTTTGTTGCACCTTGTTCCCTCAATGATTGCCAGTACAGCCTCTTCAACATGTTGAATGAGGCCCCCAGGCGTATACACAGAGTGAACCTGGTGTTCCTCCCTCTCCCTTGCTGCCCTTTCCCAAAGGGGTTCCATTAGTTGCAATATGTTTGAACTGCCGACGATTAATAGACTCCCTATCCTTTTGCATTTGCCTCCTCTCAACACATAACAAAACAGGTTTCCCTAAAACATATAAAGTGAGTCCTTCTAGCTTGGTTTCAGTTTCAGTGAAAGACAGTACCTCAAACATGTTCATTAGCACGATCAGTATAACACCCTGGAACCATCTACTCTATAGGACGCTTGTATCTACCAATTACACACTACTCACAGTCAAGTACGACAGACCTCAACCTTTCTGCAGAGCAGACAGGATCTATACGACAGGAGAGTACCTGAGGTACATACATGTGCTGGTACCATAGTTTCATGACTCTTGGGGGCACTTCCAACACACCAATTTGCAGCAGCAGCAGCAGCAGCAGCCAATAGTTTGACAGTAGTCAGTGTGATTTTCAGTTGCTTATGAACGTTAATCAATTCACCCCGCGTTTGAGAACAGCATTCGCAGTTGGGCTGCATTTTGGCTGGTGTAATTCTATTATAGGACAAATAACTGTAAACTTTAAACTAAGCCAGCTGCTTATCTTTTCATTGGTTGAGCTAAAAATTTACTTCTTTCCTATAAGGATCGAATCAAATACACAAAATGAGATTTCTATTACGGCAACAGAAAAACCTATGATAAAAATCACTTTTTTCCTAAAACTTTTTGAGGTTAATAATAGTTGTTAATAAAATCAAAAATAGAATTAATTAACACAGTTAACTATCACTCTCTAAGCTAAGGACAAAGAACTGGATGCAAATTCCATTCAGCTATCCAGCTTTTATTTATTAGAAATGTTTGTTCATGTTAAAACGCTATTGGTATATATCATTACGGGACAAAGTTAAGGATAAAATGGTTCAAATGGCTCTGAGCACTATGGGACTTAACATCTTAGGTCATCAGTCCCCTAGAACTTAGAACTACTTAAACCTAACTAACCTAAGGACATCACACACATCCATGCCCGAGGCAGGATTCAAACCTGCGACCGTAGTAGTCCCGCGGTTCCGGATTGCAGTGCCTAGAACCGCACGGCCACCGCAGCTGGCTGTTAAGGATACAACTGGCTTTCTCAAAGGGATGATTCTTGGGAAAAGTATGCAAGTGAGCCTCTGTGAAGTTTGGCTGCCTAAGACAGAACTGATAACAGCTGGAAGTTTTAAGTGAATGCATGATGTGTACTTTAATAAATCACATATTCCATGTACTACTGGTCGGCAAATGTATGAGCTTGAGCTTCAGAATATTAACACTTCTAATATAGCATGAAACAATACTTTCAACATCTTAAGTGCTATGTATTGCGTAATTTGTTATGGTCCTTATCTGTCTCAACTAACAATGTGTAATTAGCGCGCGCGCACACACACACACACACACACACACACACACACACACACACACACTTGCGTAATTTGTTATGGTCCTTATCTGTCTCAACTAACAATGTGTAATTAGCGCGCACACACACACACACACACACACACACACACACACACAAACTCTTGTTGACCATGTAGACTACTACGACTGTCCTCTGGTCATATACTTCTCACAAATTTCTTACTAAATTTTTTAACTGATCTATCGTCTAGATACAGCTGCCTGTAACAATTGCCCGAAATTACGCTTTTCCGCTATTTATATTACATTTCTTGGGAAATGCTGTCTCTTACATATTAATACCAGTAACTGTTCTGATACGCACGATTACTGCTAAAAATTCGATCCTAGTGGAGCATTTTCTCAGTTATAGTTAATATCTATTACGATAGCAAGAAGATAGAGTCTAATATGAAAATGTAAATTCACAGAATGAACGTCGCCTACCTTGATATTTCCCGACATGTCATATTTAACAGGGGCAAATATACCTCCAAACCTATCTGAAACAATAAACATTGAATATAATTTGAATATTCAAGTCATACATAATTACGAACACAATTTTGCAAGATTGTTTTGCTATTTACAACAAAAGTTTCCGAAAACACCTGATTCTTACCAACCAATTCGACAACGCCTTTCGACGCCTCTAAGAAGTTAGAAGTATTAATTTTCCCTTCAATAACATCAGGAAAAGGCACTTGCACTGTTGTAAAAAAGTTCTTTCTTCCATGAGAAGATGCTTTATTCGTCGGACTAGACATTTTGTACACGTGTATCAATTTTATCACAACACTCACTAACTTGGTAAAGCAGAAGAATAAAATGCGCAAACAGCAGCCGTTTGGCCTCCAATCGCTATCAGTCCGTTATCTCCTGACCAGCATTTTCTCCGATCGGCGCCACAGAAAGCCATCACTTCATCTCGGAGTTAATCAGCTGTTCGCTGTCAAAATAAGACCATAGTTTCCGGCCGAAAGATTACGCGGTATTTTTGAACTAGAGCGCGAGTTTTTCCTTGAAGACACAGTACAAAAAGAGAATAAACTGCATGTAAAATATCATCTTTATCTCTCAATAAATGCATAATAAAACCAAATAATACTAAGTTGACGTCATCAGACTGTCTATTTCAATGAGTTATTATACTGTTGAAAAAGCGACAAAATACTAAAACGATTAAATCATTTTAAGTGAAAAGGACAGGCGTGCAAAGTGCTCATTGTCACTTAGAGAAAATTGATAGAGTGCTCGCGCCAGAAGTATAACAAAAGGAAGACAAAAATATTTCTGTTGGATTTTGCAGTTCCGATCGTATTCGGCATTGTCAAGTGCAGATGCATTAGGGGCGCGTCAAAAATAATCATAAAATTTTTTACATATTGCAGGTGTGTGTAATCAATAAACATGTATAGTCTTATGCACTGGAGCAGTTTATTCTTGTAGCACTTGGTACGAACCCCGCAGCTTCACAGTCAGGTTTTTAGGGGGCAATTTTGCATTAAAAATAATAATACTGATTAGGATTATGTAAGGATGATTGTGCGGTATTTTTAAAGTACTACAAATAACAGATCCCTAGTTAATGAAATAACATATTACATAATGGCACTATGTGTTGTTTTTTCTTTTTCTTTTTTTTTACATGTTCCGTGCGAGTCTGGTCTGCTGTGCATTATTATTGTGAAAGTGCGGAACAATATTGTCGAATGAAATTATTTGGTTTACGTTTTTAACATAGCTCACGTAACAACCATAGGACTAACCACACCCCTGCGGCCTGCACCAAAGGATCTGAGCGGAATAGTTAGACAATTAGCTGATCTGAATTAAGGTTAGTGATTATCTCACTCAATTGCTGTTTTGGTGTAACAGTATGTTTGTTGACTTGTTTTCAAAAAATGTTTGTAACGTTTTCATGCTTATTTTAATGTTTTGCTCAGATGCACCAACACATATCATGATTAGTAATACAGCTAATCAATCCATAGTATGGAGATCACTGATCCAAAGTTGTACTCTGTCCACAAAAACTTGACGATTATACTGGTGCTGCCAGGAGCGGTGAAAATCGGTACTAGTTGAAAGATATTCATTTATCTCTGGGCTCTGCCAAAGGAGAATGCTAAGTTCACTCAATCAGGATATGATGTGACATCATTATTACGTATATGCGCTTTAGTCGATTAACACACCTATCGACTTTTACGAACGTTCGAGATTCTAAACTGTCGTCAGCGAGTGGTTTGTTTCGACACGTGCGATTCTGAAAACAGCTCAGTGTGGCAGCGTATATGCATTTCGCCAAAATAAAAGAGCTGGATACTAATTCCTGACCGTGGCCTTGAAAACACCACGTAAAAAAGTGAAGTCTTCTTATGTCCCGACCAGATTAGATTGTGTGATTGTTGTATTGAATACTTACGCCGAAAGTAATATTTATTTAATATCAACATGTTAGTATGGTTTCATACAATTGGTCTTGTCAGTACATATTAGATTGTAGCAGCATACTCTTGCTGACTTTTTTTTCTTAATTTATATAGCTGAAAGAGAACTCGTGCAAGTTTGTTAGCTAAGTAATTTATATGTCCATCTCAAGATAGTCTTTTATCAACCATAATTCCAAGTAATTTTACACTCGGACCGCAGAGACAGGTACCTTAGTGTCCAGTAATGACTGATGTGTAGAATAATTGAATTTCGAACTTAAAAAGAAAAATATGAGGCATTGTTGAGGAAAAATCGTCAACCGGAGATGAAATACGAGGGGAAGTGGATTTCTCAATGTAATCTTAACCAAAGGTTAGTGTCTAGTACTGATTGACGTATGAAATGATTGAATGCAGTGTCAAAGCATTCCATGGTGGTAAGCTTTCCTCTCATTAGTCTCTCGAATGATGAACACATAATTAGAGACGGGCAAACGAAAAACAACGCACAGGACACAAACACAGTACAATACACGATTTAAACGCAAAACAAGTACTGATTGACGTATGAAATGATTGAATGCAGTGTCAAAGCATTCCATGATTCAAGATTCTTTATTAGCCATTGATCATGCAAGATGAAATAGGCTTCGTCAGTACATAAAATAATATTAATATTCCAGACACTATATATAAGGCATAGATATAATTAGCATATGAGTAACTTACAAATAACCTAAACCTTAAGCAGGTGACTACAATGCTTAATACATATTCTTGTTTCAGATACATACAAAGGTACCAAAAATGAGTTACATTGTAGTAGCAAACACAGTAGTTACGTAACACATCATAACACTGGCAAATAAAGTAGTTACCTAACACAGTTGAAATACAAAGGTATTAGATATGAAATATTTTGTAACAGTATATATAGTAGTTAATTGAGTTAATTATGCAATTACAGGTTTATCTCTGTGCTACTCAGATCATAATATTCTTGCATAGGTGGTAAGCTTTCCTCTCATTAGTCTCTCGAATGCTGAACACATAATTAGAGACGAGCAAACGAAAAACAACGCTCAGGACACAAACACAGTACAATACACGATTTAAACGAATGGCGCAAAGCTCAGCGCTACTCTGTCACAATCTCTCGAAAATTCACAAAGGTCGAATAGTCGATATACGGTTTCTATCGTTTTCGATGTAGCGTGTATACGTCATAATGACGTCACATCGTATGCTGATCCAAGTCCGGTGAACTTAGCATCCTCCTCTGCCAAAGTTAACTGTCAGTAGACGCGACTGTGCAGTGTGCACCTGCGTGCACACAGTTTGCAGTAAAGGTAACGGGACTGCTGCAAGCATTTCGCGCCGTCCTCTAGTCGCTGCTCCTTGGTCCTCGGCAGTAGGAGTGCGAGTCCAAGACACGCCTACCGCTGTTATCGGCAGCCACAGAATGAAATGTCATCTTATCGTGGATAAACGTAGTAATTACATAATGAATCACAAAACAGTAACTACGAATTAAAGCCTTTCTTCGGTAATGAAATCCTCTTGTGAAGTAAAATTCATCGTAATACCCAGAACTTTATTGGACATAAAATTCGTAATGACATCGGCTTAAAAACAAAAATCTTCTTGAAAACTTAAATCTTCTTGAAAACTAGAATCATTTTGAAACCTTACGATCTTTTTGAAAACTAATAGTGTTCTTCAAGCCTAACAGTCCTAGTAAGTCTTCTTTGAAACTACTGAGTTACTTGCAGGCTAAACTTCTTAAAAAAACCTTTTTGGAAGTAAAGAATTACCTTGGTTGCATGTGGGTAGATTAGTCCTGCTTATGGTGCAGTCATTCAATCTTAAAGAAATTCTGGAATGTTTTCCAATCTTACTGTCTGCGCTTGTTGTACACTATTGACTGTGAGTGAAGCACCCATTAGAGCTAATCCCCATGTTCAAATATTTTGTGCATAGGATGTAGGTTATAAAATTTCCAAGAATCTGCACATAATTATTATGTTCTGCTATGTGAAAAAAATTTCCCGTGTCATATCGAAACAATGTATACCAGCTTGATTTTCTGCTCAGTCCTGGTACTGGGGGCCATTTTTTTTCCCCCCTCCTCGTTTAGCATATGACATTATTCATCACAGGAAAATATATAGACTTCTTGGCACAACACGATACTATTGCTAAATGAATTTTGAAGGTCTTCCTACTCATAATTACTTATTTCATTATAAAATCATTCGTCGCTGCATACGCCTAGTGGGAGTATTGGTAAAATAATGTATTCTCCTGCAAGCAATCTGCCAATTTCTTTATAGGTGTTTTATTATGCGTGCGTGTGTGTGTTTGGGGGGGGGGGGGAGCGGGGGGCAGAAGAGCAGATTTAACCTGCAATGAAAGTATCAAGTGGATGCCAGAAATGTTGTCGCCCCTAAATAATTTGTACAGGTTAGTCAGATTCAGGTAACTGATGTAACATGTCTGTGTATACATCATAGAAAACAACTGTTATGTGATGCAGCCTTATGTTGCCTTGAAAATGTTGTGACCTTATAACAAAAGCAGTTGGATTTCTTCCAGTTGTTACATTTGTCTGCTCCCCCCCCCCCCCCCCCCCCTTGCCCGTCCCACAACCACCAACAAAAAATAGCATTAATTTTTTCTAAATTTTGTGATATCATTTATATGACATGCAGAGTACCAGTACCTAAAAATTTGAATACTGAGTCAGGGTTTATACGACTTTATTATCTTTCGTTACTTTCCCTTTGGTAATAGGAGTTAATGAGCCAGCTAGTTTATCTGAAAACTGTGGTAATTTCAAAATATCAATAACATCAGACTTGAAACTTCCTGGCAGATTAAAAGTGTGTGCCAGACCGAGACTCGAACTCGGTACCTTTGCCTTTCGCGGGCAAGTGCTCTACCATCTGAGCTACCCGAGCACGACTCACGCCCCATCCTCACGGATTTACTTCTGCCAGTATCTCGTCTCCTACCTTCCAAACTTCACAGAAGCTCTTCTGCGAACCATGCAGAACTAGCACTACTGGAAGAAAGGATATTGTGGAGACATGCCTTAGCCACAGCCAGGGGGATGTTTCCAGAATGAGATTTTCACTGTGCAGCGGAGTGTACGTTGATATGAAACTTCCTGGCAGATTAAAATTGTGTGCCAGACAGTGACTCGAACTCAGGACCTTTGCCTTTCGTGGGCCTGTGCTCTACCATCTGAGCTACCCAAGTTTCTAATCAGCGCACACTCCGCTGCAGAGTGAAAATCTCATTCTGGAAACATCCCCCAGGCTGTGGCTAAGCCATGTCTCCACAATATCCTTTCTTCCACGAGTGCTAGTTCTGCATGGTTCACAGAAGAGCATCTGTGAAGTTTGGAAGGTAGGAGACGAGATACTGGCAGAAGTAAAGCTGTGAGGAGAGGCCGTGAGTCGTGCTTGGGTAGCTCAGATGGTAGAGCACTTGCCCGCGAAAGGCAAAGGTCGCGAATTCGAGTCTCGGTGCGGCACACAGCTTTAATCTGCCAGGAAGTTTCATATCAGCGCACACTTCGCTGCAGTGTGAAAATCTCATTCTGGAACCTCAGACTTGATTATCGTCATCATTGTAAACATATGAAAGGTACACCACTGATTACTGACGTTGTTGTTGTTGTTGTGGTCTTCAGTCCAGAGATTGGATAGATGCAGCTTTCCATGCTGCTCTATCCTGTGCAAGCTTCTTCATCTTCAAGTAATTATTGCAACCTACATCCTTCTGTATCTGCTTAGTGTATCAATCTCTTGGTCTCTCTATATGATTTTGACCCTTCACGGTTCCCTGCAATACTAAATCGGTGATCTCTTGATGCCCAGAATGTGTCCTACCAACCGATCCCTTCTTCTAGTCAAGTTGTGCCACAAATTCATCTTCTCCACAATTCTCTTCAGTACCTCATTATAAGTTACATGATCTACCCATCTAATCTTCAGAATTCTTCTGTAGCACCACATTGCGAAAACTTCTATTCTCTTCTTGTCTCAACTGTTTATCGTCCATGTTTCACTTTCATACATGGCTACATTCCATACAAATACTTTCAGAAAAGACTTCCTGACACTTAAATCTATACTCGATGTTAACAAATTTCTCTTCTTCAGAAACACTTTCCTTGCCATTGCCAGTCTACATTTTATATCGTCTCTACTCCGACCTACATCAGTTATTTTGTACCCCTAATAGAAAAACTCATCTACTACTTTAAGTGTCCCATTTCGTAATCTAATTCCCTCAGCATCACCCAATTTAATTCAACTACATTCCATTATCCTCCTTTTGCTTTTGTTGATGTTCATCTTATATCCTCCTTTCAAGACCCTGATCATTCTGTTCAACTGCTCTTGCAGGCCTGTTGCTGTGTCTGACAGAATTACAATGTCATCAGCAAACCTCAACATTTTTATTTCTTCTCCATGGATTTTAATTCCTACTCTGAATTTTTCTTTTGTTTCCTTTACTGCTTGCTCAATATACAAATTGAATAATATCGGGGATAGGCTACAACCCTGTCTCTTCCCCCTTCCCAACCACTGCTTCCCTTTCATACTCCTTGACTCTTTATAACTGCCAACTTCAGAATTTGAAAGAGAGTGTTCCAGTCAACATTGTCAAAAGCTTTTTCTAAGTCTACAAATGCTAGAAACATAGGTTTGCCTTTCCTTAACCTATCTTCTAAGGTAAGTGATAGGGTCCGTATTGCCTCGCGTGTTCCAACATTTCTATGGAATCCAAACTGATCTTCCCTGAGGTCAGCGTCTACCAGTTTTTCCATTCTTCTGTAAAGAATTTGTGTTAGTATTTTGCAATCATGACTTATTAAACTGATAGTTCAATAATTTTCACACATCAGCACCTACTTTCTTTGGAATTGGAGTTGTTATATTCTTCTTGAAGTCTGAGGGTATTTTGCCTGTCTGAAACATCTTTCCCACCAGATGGCAGAGTTTTGTTAGGCCTGGCTCTCCCAAGGCTATCAGTAGTTCTAATGGAATGTTGTCTACTCCTGGGTCCTTGTTTCGACTTAGGTCTTTCAGTGCTCTGTCAAATTCTTCACGCTGTATCATATTTCCCATTTCATCTTCATCTACGTCCTCTTCCATTTCCACAATATTGCCCTCAAGTGCATCACCCTTATGTAGACCCTATATATACTCCTTCCACCTTTCTGCTTTCCCTTCTTTGCTCAGGACTGGTTTTCTATCTGATCTCCTGATATTCATACAGGTGGTTCTCTTTTCTCCATAGGTCTCTAATTTTTCTGTAGGCAGCATCTATCTTACCCCTAGTGAGATAAGCCTCTACATCCTTGCATTTGTCCTCTAGCCATCCCCACTTAGTCATTTAGCACTACCTGGTTATATCATTTTTAAGATGTTTGTATTCCATTTTGCCTGCTTTATTTACTGAATTTTTATATTTACTCCTTTCATCAATTAAATTCAATATATCGTCTGGTACCGCAGGATTTTACTAGCCCTTGTCTTTTTACCTACTTGATCCTTTGCTGCCTTCTCTATTTCATCTCTGAAAGGTACCCATTCTTCTTCTACTGTATTTCTTTCCCCTGCTCTTGTCAATCATTCCATAATGCTCACTCTGAAACTCTCTACAACACCTGGTTCTTTCAGTTTATGCAGGTTCCATCTCCTCAAATTGCAGTCTCCTCAGTTTTAATCTACAGTTCATAACCAATAGATTGTGGTCAGAGTCCACATCTCTCCCTGGAAATGTCTTACAATTTAAAACCTGGTTACTTAAACTCTGTCTTAGCATTATATAATCAAGCTGAAACCTTCCAGTGTCTCCAGGCCTCGTCCACATATACAACCTTCTTTCATGATTCTTAAAGCAAGTGTTAGCTATGATAAAGTTATGCTCTGTGCAAAATATTACCAGGTGGCTTCCTCTTTCATTCCTTACACCCATTCCATACTCACCTACTACTTTTCCTTCTCTTCCTTTTCCTACTATCGAATTACAGTCTGGCATTACTATTAAATTTTCATCTCTCTTTACTATCTGAGTAAGTTCTTTTATTGCATCATGATTCCCTCAATCTCTTCATCATCTGCGGAACTAAGTGGCATATAAATTTGTACTACTGTGATAGGCATTGGCTTCGTGTCCAGCTTGGCTACAATAATGCATTCACCATTCTGTTTGTAGTAGCTTATCCATGCCTATTTCTTTATTCATTATTAAACCAACTCCTACACTGCCCCTACTTGTTTTTGTATTTATAACCCAGTATTCACCTGACCTAAAATCTTGTTCCTCCTGCCACTGAACTTCACTAATTCCCACTGTATCTAACTTCAACCTATCCATTTCCCTTTTTCAGTTTTCTAACCTACCTGCCCGATGCCAGTTTTCTTTCTCCTGATAATGACGTCCTCCTGATAAAGTAGATCAAAAAGATACTTAAATATGTGGAGTATCCTGCAGCCAGTGACAAAAAATGTTAGCAAGTTTCGCACCTTTTTAGTTTCAGAGTAATTAACATTGTTAGTGAAATGGAATTCCATATTTGGGCAAATAAGATAGTGAGTACAGTACAAATTACCATTGTATCTAAAAGACCTCATTCAAACAGTTCTTCTTCCACTATTCAGTTGCTCAGAAACATAAATGTTTAATTGTAATTTATGAAAATCCAGTCAACAAAAATAGCCAACTTTAGTTGAAGTTATTGTAAATTTATAAAAGAGATATGTGGGAAGCCATTTTACGCCAGTCTACAGTGAATTTCAATGGAGCAACATCTATGTCCGAAAATACAGGATAATGCACCGCAAACAATGTAGTATAAATTATAAGTCATAAAATGAACTGGAATTTACCTAGATTTTGTGTCTAAGAGTTTATTTAACAATTCAGTGACTGTTGTGCATGATTAATTGGATAGTGACTGTGTCATTAGTATCATGGACTGTGCCAAGCTCCAATAATGCCCACTGTGACAATAGGGTCAAACTATCAGCTTGGTTTCTTCGAACAGTTACTTACTGCGCACATCATTTTCTTATTGATATGACTTAGATTTCAAGGACAGTGATATAAGAACTTTAATCAGTGACTGTGTTAACTATTTGTGTGATACATGTGAACTTTTGTAAATAGTTACTTCTGTCTTAGATTACTGCACTCCAACAACTCCATTATAGGACATCAGTCACTTGTGTAATATGTGGTTAGCCAATTATCTGTGCATAATTTAAGTGAATGAAACTCAATCTGGCCGTAAACATTAGTTTTTTCAGTAATGAAAGTGCTATTAAAATGTTTGAACTATAATCTTGTTGTGAACCATTTCATTTAAAATAACCTACTTGCAAACACCAGTTTTTCAGCCAGATTCAACACAGGCACAGCTGTCGAGGGCAGTTATGCTCAGGTGATACTCACCTAAGGAAGCCCGCTTTGCAGTGTGCCTCTGTGTCATATGTGCTTGGTCCCCCTTTGTAAAGTGGTGTTATCATTATCAGGATGGATGTCTTAAAAGATGTTTCCCTACAAAAATACCATGTGACTGCTCCAAAACCATTTCATATTATTAGTTTATTAGTTTGGTTGGAGGTACATTATTGCAGCATGCTGTAACTTCACAAGGACACATCTATTAATAAAGAATGCCATCTGTATTCTATCCACTCTACTCATTTTCTTTTCCTGATCATTGTTCAGACTACATCCATGCAACTGGTTAATCACAGTTTTTGTGGCTGCATTATTATTTATAATCCTAGCTATTTCTGTTCAGTTGTTGATGTTTGGACTTCTCCCCATTGGCGTTACAGCTAATTTTGTCGGGTTCAGCCACACTCTCCTCCATCCTCCCAACTTTCTCATGACTGTGAATTACTGCCTGAATGATGTATGACACATTGTATTTGCATGGACTACAATCTTAATACCTCAAAAGGAAAGATCCAGCTCCATCACTAAAGCTTAAGAGGTGGTGCATAGCAGGCTTCCTTGTTGCAGCGTTGTTTGAATATCGCACAAAGGTATGATTTACTTTTACCTATGCATGGGTAACCTGGTTGCGTTTGTCTAATATGCCCACAAAAGCCTGGTAAAAACCATTGCATTCATGGTTACTGTTACATGGTAGTGTTTAGCTCTGTCCTAAGCAGCCTTGTAGTCTAAAAAGGTAATGCTTATCAGAGCTGTGACTTACAACTCACAAGCACAAGATCCATAAAGTTGATGACATTTGTAACATCATCTGACCTGCAGTCACACTGGCTTGATAGGGCCCCACTATATGAAGTGTGAGATTTCTGACAAGGGAACCTCCCCATCGCACCCCCCTCAGATTTAGTTATAAGTTGGCACAGGGATAGGCCATGAAAAACTGAGCACAGATCAATCGAGAAAACAGGAAGAAGTTGTATGGAACTATGAAAAAAATAAGCAAAATATACAAACTGAGTAGTCCGTGTGCAAGATATGTCACATCAAGGTACCTGTACACTGAGGAGCACCGTGGTCCTGTGGTTACTGTTACGGAACGGAAGGTCCCTGGTTCAATCCTCCCTCGAGTGAAAAGTTTTAATTTTTTATTTTCAGACAATTATCAAAGTTCATGCACTCAGACATGATCAACTTTGCTATCCAAAATTCCAGGACATGTTCAGATTTGCTTGGACACATGCAGGATTTGACGGTCTACACATGGAAAAACTTGAAAACGTTAAAAACATATGTTTTGACAGAGCACAGGGAAAACTGTGCGACTGTGAAACTGTTGCATTCATTTGTTGCCGTTTATGTGACAAACTCTTATGTTTTCATCACTTTTTTGGGAGTGATTATCACATCCACAAGAAAACCTAAATCGGGCAAGGTAGAAGAATCTTTTTACCCATTCGCCAAGTGTGCAAGTTAGGTGGGTCGACAACATATTCCTGTAATGTGACGCACATGCCGTCACCAGTGTCGTATAGAATATTTCAGACGTGTTTTCCTGTGGAGGAATCGGTTGACCTATGAATTTGCGATCAAATGTTTTCGGTTCCTATTGGAGAGGCACGTCCTTTCGTCTACTAATCGCACGGTTTTGCGGTGCGGTCGCAAAACACAGACACTAAACTTATTACAGTGAATGGAGACGTCAATGAATGAACGGTCAGATCGTAACTTTGCGATAATAAAGTAAGTAAAATTTTTACTCGAGGGAGGACTCGAACCAAGGACCTCTCGTTTCGCAGTTGCTCACTCTAACCACGGGACCACGGCGCTCTTCAGCTTACATAGTCCTTGATGTTGGATATCTTACACTTGGACTACTCAGTTTGTATATTTTGCTTATTTTTTCATAGTTCCACACAACTTCTTCCTGTTTTCTCGATTGATCTGCGTTCAGTTTTTCAAGGCCTATCCACTGTGTCAATTTATAACTAAATCTGAGGGGGGTGCGATGGGGAGGTTCCCTTGTGAGCCTGTTATTCAGTAGGAGTCTGTTGATCTAGGTCCACATTTAAGAGCGTGAGCATATTTGGCCAGTAGTATTTTGTACTGACAAGGGTAGTCAAGTTTGGGTATCAAGCCACTCACACCTCCTATAAATACTGTGGGTAAAATTTGCCTTGTTAGAAACTTGCTATAAAACTCAGTTAACATTTTTTATGATAATATACCAATATTTTGGTGCTCACATTATGACTATTTTGAGTTAATGATGGGGTATGGTTGTGATATTGTGTTGTTTCCTTCCCCCTCTTTTATTTTATCTGCTGCAATTCCAGTCGTATATGTTGTTGTAACACTGCACAAACATAATATGAGTATTTCCACCAACCAACTTTTAATTCATTTCCACACACAGGAAAATACACACACACTGAATAACGTAGTAATTAGTACAACACACAAAATCAGGCTATATTAAAGCACAATCTCACAGTAAAGTGTCACTTAATCACAAAAACATTAGAGCGGCCAAGGGCCTGGCAGGCTGGCTTATATACAGCTGTTTGCGCATGGTACAGTTCTTGCTGTGCCATCTGTGCTGAGTGAAGCGGTCATTGAAGCACGCGCTGTTTAACTGTGTATTCTTACTGTATGGGGCAACAACACTCCTTCCTCTTGGGGGTAACTGTTCACTGTGGAGATGTCTGTGTCTTCGTCAGATGGGACGACTGCTGGAGCAGGTGTTGTGCTGTTACTGCAGAATATGGTCTGAAATGACGTATGTGTGGACAGGTGTGGTGCTCACTCCCCCACGAGAGGCCATAGTGAAGCACCGGTGATGGAGGTGCCATGTCCATATCCAGGCAGGCACTTGGTGATGGAGGTAAAAGAGAAGGCAAAGGCAGTGGTAATGATTTATGTGGAGGGAAGCAGCCCTGCACTAACTACTACACCTGGCAGCAGTGACTCCCAGAATGAAGATGATGCAGGAGCCAAAGGGGGTGGGGACTGTGCCGCGGGACCAGTGCGGACAGTGGAGGCAGCTGCGCAGGCGGCAGGGTCTTCAGTGCGTGGTCGGTCATGCATGGGCAGAGCTGGTCTAGTGTCAGGGCACCAAGCCATTGAAGGTGCACATGATGCAGAGGCAGCAGCCTCAGCAGTGATGTACGACTGCCAGATCCACTTAGGGCATTGGCCAGACTTGTTGGCGCAAACGGCAGAGCTCGGATAGAACGGCTGTGAGGCAGGTGTTGGCAGGTGGCTGGGCATTGGCCGGAGCAGATGGAGCAGCATATGGGGCTGGCAGTTGTGAAGCAGCTCCACCACGCCATAGTCATCAACTGCAAGGAACCTATAGGAGCTCAAGAACCTATAGAGTGTATCCTCAAGAGAAAATTGTGTGATATATTTTTTCATCTGAGTTTGAAAGTACGGATCAACTGCTCCACCTCACTGTTTGACTAGTGAGGAGTCATAACATGCCAAATGGAAACACAACAGTTCATCCTGACCAAATACTGGAACAGGGCCAATTGGCAACTGAGAGAGAGCATCTTTGTACAAAAATCCTGAGATGCAAATTGCAGGCCATTGTTTATCACCAGTGTATATGTTAATCTTCCAAGGAAAATATCTTTGTGAGAGTCATGACTGTAGCCACCATGGATGTGGACGGACTACAAAAGACATAAGGAAATTTTGAGAAAGTGTCAACAAACCAAAAAGAGTTCAGGAAGGAAACTGCAAAATCAGCTTGAATACACTCCCAGGAGTGCTGGGAGTTGGCCACAGAGAAAGAGAGGCGCATGGTGCAACCTGATGGATGGCATACACACACAGGCTAACACAACATGCATGATCTAGTTGTCAAAATCCAGACAAAACCAGTATGGTGGGCCAGCAATTTTGTCCAAGAAACATGCCAGAGGGCCCAGTGGAGTTGGTGCATGATGGTCCACTGCAACATGGACAGGATCACAACCCTGGGCGCTGTGGTGAAGAGCATGGACAAATTGAATAACCCGATGTAAGACAGGATTGGCTGACAGCTGCCGTAATCTGAGAGCTGGGAATGGGAAAATCATTCACAGTGTTTTGGACTTTGACATCTAAATGTAAACACAACAGTTCATCAAAATACTGTATTGGGGCCAATTGGCAACCGAGACAGAGCATCCACATTAACATGTTGTGCAGTGGGATGGAAGTGAATCTCATAGTTCCAGCATTGCAAGTGATGGGCTGCTTTGTCTGGAAGACACACTGAAGGATGAAGAAGAGAGCCAGAGGTTTATGACCAGTAATCAAATGAAATTTAGAACCATAGAGGAAAACTTAAAATTTTTTTGAGTGCATAGACAATAACAAGGACTTCTTTTTCTATCTGTGAATGCCTGATCAGGGTTTTGGAAGCAAGTGCCATAGGGTGCTCAGAACTGTCCACGTGTTTGTGCACAAGAATGGCTCTAAGGCCAGATTAGGTGGTGTCTGTGGCCAAAATGAGATACTGACCTGGTTGTAAGGTAAGAAAGCAACGTGCCAAGTGTAATAATGGCTTCACCAGAGCAAAAGCAAGCTTTCAGGTGATGACCAGTGAAAAGGAACACCTTGACATAGGAGAGCCTGAAGGATCTGAGCCCCACTGTGGCTGCATCAGGAAGAAATTTATGGTAGTACACAATCATTCCAAGAAAGGCCTGCAACTCCTTGACATTGATAGGACATGGCAAAGCCATAATGGCATCAACATGCTGGTGTAAGCTTGTGAGAATTCAAAACCAAGGTAGATGATAGATGACTAAAAAATTGCGATTTGTCCAAGTTACATTTCAAACTCGCAGTTTGCAGTACCATGAACAAGGCCCCAAGGTTCCATAAGTGTTAATCTGTAGAGGAATCGGAGACAAAAATATCATCTAGGTATTTAGTGCACCCCAGAATGGCGATTGTGAGTTGCTCCAGAAATCGTTGGAAAACAGTGTGGGCACTAGCTACGCTGAATGGCAGGTGCAGGTACTGGTATAACCCAAACGAGGTAACAACTATGAGGATATGTTTGAAATCGGTTGCAAGGATTCCAAATGGGTCTATTTTGGAAAAATATTGGTCTGTGGATAGCCAAGCTAAGAATTCATTTCAAACAAGGTAATTGTCAGATATGAATAAATAGACTGTGATTTCATAGACTTCTTAAAATCACCACAGAGCTGGAGGCTGCTGTTAGGTTTTGTGACAATGACCAATGGGATAGACAATTCACTAGGGGAGACAGGTGTGACAACACCCAAGAATGTAAGTCAATTGAGTTCTGCTTTGACTTGCTCCCATAAAGCAATGAGGATTCCCACCCTACACTGTCCACAAACAGTGAGGAAAATTCCAAGTAGAGTGCGTCCAGTTGTTGGTACAGAACTTAATCCAATACCAGATGCACTTCATCAGAAATAGAGAATCCAAAAATATTGAAGACATCTGACCCAAATAAGTTTTCAGTGTTGGCATCATCAACCACGACAAAGGTCAAAGGTCGAACAACTGCTTTATACCCTATGAGAGTTGAAAACTGTCCCAGTATGGGTAGTTGTTGTTTGTTGTAACTCACAAATGAACAAGAGGAAGTGGACAACACCTGTGATCCAAGATCTACATAGGTTTGGGAATTTAACAAAGTCACTGCAGCACCCATGTCTACTTGCAGTTTTAATATCTTATCCATAACATGTACTTCAATATAAAGTTTGTTTAGGGCTGTTGTAACTTGGGAAACACTGTTTACACCCATGTGATGAATGAGAGTGAGAGTTGCACACAGACGCAATATGTCCATTTTTCTACAGTGTTTGCACATATCCCTATGCTTTAGCCACTCGGGCCACTTTTGTTGAACAAAGCAATAAGGGCACGGCGTGAGAGGAGCACGTGGCCACTGTTGTGGTGCAGACTGCTACTGTTGTTTAACACAGTGCTGCCCCATGTAACTTGAAGACCACGATTGTATGGCTGCGATGTCATTTTCCACTTGTGAGCTAACCAATGGTGACTGAAGAGGAGAAGTAGTATCGCCTACTTCACACCAAGCTTCTGTCTGACATCTTGCTTCTGTAGATACTTCAAAAGACTGGGCAATGTTCAAAATCTCTATGAGATAAGGATTCTCACATTTTAGAGCACATTCACTTTCTCTCCAGGGGCTAAGCATATTATAGCATCACAAAACATTGAATTAGCATGAGAGTCCCAGTGAGCTTCAGTAACAACCTGGCAATCACAGCAAAGCCCATAAAGTTCTGCTGCCCAAGCTCTGAAGGACTGTTGTGGCTGTTTTTGTCAATGGAAGAACTCAGCACTTGCAGCAACAATGTGAGTACATTGGAGAGCAACCGACACATTCCATCAAAAGAGAGACTGGGCAGGTTCCCGCAGAGGAGCTAGCTGATATAAAAGGTGAGGAACATGAGGAGAAATCATGACAGATAGAAAGCCTTACACATATTGGGGTCGGATACAACAAAAGATTGAAAATGTTACTGAAGGCATTTCTTGTGCACGTCCTGATCCTCTACAATATTGTTGTATGGAGGAAACAGTGGGGGCTGCATCAGTGGTGATGAACCCTGGCGCTCAGTCAAGTTGCCAAATTGTTTAGTGCCACAGAGAGAGCCTGCTGCTGGTTGGTGAGAGCTTGCTGCTGTTCAACAAGAGATTGAAGAATTTCTCCCTCTGACATATTGGTCTCAGTGAACTGCAAATTGAAACATGCTGTGTAGAATACCGCACTCATTGCCAAAAATATTGCAAAGTTGTACAAACACAGTATTAGGATTCCCACCAGCCAACTTTTAATTCAGCTACACAAACAGGAAAACTGACACACTGAATTACAAAGTAATAAGTACAACACACAAAATCTGGGGTTACATTAAAGCACTGTCTCACAGTGAAGTGTCCCATAATCACAAAAACAGTAGAGAGGGCAATGGTGTGAAGCACATGACATGGCACTGTGCCAGTTGAAGAGGCCTCTTTAGGCTGGCCGTGGAGGTGTGTGCTGTTTAATTATGCATGCTCACTGTATAGTGTTACAACATAAATAAACTGGAAATTAGCTATAATTATTTGCGAAATTTCTGTTTACATTCCTAAAGTACTACCTTGTTCATCCTGCAGTTATGCTATAATTTGAACTTGTGTCTGTATTCTTTTATCACATAATGGATCAATAATAGGTGCAGAATTTACACCTGTTTATCCTGCATACGTGATTTATACCTCTCAGTAGAGTGGTAACTGACATTAATAATTTTTGGCATATATTTTCTTATAGAGAAGCCTCTTGGTTTACCTATTCCAGTGTCCCATAAATTTATCTTAATCTTGGAGAATAAAATTTGCTAGTGTTTGAAACCTATAAAGAAGAAGACATACAGATGTGAGTTAGTAATTCCTGCCCACCAACTTTTACACATTACAGTAAAAGAAATGCTTATATGGAAGAGGAGGAGTTGTCAAGGAGAAAGTTTTTCAGTTTATTTTCAAATTTTACTTTTCTGTCTATCAAACAATTTATGTCATTGGGTTAGCGATCAAAAATTTTAGTTGTAGCTTTGTACACTTCTTTCTGTGGTGAAGATGACCTTATGTAGCATAATAAATGTCATTTTTTCTTCTGGTGCTGTACCTAATATACATCATTGTTCCTTTTGAACTGCAGTGGATTATTTACAACAAACTTCATGAGGGGATACATATGCTGTGAAGTAGTATCAAAAATCGCACACTCTCTATATTTGGTGTGTGTGTTTGTCTCTCCTACAGCTTGAAAAAGGAATTCCATTCCAAAAGCTAGCAAAGTAAAGCTCTGTAACTTTCGTGTGTGCATCTTTCGATGATGCAGTGCCTGTGCCTTAAGGTGAGTTGTCTCCTTTATTCCTAAATAATTCATTATTCTTGACCAGAACTTCTGCACATTATTGAACTAACTGTAAGTTGTTTTAGGAGTTCCAAAATCTGTTTTTCACAGTGTAAATTCTCATCAATTAGATACCAAAGAATTTTGAAGTTTAATGATTATAAAGAATCCGACTCGATTGCAAATAGAAACCGGATGTTGACCTAGGTTTCGGCGTGGATAACCACACCTTCTTCAGAACACACTAAAACTACAAACTGCCTAAAGAGGCATGGTCCAACATTAACATAGAATGCCCAAAAGGGCAAAAGATTCGCCCTTTTGGGCGTTCTGTATTAATGTTGGACCATACCTCTTTAGGCAGTTTGTAGTTTTAGTGTGTTCCGAAGAAGGCGTGGTTATCCGCACTGAAACCTAGGTCAACATCCGGTTTCTATTTACAATTGAGGCGGATTCTTTATAATCATTAAATTATTCACGATTGCTGATGCGCTGCAATGTTAAAAGTTCTCAATTTTGAATTTTACACCCTATTTATTATTTCCTCACCATGGGTTACTCTTATCATTGGTGTAGTACCACTAGATGTGCAGTACTGAGTATTTGTGTCTTTTTAAAATGTAGAGTGAAACAATTAACTGAAAATCAGTCAATGATACTTTTAAGAACATTGTTTACTATTTCTTCTGTTGCTGTATGTATGCTTAGACTGATTACAGTACTAGTGTTATCTGCCAAAAGAACTAATTCTAGCTGTTTTGTGTTATACAGAAGATCATTCACATATAAGATGAACAATGGCGAACCTAAGATTTAGCCTTGTTGAACTCTATGTATGATTTCTGCCCAATCAGAATAATGTCCCAGGTCAACATCAGATGTGTTACTAAGTATAACTTTCTTCATTCTTTTGGTTAGACATGACATTATCCAATGGTTGGCTATACCATCAGTCCCATGTAACCTCATTTATCTAGGATAAATGAGAAAATACCGACCAGCACTATTTTGTCATTTAATGCTAGTAAAATCTTGTAAGTGAACATGTAATTGGCATTCTCAGTAGAGCAACTCTTCTGAAATCTGAATTGTGATTTAGTGATGTCAGTAGTGAAATGGGTCACTAATTATAGACATCTCTCATATCACCTTTCTTAAAGAAGGGTTTAACAATTACACATTTCAGTCTTCAGTAAGGACAGAATCTGAAGTAATGAATTAAAATTTGTGCCAAGGCCAGAACTTGAACACAGGTCTCCTGCTTACTACGCAGATGTGTTATCCACTACACCACCCTGGCAATGTGGCTAAAACAGCTGCGCGGAGTACGCTAATCCAGTGCCCTTCCTAACACAAACTTCAATACCTGGCCTTGGTGCAAATTTTATTTCATTACTTCAGCTTCTATCATTATTGAAGATAAAGTGGAGACTCAATATGTCTCCAAGAAAATGTAATTCCATCAGATCAGCATTTCAGTCTCTCTGGAAAAATGGCTTGGGTTAATGATGCATTACATTTTTCAGGTAAGATAGAGTGTAGTACATGGAAAAAAAATCTTTAGTTCTCCATTAAACGCCATCAAATCCAGGTGAGCCTTTATTTTTGAGAGAATATGTATTTTTCTTAATTTAAAAGGCAAAGTCCCCGACTCCCAGTTGTAGCAACAGGCACTGCACTCATATGAGATTTCATTTCTGTCAGCAGCAGCCTGCTCAATTCAGTGTTCACACAGTTTACAACCGTATTAACCCAGGGCTGGTCATGGGGCTGTAGGACATTCACAAAACTTACATTTCTGTTTGTAGTTGCTAATCTTATTTCATCCAGGTCATCCTTAATGTTTTAACTTCTGTCTTAAGCCAGGCTGTTGTCTGTGTATTGGAATTTATATGGTTCATCTATATGGACATATGTTTTATTTTTTTCTGTCTATTTTTATCCATTCATTTGTCTAAGTAGTTTACAGCAAAGATTAAAACACATTATGCCCACAGCAATCAAGCCTGTGGAGCTAGTGAGAAAAAGATTAACATTAATTTTCTTATGTTTGTTAAAAAGTCCTATCAGATATTTCGTCAGTCTACTATTGCTGTCTTTTTCCCATCGATGATAGACAAAGGATGTGGATTTCTATTTAGTTCACTACTAATGTGAAGTATATTAATTCTTATAATGCAAAGTCAACTATACTTACTAGTTCCTTACTTCACCTTGTCTATCTATCTATCTGCATTGCTGGTACCTGTAATACTTTGGAGAAGCAAGAAATTTAAGCAGAGCAAGGTGGATGCCATAGCATTGTCTTCGAAGAAGAGGAGGAGGTAAGTAACTTCAAGGCTAGAAGGACTATCATCTAATAATGCAACGTTATATGCTACAGACATTTTGTGTATACGAAAAATCGTAAGCCTGACTGTCTGCAGTGTGCATTGCAGTGCTTAAATTAGCGAAGACACACACTCCCCAGTGAACTCACTACTGTAGCACCTCTTGTGTGGTGCCAGCAAATTTCCATTCTAATATTATTCTTAAAATTATTAATAAATCAGTAGGCCTGCTCCAACCAGGGCCTAATTTTGGCTGGAACTCACCGGAAAGGCATCCTGGCACCTCCCTTTTTTTCCAATGGGCAATTATTATTAATTATTGGACATACATTCATAGAGCAGGTACAAGCAGCTTGCAGCACTTGAAAAGATGATGCCATAGTCATGAAAACTAATGACTTGTGCCAATATGTACCAAGAAGAACTAGGGAGAAAAATGATGCTGCTACAGGGACATTGTTTACATTAAATCTTGTGGTTTTACTGTTTTTATTATAAGAAGGTATGTTTTAAAAACCTGAATTTCAGAATGGTATTTTGTAAAAAATGATCTCTCATTGTAAATTTTGTCACCACGTTTCAAAAACTGAAACGTGATTTTTATGGCTGGGAGAGAGGGGATGGGAGGAAAAGGGGGGGGGGGGAGGGGTACAGTGAAGAAGTGCATTCCAGCACTTAGAAATTAAGCATTGGCTTCACTTACTGTAATAACCTAATCATATTTGTCAAAAAAAGACCAAATAGAAATTATGTTCTAGTTGTACATTCTTTGGTTGGCCGCAAGTTCGGATGCACTCCGTGTCTCCAGAACACCTTTTGTATTGAAAGGATAATCAGATAGATTTCGTTTGTATTATTTGGCTAAGAAACTGGTACCAGTCTGTTGTTTGAATCATTGTCATAACACATATGGCTTTGCAAAGTTGTATGTAGGTGCTCCTCTTTTATAACTTTGTACATAAAGGTTCAACAAAATATAGTGCACCTGAATTTATATTGAGAAATGATTTGTGGGTGTATGTTTCTTTCATTCATTCATTCACACATAGTATGTCATAAACCCATATCATGAAAGAGAGCCTTCAGGGATGTGGATGAGTTAAGTAATATGTGTTAACTGGCTGTAGCAGCTATTGAGTGCTACTTCTGTAAATTATGGCTAATGCTAATATACTCAGACTGATGATTACAAGAAATACTATTTGACTGCTTCATATGATTACATGTATATTAGAAGAAATACTGCAACTCTGGAGAAAAAAAAATTACTGCACCTCCTTTTATACTACTCAGCTGCTGATTTTGTCTAAGATTAACTCAAAACAAAGCATTTTGTAACATACTATCATAATCTGTGTACATACTGGAAAAGACAAATCTGTTTAACATTAAAATTATAGTTAGGCATATGCGAAATTCCATGTGATATTATGGGCATGAATTTTATGTTTAAACAACTTGAAACAGTTGTGGCATTATGCTTGAGGACATTCCACTAATCAAATATAAACATGCAGATATTACTATATTGTATACAATAAGCAGAAAACAACTGTATTTTCTTCAAATCAAAAACACAACAAAATGATACAAAGGATCTTTACTATGTACTCAGTCATTATACAGAGTATGTGTGTCAATAAATAAATCTGAAGGTCTTTTTACAGGATTGTTAAAAAACTGAGGAGCTGTCTTTAAGCCAGAGGTTGGTTTGTCTTCTTCCAGCCTTTGAACTGGCTTAAAGTGAACTCTGAATCATACAACAGCTTCACATTTTTCATGTTGTGGAACCATTGGCAAAAGCGAAAAAAATCAATACTTCTTAGACTGTTATGAATATTTATTAATGAAGAGTTAAATACATCATACATTTCTCTTTACACATATACATACACATACACAGACAGACAGACAGCATGGCACCGACTGTTGTACATATATATGTACATACACTCATTGTTGGGAGCCCTCTCGACAGTACACTGTCAATACTATGGATATAAATGAACCACACTCCAGTAGTCTCCTTAAATTTATATTGCAGTCAGATTACATTCAACATTTGTCAAAATTTTACAAATTTTTACTTGCACAAATATTTGGTAAAGGTGTCTGCTAGATTGTTTTGTAAATTTACTTTACAAATGTTTGTAATTCCATTCCTACTATATTCATTCACAAAATGATAATGTATTTCAGTACACTTTGAAGTTTTTCTAAAATTACCATATCTAGCAATAGTGACTGTCCCTTAGTTGTCACCCTATACTTCTAACAGACTTATCAAATTTTGCATAAAAAATATTAAAAATATCTAGGATTAACTTAATCTCAGTGACAGGTTCTAACAACGCTACTTACTCAGCAAAAGTAGAAGATTTTGTGACACTTTGCTTCTTAGATTTCCAGATAATATAATTACAAAGCTACGATCTATGCAGTCACCTGCCCAATCTGCATTACAATACACTCTTAAGAGACTGATATTTTCATTGCCTCCACAAGCTAACCTCAAACCTTTTGCTTGATACAAATATTTCAGTACTCGCAAAGCATACTTGAAGTGAGTATCATTGTATCAGTTTTTAAATTTATTCAAATAGTTTATCCTGTAACTTATATTAGGCCATATTCCTGAGTGAAAATATGGGAGAGCACCTTTCGAATTCCTGTTAATAATATTATGACTTGTGATGTGTCGACAGAAGTGCCGACACAGTGTGGTTTGAGGAGACCGATATGCACGCTATAAGGTCACGCAGGATGGCGTGAGGTCTGAAACAGGATACGTAATGAATGCTATGAAGAAAAGTACGTAGCTTCTGGAATACTTAACTTTAATCCATCATTTGTATACATCGTTCTTGATGAGACATGCTTCATACGATAACTATCAATTGCTATGGCGCCTTGCTAGGTTGTAGCCATTGACTTAGCTGAAGGCTATTCTAACTATCTGCTCTGCAAATGAGCGAGGCTTCGTCAGTGTGCATCGCTAGCTAAGTCGTCCGTACAACTGGGGCGAGTGCTCGTAAGTCTCTCGAGACCTGCCGTGTGGTGGCACTCGGTCTGCGATCACTGACAGTGGCGACACGCGGGTCCGACATGTGCTAATGGACCGCGGCCGATTTAAAGCTACCACTTAGCAAGTGTGGTGTCTGGCGGTGACACCACAACTTGCATCTTGTGCTGGTCCTAACTTCAAAGTAACTTCCATTGGTGTACTGTGCAACTTTGATGTTGAATCTGATATTTCTTAACTGGAGTGTTAGTATAGCTTCCCTGACTAAGAGTCATTTCATTCTCTGCATAATTATAGTCAATATTTACCCCAAGATAATTCTTTACTTCACTTAAGTCTTTCATTTGGATTAGTTTGGATAACAGATTCTTGATTTCTTGTATTTTCCTTTTACTATTATAACAAACACGATTACACAGATCACAGAATTTGTAGTCATCAATAGATATTGGAAATAATCATGTTCACTTCTTTTAAAACCTAGATTTTTTAAAAGCTAATCAAAAAAATTACACCATGCCCGAGGACTCACTCTCATGCCATATAATGTCTTAAATAACTTACAAACTCTGCCTGTTTCATCCTTGTGTCCTGGAAGTTGCTTTACATTAATTTCTAAGAAAACACTACCATTTAGAAACGCAGTTTGTACATCCATTCCTTCTACAATTAAGTCTTCTACAATGACAAAGGTAAAGCAACAAAAATTTCAATGTTTGCCTCATAGCAACTGGTAAATAAATATCACCCACAATTTCTTTTTGTTGAAAGCCCCATACCACTAATCTTGCTTCACAATTGTTATTTGATTTTCTTGTAAAAACCCACTTTACATCAAGAACATTTACACTCACAAGTTTAATTACTAGTTTCCCAGTTTTATTTTTATTTGAAGATTCAATTTTCCTAGCCACTACTTGTTTCCAAACTTCTGACTCATTACTATTCATTGTCTCCTCAAACTTTTCTGGACTATCTACACTACAGAAGTTCACATAAATGAAGTTACTCTTCACATGATCGTGGCACCCTACATTCTCTAGTTGAATGTCTTGACTTACATTCTTGATCTTGTTTATGACTGATTGAATACACTTTGATATCCTGTTCTTCTACTGATCATTTACAGATTCATTGTCTGTGCTTTTACATTCAGAATCACTAAAATGTTCACACCCTGAATCAGAATCCTTTAAATTAGTACATCTGACATCCTCTTCCACAATATCAAGGTGTTCCGATATGAAAACTTTACTGTTAATCAATATTCTGTGTTATAGTCACAAGCGACTTGTGAGCGAAGCACAGCAGAAAACAGAGATGCAAAGCCACCAGACGGGGCAGCCGCTGGAGGAATCACTAACAATGAACAGACAGGACAGACAAACAAGTAGGGGATGACAGACACTACAACTGACCAGAACACACCATGAGGCAAGCAAGCAAGCAAGCAAACACAAAGAGACAACAACAATGCAGGAACATTCCAAACAACAACAGTGTATATCTCAACACACAGAACTGGAACGCAGTACGGCTGAGATGTACACGTGAACTACGGTGAGTACCAGACTGCCGGGGTAGCACCGTGTGGCCGCCTATATACGTGACCGCAGGAAACACGATTGGCCATGGAGTTCCCATGGTATGGAGCGTGGCGCATTTGCATGGCGAGGCTCGCGGTGCAGGCGCATACCAGAGCACAGAGACGCCTAGTGGGTATTCAGGTCCATACCCTCTGGCACACATTCAGCTTCCACGCCTTCCAACACTCGCTCCCTTCCCCCCTGAAAACAGTGCATAGGGGCGGAATTGCCCGGGATGTGCCATGGTGGGTGGATGGAGGGAAAGGAGGGAGACCCTGTGTCGTTGACTGCCAGCGGTGGGTTGGGAGGACAGTCTGTGGAATCCATTGAAAAGTCACCAGAGGGCAGAGCATCACACAGTGCCTCTGATCATTGTTGAGGTGGGAAGGAGTGCCGGTGGAGAGCCGTCAGCCGTGGCACCGACATGAGGGCCTCGTGCACACCAGAAGGAGGTGGGGGGTTGGTGGACATGAGATAGGGGTATGAGGCCAGAGTTGGTTATAGTGGCAGCACTTGAGCCCCTTCTGTGTCTGTACCAATGTCATATGCTGCCCATGGGTCACGACTACTGTGGCAGGAGTGCAAGCAACATTGCCCATACGAGCCCGCCCACAAGGCCATGCCCAATGTGTAATGCTGAGAGGGTCGGAAGCAGGGCTCAGAAGGAGATGGAGTCAGCAAATGGAGTAGGGTCCGTGGTTGCCGCCCATGGAGGAGTTCGGCCAGAATATGACCATCAATCAGCATGGTGCGATAAGTGCTCAGGAATAAAGTGAGGGCGATGTGGTTGCAGAGGATTTGACTGCTTTTGTCAGCTGTTGTTTAAACATCCTGACCAGTCGATCTGCTGTGCCATTGGAGGACGGATGAAACAGAGGGATGCAGATGTGTTTTTATACCATTGGACTCCCAAAATGTGTGGAATGAGGCTGCCGTGAATTGGAGGCGATTATCTGGGACCAAGGTATGAGACAGGCCTTCCATGGCGAGAACCTGAGCCAAGACCGTGAGTGTGGCATCAGTCACGGTGGACATCATGCGCACCACATACGGGTATCTGGAGTATGCATCCATAATGAGTAACCACATTGATCCCAAGAAGGGACCCACAAAATCGAGATGGATGTGATTCTAGGGCTGGTGAGGCACAGGCTAGGGTGCAAATGGTTGTGAAGGGCTGGCCTGGCGACATGCACACACGATGCCGCATGGGCCAAGCATTCAATGTCGCCATTGATTCTGGGCTAGTACACTTGCGGCGAGCCAACACCTTCATACGGGACACCCCCAGTGTCCACGGTGTAGCAAGCGTAGGACATGGTGGTGCAAATCAGGTACGATGATCACCTGATGGGTGTCAGCTTCCATGGCCAACAGAAGGATACCCGTCACAACCTAGAGCCTGTGTGAGTGGTGTGCCAAGGGCTGAATTCAGTTTCCAACTGGTGAGTCCGATAGGTGGGCCAACCGTGGGTCATGTAGCAGAGAACCTGCTTCTGAATGTGGTCCTGGTGCATGGCAGAGGCGACATGTACAGCCATGATGGGAAATCCGTCCAGTGTATCTTGGCAGGCCATATCAATGTGAAAGCAGAGGACTCCCTGCTCATCGAACTTGGGATCAGGGCCCCGAGGGAAGGTGTAACAGGGCATCTGCATTGGAGTTCGAGAGGTGGGCTTATATTGGATAATGTAAGTGTAATTGCATACGAACAGCGCCCAGTGCTGGAGATATTGAGCATTTGCCTCTAATTTCGTCCCAAACAGGTAGATGTGAAACTTTAGAATGGCAAACATAATCGCAAGAGCCTCTTTCTCAATCTGAGAATAGTTTATCTGTGCTGGGGACAGTGTCTTCGACGCATACGCAATGGGCTGTTCTGAGCTGTCTGCATTCCTGTGAGCCAGGACTGCCCAATACCATAGGCCGAAGCATTGGCTGCCCCAACCAAGGGCGGTCAGAAGAGAAGGGAGTCGAGCAAGGGGCAGACTTGAGCATAGTTTTCAAGTGGAGAGAAGCTTGATTACAGGCAGGAGTCCAATTGAAAGGCACCGTTTTGCGATGCAAGCAATTGGGGGGCTGTGCAATGTCAGCAGCCTGGGGTAAAAACTTTTAAGTAGTAGTCAACCTTGCCCAAAAAAACTTGGAGGTCAGTTAAATCCTGGGGGCATGGAAGGGAGTTGGGTGCCACAATGTTGCAATCTGATGGATGAATGTCATCTTTACTGAGCCAGTGATCCAGATATTCGACTTCTGGTTGAAAGAAACTACACTTTTCCAACCAACAGCATAAGCCTGCAGCCTGCAAGGCATGAAATAAGGTACCGAGGTTTTGCAAATGCTCGTGGCATGTGCGGCCAGTGATCCAAGATGTCATCGAGATAACTGACACAAGCTGGGATGGGCTGTGTGAGGTGCTCCAGGTACCTCTGAGAAATGGCCGGCATGGAGGAAGTACCAAATGGAAGGCACTTGTGTTGATATAATCTGAAAAGCGTGTTGATGACAGCGATTTTCTGGAATTCCTGATCTAAGGGTAATCAATGGTAAGCCTCCACCAGGTCGATCTTAGAGAACTACTCGCCACGTGCAAGTTTGGCGAGAAGGTCTTCCTGCCGAGGAATGGGATAAGTTTCAAGCAGGGACTGTGCATTGACTGTAACTCCAATATCCTCACACAGGCAAAGGGAGTGATTGGGTTTCCCGATCAACACTAACGAGGTCACCCAAGCACTCACTTTCATGGGCTCGATGATGCCTGCAGAATGGGGTGGACCTGGAAGAACTGCAGCTGAGGATCTGGCCGGAGAGCAATGTGTGTATTGAAGTCCGAAACACACCCTAATTCCAGCTGAAACAGAGAGGCACAGCCGAGCACAGGTCATTGAGGTCCTGGTACGGGACTGCATTGGAAACAACCTTAACTTCATCGGAAATCAAAAAGCCAAACAGTGTGAAAGCATCGAGTCCAAAAATGTTTGAAGCCAGGGGATGGTCAACCACCTGTAGGGTCAGGAGCTGGGGAATGTTTTTATAGGTGGCTGGGACCGAGAACTGCCCACAGAGGCTGACAGAGCCATCACTGTGCGTGACCAATCACTGAGAGGTGGGAGACAGCTCTGGGGAACCCAGGCATGTATACGTCACCAGATTGATTAGGGAGACGGGGCTCCTGTATCAACCTGTAAACGAACATCCACATTAAAAATGCAGAGCGTGAGGAACAACTTCCACATCAATGGGGCATCCAGTGGGATGATCGACTGCAACGTATGTGCAGTATCCTGATGACCTATTGGTGAGGAGTGGGAGCTGGTGGAGTGGCTGTGACAGACAGATCGGAGATGGCCGTGTTTCTGACAGAGGGTGCATATCTTCCAGCGATGGGGACAGTCTGTGCTAGATCGGGCAGAAAAGCATTGTGGGAAAGATGGAAGTGACCCACACGACCACCAACAAGGGGTGAACCGTGGCGCCGAACCCAAAGAGAGGTCGGACAAAGAAGGGTCTAGACGACCTTGTTCTCTGTGGGCTGTGTCATGCCAATGGTGTGGGGGAAGCGCCTGTGGGGAGGACCACCTGTATCCTTGCCAATGAGCGCAGAGCATACTCCTTCTTCTTCTTCCTCCTCTTCCTCCTCCCTGCCTTATCCCATTTCATTACAGAGTCAGCATTGTTATATGGATTTTTGACAATGTTAGTGACAGTTAGTCCTTCCTGATGCCACAACTCTCCTCCAGCACTGAATCTGTGTACCTCATCCATCTGCATCTAGAGAGAATCTCATGTTCAAATGTGAGAATGCTTCCTAAAAGTTTATGTAGCATGTATCTGAGGCCAGATGTGGGTACCAGCTGAGAACTCACATAGTTGTATGCCAGTTCACAAACCCTCATTGTTAATTTGCAAGACAGATTTGATCCAGGGCAGGTTCACCTCCTCTAATCCTGAAAGTGGCTCACTAACAAGCTCAATTATCAGGGTGGGTGGAAGTAAATTACTTAAGTTTTATAACTAAGAACTGTCTACTGCACCTACATTTATGGCACTATCTTGATAAACAGTACATAAATGTTTGTAATGTACCCATGGTGAAGTTAGACAGCCATTCATGAACTGTAAACACTGGTCAAGAAGAGAGCGTTACTTGTTTACATGAAGATGTGCATTTACCATATGATGCAACAGGATTTAGTGCCCGGAAAGATGAAGGAGAGAATAGGGGAAAGAGCACATCAGGTGTTACCTTAACTGGAAGAATTTATTGATGTGGACAGAAATTTTCAAGCCACAGAGATCTGGCCAAGGTACTGAACAAAGAATTGTTCACTCAGTAGAATTCAAGATAGCATTGGATCACATGTGAGAAGATTCATCAATAAGCATTCATCAATTTCCCAACAAACTGCACAGTTAAAAAGATTAATAGTATGGGGAATACTGATGCAGTAACAATTACAATCCTATCATAAACAATGTGTACAAGCAATTGGACTTACTACTTTTATGGGATTCTGGATACAGATCGTAATATAGATAATAAACAGTTCCCAAGTTTTCTATATACACATGTATTTTAGTATAAAGACTGATACACATGAACACTGCCTGAAGTACAAAGGCAGACTGAATTAAACATGGTGGCTAGTCAGAGCATTTAATGTTCCAAAGATTGTTATTTGTGTGGTCGATGTGACCTATCGACACCATACAGCCTCCCCCCGTGCAATACGGAGTACGGCCTATGAGCCCTGAGGGGGCATCGTGTGGGTGTCAGCATTGGCGTGAGTGGTGCGAGGCGGCAGGCACATGACCAGAAGCTCCGTCTCTGTTGGGTCGGCATGCGAAGGTGCGGCAGGCGGCCGCCGGTCCAACTCGTAATCCGAAAACCGGCAGGGGGGAATGACGCGTCGGCCAACTCGGGAGCAGCAGTATGGGAGAGGAGACGGCATATGAGTGTGCCTTCCTCGAATGCGTACTGAGCTGTCCAAAGGAATGAAAGCTTGAACACATGACGGGTAGCACTCTTGTGGGAGGGACAAGCTGTGCACTGTCTTGACGTTGAGTTCCTCGGTGAGGGTCGGGTCTGTGCTGTCAGTGAGCAGTATAAGCACACGATTGTGTAACACCATAATTGACATGTTGTCGACGCGGTCAGATGGTATGTTGCAGTGCAAAACGAAGGACGGGGCATCCGCACCTCTAGTACCAGAAAAGTCTTCAAAACCTGTGAATGGGGATGATGATGACATTCTGAGGAACCCACAAACTGCAGTGGTGAATCTTTGAATGGAGAAAACCCAACCGTATGTTGAACGGACTCGTTAGTGGGTTTATCAAAAGAACATGTGCTCAGGCAGTCCGACTAGGATGGCAGAGGGGTGTCGGAGTCTACGAAGGCAGGCTTGATCCTGTGTAGAGAAACAGTTTGCGGGCGATTTTTTATCATAATTTCGAACATCGTTTCGCCCCTCTGGAGTACTTCAAAGGGGCTGAGGTAAGGAGGTTGTAAGGGTTGTCTAACAGAGTAGTCTCTAGCATGACATGTGAGCAAGAGCTGAGTGCGGTCAGCACGTAAGTGTCAGATGCGGAATGGCTGACAGGTGGGTGTAGCCGGGTGTTTCTGAAGTGTGCATGCATCCTTCCGGTAAAGTCTGGGAAGGACGGGGAATCCCTGGGATCTTGGGGGAGAATTAGTTCCTCTGGTAGAACTGTGTTTTCGCCGAAAACGAATTCAGAACTTGTCCCATGTAAATCTGGTTTAAATGTAGAATGTAGGCCCAGCAACACCCAAAGAAGTGCCTTGGACCAGAGACAGTCATGGCACCTGAGTGCAGTTTTAAGGGTGCGGTGCCATCGATCCACCAACCCATTGCTTTATGGGTGGTAGGCTGTCGTATGGATCTTTGTAATACCGCAAAGATTACAGAAAATCGTAAAAAGTGCAGATTTGAACTGTCGACCCTGGTCAGTTGTGATAGTTGACAGACAGCCGAACCTAGTGATCCAAGAAGAAACGAATCCTTTGCCACAGTTTCTGCTGTGATGTTAGTTAAGGGGACAGCTCCCACCCAATGAGACATTTGATCTATTGTGGACAGGATATACCTGTGGCCCTCCAACGGAGGCAGGGGACCGATAAGGGCAATATGTACATGACGGAAACGTCCCATAGGGATGTAGAACTTGCCAAGTGGTGGAGAGGTGTGACGTCCTATTTTGTTTTGTTGACAGGAAATGCAGCTGTGTGACCATGTTTGTCAGTCCCGTTTCACATCTTTCCACACAAAACGCTCAGTGACGAGGCAAGTGGTGGCTCGGATGCCAGGGTGGTAGAGATTATGCAAGGCGTCGAAAACCTGTCGGCGCAGTGTGGGTGGGAGCAAAGGCCGCAGAATGCCCATAGAAGAGTTGCACCACACTTCATCCGAAATGCCAGGGAACTTAGCCTTGCTAAACACGAGTGCAGACTGCAGGTCCGTGAGCAGACCCTGAGTGTCCTCGTTTCCCCAGCGAGGTTCGATAAATCGACGATTCTTGAAACAGCATTGATCCACGAGAGGAAATCAGCAGGGGTGTTCTCCGTGCCTTAGATGTAGCAATGTCTGTAGTAAATTGAGAGACCAGGTCGAAGTGGCGGAAGAGTCGGGAGGGGGGGAGGGGGGGGGGGGGAGGATCCTCTGGCGGGTTGCAGAAGGCGTCCGCCAGTGGTTTGTGATAAGTAAGAATGAAGAAAGGACGGCCCTCGGTGTCAGTGCGGAAATGTTCGTCAGCGGGGCCTGCCCAGCAGCGGCAGTAGGTAGATGATGACAGTAGTAATTAATCATACCTGGGAAACGTCTGAGTTCTTTGTATGTAGCTGGGGGTGGCAATGACGTGATAGCCTGCACGCAGGATTTGGGAGGCTGTATTCCGCCTGCAGAGACAGTGTAACCCAGAAATGTCACAGACTGAAGCAGTTGGAATTTTTCTACATTGACCTCGACACCGTTGGATGCCAAAGTCTGGAGGACCTGGGATAAATGTCAGTGCAGAAATGTTCTTCAGCAGGGCCTGCCCAGCAGCGGCAGTAGGTAGATGATGGAGGTAGTAATTAATAGTACCTAGGAAATGTCTGAGTTCTTTGTACGTAGCTGGGGGTGGCAATGGTGTGATAGCCTGCACGCAGGATTTGGGAGGCTGTATTCCGCCTGCGGAGACAGTGTAACCCGGAAATGTCACAGAAGACTGATGCAACTGGAATTTTTCTACGTTGACCTCAACACTGTTGGATGCCAAAGTCTGGAGGACCTGGGATAAATGATCTTCGTGGTCTTTAGTCGATTTGCTGAAAATGAGTATGTCATCCAGGTATGCGAAGCAGAACTTGAATCGTCGTAAGACTGAGTCAATGAAACGTTGCTACGTTTGTGCCGCATTCTTTAAACTGAATGGCATGAAGTTGTACTGGAACAAAACGAGCGATGTGATGATCAAGTCTTTGGAATGTTTTCTGGCTCTATGGAAATCTGGTGATAAACACGTTTGCAGTCAATCACACTGAAGATTGTGGCGCCTGATAACGTGAGTGAAACTGATAATGGTTGGCACAGGGTAATTGTCCATGACAGTGCGAAAATTTAAACGTCTGTAATCACCACACATTCGAAAACAACCGTCGTGTTTGGTGACAAGGTGAATTGCTGAAGACCAATTGCTGTCCGATGGCTGTAGAATGCCTGCCTCCAGGTGTTCGTTAATTTGCTGCCGGGTCGTGTGCAACTTAATGGGGTTGAGGTGTCTAACCTTGTGTCTAATAGGAGGGCCAGCAGTGGTAATTATCTTGTGTGTCGTTCCATGAGTGACGGAAGAGACTGAGAACTGCACACTAGGCTGAGTAACGTTCTGACGTGGAGTTTTGGGCCGAGTGGGGCGCGATGAGACGTAGCCGTTAGCGCGAGTGGGAAAAGGCAGCATGTAAGTCACATGCCTATTATGCGAGCGCGGCGTGTGCTTGTTTGTAGAGGTCAGCTGCGCACGCAGCATGGAGTGGAGTGGGGCGTGCAGCGACTGTCTGTTGTTAACTTTGCCTTGGGTAGCCGGCGCGGGCAAGAGAGGCGCTGGCATCGCGCAAGGGTCAGCGATGGCTGCCAAGTTGCTTGGCTGGCACATGGGAGAGGGGGATTGTTTATCAACAACCGGGGTGGCTGCGTGCATAGTGGGCGTGGTCATGCTGTGTGAGCGACTGTTATTAGAGACACTGTTTGAAACATGAGGCACTGCATGTAGTGGGCACTTGGGCGGTACGGAGGTCACTGAACGTGAATCGTCACACACAGTGAATGGTTTTGAACTAACCTGATGAGTGTTTGAACTGATGCTTGGCGATGAAGTTTGATCCGCTGAAGGAACTGCGCATTGCAGTTTCAACAGCGAGGCGCGGGCCGCAACGAGTTCATTGTAAGTGTGAGCAATGCGTTGTTTCAGCTCATCATTCTCCCGGCGGAGGTGCACCGCTGAGTCGTATTCTGAAAGTAGGTTAGTGACGCAGGTCACAATCTTGCCCGTGAAGGCGGAACACTCGCGAACTAAATCCCATGTTGCAGTGGAAATGGAACGAGTAGTATGGGTGCCAGAGCACGGTATCTGAATGTTAGACGGGTGGTGTAACACTGAACACTGGACTACGTTTGGGGAGAGTTTGTAATGGGACAAAAAATCCATACCGAGATTTGGTTCATCGATAGTGATGTAGAAGGTCCATGGGAAAAACAGAGAAGGGGATAGGTGCACCATCACTTTCACAGAACCGACAGTTTGTAACGGTGATGCGTTGACAGCTCGTAGGAGAGACTTCATTGGTGAAAAGTCAGTAGGAGCCAACGATTGAGGTATGATAGACATGTCAGCCCCAGTGTCAATTAGGTAGACAAGCTGTGATGAAATGTCTGTCATGTATAAATGACCACTTGGCCGAGGGGACGAGTGGATGGAGTGCAATGTTAAGGGATGCCTATGAAGTTCCCCGCAGGACACGGCGTCACTTACTTCCTGTGGCCGGTGTTTGGGTGTTGGCAAGGTAACCTGTACTTGTTGGCCTCAGCGCCAAAAATCCTGTGGTACCAACAGTATGGATGAGCCGGATGTGACGGTGGCGGTGACTGTGATAGTGGGGGAGGCTCGTTTTCGTTGATCTGTTCTGGGACGTAAACCGGGGCGTATGAAAAGTGGGCGAGTCTTGAGTGCTCGGAAAGAGGAGAGAGCAAATGAGTACTGCCTGGCGGCATAGAAGGCATGGAAGTGGAACGGGCCCTGCCCCTGCTTGCAGACAACCAGTAAACAGGAGGTGTAGTGTCACACTGCGATGGGGGATGAGCTGGGTGATTCTGGTGCAGGAGTGCATACAGCTGATCTGCGATGTGAAGGTGAGAACCGACAAACTCGAAAGAGTGTGGCAGTAGGTGTATCTGTAGGTCGGTAGGTAACTTGGCAGACCACACCACCCACAGAGTGACGTCTGGCATTGTGTGTTCACTCACGAGTAACCTGAGGCGGCGCCAAAGTTGTGATGGAGTGCGGTTCCCCAGGTGCTCCTAATACAGAATCTTGATTATCAATTCCTGTGGTGAGCAGGCAAGTCAGTCTAATATTGTTTTCTTGGCAAACTTGTACTTCGGTGGCGGTGGAGGCGAAAGTAGATCACAAATTAAATCCGAGTGGTTGGAGGTGTGTGACCAAACATAGGAACCTGGAGTTGTCATCAGTCGCTTGATGCAGCTCGAAGAGGTGCTCCACCAATGTGTACCATTTTCCTCGACTGGGGGAGGTAGCTTGGGTAGGCTGCCTGGAGGTGGAGACAATGATGGCTTTGGCTTGTCTTGGAAGGCCTACGATCCTGCTGCACAAGAGTTCATGCTGGGATCTGGCATCACCAGAGCGGAAATGATACTAGCACACACGTTCAGAACAACAGCTGGTTGTAATGTCTCTGAAGACGGCCAAAAACACGACGCGGCAATCACAGTCGGTACCATGGGAGCAAACGGGCGAGCAGCTTGTAATGAGGGCCCATAAACTGGACCAGAAATTGCAGGAATAGCATTGACATTGTCCAAATCGGAAATGATGTGGAAGGCCGGTGTGGCAAATGCAGACAGTACTGCGGAAGGAGCGAGCGGTTCTATGGTCGGAATCGAGGCCCCCCCATGGGTGAAAGGGGGGGGGGGGGGGCTGGCCTGGAGCTTAAGGTGGCAACAACGAGAGTTTTCCGCGCACACTGGCCACGCACCCTTCGTGGGAGGATCATGAAACACTGGTGAAACCTGTTGGCGGTCGCACTGTCATAGTACAATGTTCCTGGGTGAAGAGACTATGTTGGGTGCACTCGTATCCACATGTCGCGAAACTGGGCTGCCGATCCGGTGGTTTGTTCTGGCGAACTGGATGCATAAAAATGTCTGTTACTGATCTGTGAGGAAGGCGAGGCTGGCGTAGCTTGGTAATAGTTGACAGCGTGCTCGTTCTGCACAAATGGTGGTGTTGCACACAGCTCTACTGTAACCAACGTTGTGGCGCGTAGAGGATCAAAGCACGTGTGGGAATTTCGCTCCCTTTGAACTTTATACGAGTGATCGATCGTCACATTATTTAGTAGATTGTCCACTTCACTTTTCACTTGTTGTTGTGCGTAATCTGGCGAAACAAAGCCTGAGTCCATTGTCTGAGGTAACTGCATAACACTTGGTCATTGTGGAGTTGCTAAGGTAGAGGTTATCCTCATCGTAGATCATAGATCATTGTCCGTTAACTGTGAAATAACCGACGGTGGAGGGTTGTGTTGGCCTGGTCGTAAGAGCTGGGCCTCCAAATCTTCGTAAAGAATGTTCGGTGATGTAGCCACGGCGTCGGATGTGAAACCTGTTGATTCTATACAATCGGCGTGGAAACCATGGAAGACTTAGAACTTTTTGTCTGGTGTCACCAATATGGGATTTTTGGATACGGATCATAATATACATAATTAACAGTTCCCAAGTTTTCTATATACACATATATTTTACCATAAAGACTGATACATATGAACACTGCACGAAGTACAAAGGCAGACTGAATTAAACATGGTGGCTCATCAGAGCAGTTAATATTCCAAAGATTTTAATTTGTGTGGTTGATGTGACCTATCGACACCACACATTCTATCTAGAGTTTAGCTCTGCCAATAGATTATGTTATAATGCATGCAAGACTTGTAGTCGCCACTTTCTACAGTTGCTAATAAGTTGCTATTAAGTGTAATTTATTTACGTTAATAAAAACCTAAATATTAATTTGTGAGAATTGGTTTCTTATCTCAAAGTGCTCAGTTTATGATCCTCTACAAACGTAAAATTTTGAACCTTGTATTGATACAGAAGCCAAATCAAATGTTATGATTTTACAATACACAAATATTTGTCCTTAATGCTGTGGTGAGGCATGTGAGAAACACAACATATACGAAAAAGTTCACAAAGATGTGTTAAAAAAACTATGGAATAATTCTTGACTGGGTGAGAGGGAACAATTAACTTGTGACAATGAGATGTTTAATGATTTCATGTCAATGGCTTTGGCGCTATGAGACAAAAAGGGTGGACACGTTGTTGACTTGTCACTCTGTTGATAAGAATAGTGTTTATGAAATATTTTGATATTTAAATACTAATTAATTGAGATCAAATTTTTTTGCTGCACAGAATCCTTGTGCCACAGAATGAATATATTCTGTGTGTTTACAAAATATTATATATTAGCTGCTGCTCATTATAAATTCAAAAAGAAAACAGAACTGTGAAATTCAGTGGGTACGCTTATCGCAGCTTTGCCCCCACAACCCAAAATATGTATGAGGACCACCGTTGCAGATTTTACAAAAACACAAGAAAAGAAAACCATTTTTTTGTACAAATTGTTTTACTGTTTCTCACAATATTTGCCTCCAGTATTAATAAACTTTTGCAGCACTTTTTCTAACCTGAATTAGGTACCTTAAGAACATGTTTTGGAAGGATTCAACAGCTTCTTGAGTGGTGAAAATCACTGTCTGTGCATTTTTTCTTTGATGTAAGGGAAGGTATTAGTTAATAAATCAGGTTAATATGAGCCAAACGACATCAAATCAGTGTTTTCTGCCATAAAAAAAATCAACTACTTGACACACTGTGATAGTTGGTATCATTGTGATGAAGAATAAAGCAACATTTTTGGTTGCTTTTCCTCATTTCACCAATGACCTGTGGCAAAAAAAGAGTTGCACACCATAAGGAAAGAGTGGTCTTTTTCTTGGAAGTGCTTCATGAACAAACCACTGTTATTGATTTTAGCTACCTTGGAACAATCAAAGAGTTGATATAGCTTAGTTTCCAGCTTGTACATATATATCCGAATTTCTACTGTAACAATTTTGTATATGGATTTTGCATTTGCTGGGTCAAATTTTCTGACTACTTCCTTTTTCCAATTGACATGAGCCTGTTTTTGATCTTCGGTCAAATTGTGGGGAATGTGTCAAGAAAAGATTTGTTTCACAACTAAATGTACATGTAAAATTGAATGTAATGCGGGCCATTGATACAACTAAAGGCATTTCTACCTCATGGTAAGTACATGCTCCAATCACAATGCACACAACATTGATGTGTTTTTAGAACAACAACCAATTTTAGTCAACCTTTACGAATGGCCATGACAAAACTCAGCAAACTAATTGTGAACTGAGAATGAAGTCTTTCGTTATGGCACTTATATATAAAACATTCTTGGTTTTTTGCCACATCAGTTCAGGATAAAATCTCGAGCTTTCGATGATAGCCTCCATCGTCATTGATGATGATGACAATGGAGGCTATCGTCGAAAGCTTGAGATTTTATCCCGAACTGACATGGCAAGAAAACCAAGAATGTTTTATATATAATTGTGAACTATTTTTTGAAGGCAAATGATTATCAAAAGTTGAATAGACAACTGAGGCATTATTATGAAGTCACGCCTGTATGAAAATCGTAAAAAAAAAAAAAAAAAAATTTCATCCTATTAAAACCACATATGGGAGTTCCACAATCTCAATAGTGCCATCTACAATCAATCAACATATGTAATGTTCACAAAGCCCCAAACTGTGTGTGTTCTTTCAACAATATGCTATATTTCTGCAAAATGTTCTCAGCGTTATGATTAGTACAGACATCAGAAAGACATGACACAAAACTTGTAATCCGAGAAAGGAGACCTAGAATATGCAGATTTCATAAGTCAAAGATGGTGCCATTTTTAATTATATGACAAAATGCACTGATTGATGAGATGATCAATACATAAACAAACACTATTTTGGTTGATTTTAATGTTCTCTTTTAGGGCATACCCTACTGGCGTATAAAATGCAAGTATGGATTAATGTTGTCATTTACTCTGTTATGCTTGATGGTGCAAATGAGATTAAGTATACCAAACTGTGCTACAAGTGAGACAAGTTAAATTGTGTCAGCCTCTCACCTTACTCTATGAACTAATGTGGATGCATCTCTGTGCCCCACTTCATTCTCCAATAGAACTGATTGTGTATATCTGAGAGCCCAATTAAAGGGTTATCATGATAAAGGGCCTAACACCAATTTTGTGCAATCTGTGTTTTCTACTTCATTAGGTGGTATGTGAACAAGCCATTTACATACTGAAGGGGCTACCTCCAATGATGGCTGATGTGAGTGTAATGAAGGCCAATAGATGGCATGAGAGGTAACTCCTTTGACTCATTCAAGCAAAATGGGGTACATGCAGACTGTTTTACAAGAGTTGGCTATACTGGATACTGGATGTAGAGACTTCTGCTTGCTCTGGCTGATTTGTAGCCTGTCATTTGCATGTCTGCTTTGGCAATACAACTGACTGTGAAAAAATAATTCAGTAAAGGGAAGTAACACAGAAACTGGTAACTCTGAAAGAAAGCCTGAGCAAAGGTGTGGAAGCATTTTGTTCCTAATGATGTAATGAAGATGATAAAAGCAGCTCACAATAAGTGACCATTTAAAGTTGTTCAGATGGACATTGGTTATTGTATGGACTTTCAGCAAGCAGCTGACATGATTATCAACACAACCAAGGTTAATATAGGCTGTGCCTCATGGACTAAAATCACCACATCTGTGGTAATTCAGATAAAAATTCATCTGGCGAAACACAGGGATGGAAAATGATAAGAATATTGAAAAATGGTGGTGAAGTGGGTTTTGAAATGATCATATTCAGTGAGGTCACTGGTGCGGAAGGATTACATTCACAGAAGAAACAAGACTTTAAAAGTATGATGGAAGACTTATCTGAGGTGCAAAAACAGTTGTACAATGAATTGTGCAAAGACTGAACAATAAAATGATTACTAGAGGTAAAAATGTTCCAACGCTTGTTTGATGGACTTAGCCCATTTAGCTTTTCAGTGTTTATTTGTTGTTTTTGGAACAAGCCACATGGTAGCTTTCTTTCCTAAAGTCAATGAGACGTATTAATACGGAGTTCATGCATATTTACGTTCGTGTTATCTGAATAAAATTTATTCTGATTAACTAAGAAAGCAAATTTTCTTACTTAGCCCCTTTAGCATGATAACCCTTCAATTGCTACCTTTAGTTTCTTATGCAACTTTTGTAGTGAATATTATGATTTCTGTGTGAGTCATTTTTGTTACTTCTACCACTGAAGATAATTATACAGTTTCTTAGTTATTATTCCATACATTATCAATGGTTTCATACACTGATAAACATAAAAAGTAAAATAGACTGTGGTGTTTGAGTTGAGATTTATTCAAAGGCAGTATTAAAAATAAATAAATAAAAGCACATTAATTTTTAAGGAACTGATGCAGAAACTGCATAAAATGGCAATGGATGTTTCAAGATATTTCCTGCAGAATCTTCTGCAACTAAAAGCTGACCAGCCTCAGAATATACTTCAGATGGCAGTGAAAATTCAGTTATTTTCTTTTCCTCTAGAAACTGCCAGTCACAAAGAATCTGTCCAGAGCCATCACGAATCTCCACCACTCTGATACCAACAGATGACTCTATTACATTCCTGTGGATATGAAAACATAGTCAATGTCTTTAATCACCATAAAATACTAATTAGTTTTTGTCTAGTTTTACACACTGCTACAGACTTCATGTTAAAAATAGTTTTGCAAAACTGAATCCCAGGTCAAATGATGTATGAAACATAGAAATAAGAAATGGGTTTTAGTAATTTAATGTGTGGTGACACTCCTAAGATTATATAAATGTATGACAGTTACCAGAATGATAAATAACATGATATTGTAGAATTGAAGATGGGTGAAAAATTAGTGAACGCAGTATGACAAAAGTGATGGGGCAGTTTGAACAAATTCTAAATTGTATTTTTAACCAGCTTCAAGGCTTATTGCCTTCATCACATGTTATTTCTGCTATCTTCACTTATTGTTGTTTCCACTTAGTATACGTACATAAATACAATGAAGAAATAAAATAAATGCACAGAAAATCTTACCTCTTACAAATGAAATCTGCAAATTCTGTCAGTTAAAAGTGAACTGTTATGACTATACTAATTCTCTTTTTTAACTGATTTACCTTTTTAAACAACGTAATCTCAGATTTTGCTTGTCATAGAACTGACTTATAGAGTCTTTTTTAATTTCCTCATTGTATGTATACACAGAAATTAGTGATTACAGCAAAAATCATATGAGCTTCATAATTATTTTTAACTGCAAATTATTCATATTTCACATCTTAGAGAATTGATTTCTCTGTGCCATCACTTCACCTCTTCACTGTTTGTATATGAATACAAAGTTGAAACAATATATTGTTGAGTTGTTAAAAAAGATACATTTTATTTAGCTTCCAGGAATGGCTGAATGTTTAAGAAGATAATAGCATTAAGAACAAGATGTACAGATGATTTTATTGTTAATATGCCATATGGTTTGAGGTTGTTGACAGTGATGACGGTTGGCGTACTCATCACGTCAACTTTGAATGTCTTGCCCTTCTTACTGACGACACAGCAAGGTCCATCATAGGGTGGCTGCAGTGGCTTGCCTACTGCGCCGTGTTGTTTTGGTGAGAGAAAGCCTGAATTTCAGTCAGTAGCACAGAGTGCTTCTGTGAATGGATGTTGTGGGGCTAGATGAATTAACTTTATTGCAACATAAGAACTAAACTATAACTTCTATGACTCCATTTAATAGCACAATCATCAACAGAATTAAACATATATAAAACAAAGAGAAAATGTAAGTCAGCAACTGCACCAAAGATAATCATTAAAAATAGTAATCACTTGCACATAGCATTACAGTGCACATAACACAGCACTTAACCACTCCCCCCTTAGTGTTAACATTATTTTCTGTTGAATCAAAGTTTTGTCTGGACCAGGTAACAATAGGTTGTGCACAGGTTGCTGATGGTACATTAAAGGTAGCCACTGATGTTTGTTGTGGCCGATCTGTGACAGGCAGTGGAGGGGCTGGGGTGTTGGTCAAGTCCGTGGTGTGCCTAGATTATTCTTCACTAGCGTAGGGTGTGCAGAAAACTGGTTTGAGGTTGTTGACAGTGATGATGGTTGGCGTACTCATCACGTCAACTTTGAATGTCTTGCCCTTCCTACTGATGACACAGTAAGGTCCATCATAGTGTGGCTGCAGTGGCTTGCCTACTGCATCATGTTGTTTGAAGACATGATGGCACTTCTGTAGCTCATCAAAAACTAAAGGGCAACTGGTCTGCTGATCTCTTGGAGCAACAGGGCATAGTTGCTGGATTAGTGTATGTAGCTTTTGTACAAAATCAGATGGGGCAAAGCAATCATCTGGCACAATGGCAAAGAACTCACTGCGCAATCATATCGGCTGGCCATAACAAGTTCTATAGTCATAGCTTTCACGTCTTCTTTCAGTGATGCACGGAGGCACAGGAGGATGACTGGTAACATCTCTGTCCACCACTGTGAGTCATGACATCGAAGCAACACTTTTAGTTGGTGGCACATGCATTCACCTAAATCATTCACTGCTGGGTGGTAAGCTGTAGTTCTAACCCACTTCATACCCAGGAGGACAGCAAGTACTTTTAACAGATATTACTCATATTGTCTTCCCTGGTCTGTTGTAATTGATAGAGGCATCCTGAAATGGGTGATCCATCTCTGGAAGAACACAGTCGCAACAGTTTTGGTGGTAAGCAAATTGGGGACACTTTGGATGAGCATGTGAAACAGTTGATAGCTGTAAGGCAGTACATGTATCGCTCTGATAGTGGGAGAGGTCCTATGAGGTCTAGATGGAGATGTTGAAGTCTATGATTCAGAGGAAGAAATGTGCCAAGAGGTGTCCTAATGTGCCATCCAACTTTATTTCATTGACAGGTCATACATTGTCGTACATATTGCTGGCAGTCTTTGTCCATCTGTAGCCAGACTTGCTTCACCATACTGGTAAGGGTTCATATTCTGGGATGCAACATGTTATGTAAAGAGGAAATTGCCTGTTGGTGAAGGTCAGTAGTCACAAACAGTCGCAAATTGTTTGCAGTGACACCACAACACAACAGCACAGTTGACAATGGCAGCAAAACACAATGGAATTGTTGGCCTAATGGTCATGCCAACAAACCTTATAGCTCACTATCTGATTGTTGCACTGTGGCAAGAACTTAAAAATGAACTGCATCAGTGATTGATTCATTCAGTTTTCCTTCAACATGAACAATAATTGTAGTGAACTATCTGATATAGTCAAGATATTGCAGCTCAAATGGTGAAGCTTTCTCAGAACCTGACACAAAGCTTATGTTAGTGGCTTGTTATCTGGGATGAGAGTGAACTGCTGTCCCTCCAATGCATAACTAACAGCAGCACAGGCAGCATACAGTTCACGACCACAGGTGGACCAATTCTGTTGAGATGGTAATAACTTATTACTGAAAAAGGCTAAGGGCTGCGAGTGCTCATGTATTTACTGTTGCAGTGCAGCACCAATTGCAGTGGCGCCAGTCTTCAGCTTGGTAAATGCCAAATTGGCCTCACTATTCCACAGGAGTTTGTCCTTCGGCTTTGGGGAACCATGCAAGAATTTATGCAGCAAGATTGTGAACAAACTGAAATAAAAACTGTTTATGCTGAGAAATCATTATAGTTCTTTAACTATCATAGGCTGTGACTTGCTAATTGTTAGTAAAGCCTAGGAACTGTATTCTGGAGCTCCCGAAAAGCACTTCAAGAGCGCATGTGCATGTAAATGAGTGAAGCTCTGTCATAATTGTGACAGGAGTTTGACATGACCAGGACATTGTCAATACACACATAACAAAAGCCTAAACTGCATGTGACTTCATCCCTGAACTGTTAAAATGTTTGAGCAACATTAAAAAGACCAAAAGGCATTCGGAAAAATTCAGAATAGTAGAAACAGTGAGCAGATAGCAGTTGTAGCAACGTCGTCTGATGACACAGATATCTGGTTTCTAACTAAGTCCAACATAGAAAAGATGTGCTTACTGGGGACACTGAATGTAAGATCTTTGATATTTAGTACTGGATATTGACCTGTAATGGCTCTGGCATTGAACTGTCTTTAGTCACTACATCAACACCATCCATTATTCTTCTTTGGGGCCACGTGTAGTGGAGATGCCCACTACTGTGCGATGGGTGGCAGAATCCTTGTGCAAGCACATACCAGAATTCCTACTTAACTATCTTCAGTTTCTGGAATGGCAATCGGTGCAGTCAAGCATGAAGTGGTGGTCCATGTGTCATCAAAATATAGTGCACCATTGAGTGCTGCACAGGTGCTAGTGTGGGAGTCTGGCATGTGATCTCTGATAACTGTCTGAGGCGCTCTATGAACGGACACTACACCCTCATCCTTGGTTGCTAGGTTGGTACTACTGTCAAGAAGGTATCAGTGATGGTGGTCAGGCAGGAGTCAATCAAACAATAAAAAGTCAGCTCCGAGTATGGGGTGCATCATGTCCACTATTACAAACGGCCACTCAAATTTGCCTTGTGGGCCTAAGTTCAACACTAATGTGAAACAGTCATATGATTGTAGAACCATTGGTGGCAAAATGGTAGCAGTCATTACAGATGCAATGCAGCCAATGGCCAGATGGATAGACTTACATGTCGGCACCCATGTCTACCAAAAACTGTAACTTTGTACTTTGTGCTGTGTTCCCATGCACATGGAGAGATATATTTGCACTGTGTGATCCACAGTTTGTGTGAGTGTATCTAGATCACTGGTGCACATTGGGTGACAGGTGTGATAACCAAATATTCTACAGAAGGTTCTCACTGACTACGCAGTCAGTGTAGTAAACTGTGATGGGAAGCAATCACTAAACTCTTCATTGCAGAGTAACTTCTCCAATCTCTCTGCCTTAGATTGCAAGAGCTGTGTAACCAGGGTCTTCTTGATGGTTATGTAATGATTAGTGCTCAGTGGTAATGCCAGAATGTCTTGCACCTTTGTGGCCATATCTTCATTGAGGACAGCAACTACAAAACTGTATCTCATGTCGTCTGTGGTTATGTGCATTAGCAAAAACTGCATTTCTAGTTGTGAAAATCCCAGTATGGGATTCTGTTGACAAAATGGTGATGGTTTTACCATCATGCAATTAATTTCTGTGCCAGTAAACATGTCTACTGTTGGTGATGGGTCCAACATCATGGAGTTATGGTGAACTGGGATACGAAAGCCGTGTGGCACAGTTGGCATCGATGATTGTACTTAGCATGATGAGGCACAAACCATTAATGACCATCAGAGATCATGTCAGGATCACCAACTGTTGCAGGTGAAGCTGAATTAACTTTATTGCAACATAAAAACTAAACCGTAACTCACACAGCTCCTTTTAATAGCACATCAACAACAGAATAAAATGTATATAAAACAGAGAGAAAACCTTAAACAGTGACTGCACCAAAGATAATCATTAAAAATAGTAATCACTTGCATGCAGCATTACACTGCACTTCAAATCATTTGGATTTAATAATCTTTTAGCTAAAGTTAAATGAGACCATGAAAAGTGTAATGAAAATTATGTATCATAAAGTCTATGAAAGGTGATTACTTCCATCTTTTCTACACAGAACATTAAGTGGGTGCTGATTTATAAGTCAAAAGTGAAAAATCGATCTTAGAATGCAGTGGACACACTTTTTAGACTATCGTTAAGTACAGGAGTCTGTACTGGGTACCAGTTTTTGAGATCAGTGACACATACATCTTTTCAGTAACAATGTGGGCAATTTGTATACATGTGATACCATGTGCTACCAATATGTTCCAAAACACCATGCCTAAAAACATGATTTTTCTGAGGCTCATAACTCGGCTTCTAGTGGTGATACAACAGTAGGATCAAGTGTTTTGGACAGCCCTTAAGCTAGGGACCAAGTTTATACTTAACAGAGGGATTGTCTTACTGTAACTATCCTACAGTACAGCATCAAAGTTTGAACATCACACACTTCCTCCAGCTTAGGCAAATTCTGCAAATCAGTTGGTTCTCTTTGGATTTGATGTGGTCTATTGTGCACCTTAAGGAGCTTATGGAGGCACCATGTAGTTCATGGGTGGTTCCTAAGAAAACCCTAAAGAAGCATTTTTCATCATTTTTTCACCATCAGCAATGAGTTTCTAAATAACTAACTGCAGTAAATTGCTCAAATTTTAATGGTATGTTCTCTAGGCATTCATCTAGAAGTGCCATATTTCTGTTTTCAAAAATCTTTATCTGTTATTGAGAAACATCCCAAGAACATAGTTTTTGGGTAGCAAAACAGAGCTGCATATTCCAAGATAGCTATACTTAGCAAATAGCTGTAATTTTTACAACATATTCCTAAGAACCCTATCTCAAACACTCCTGAAAATCTTACAGATGTCTTTATCCGTTTCCAAGAAACAGAGGTTCAAATCTACCCGATTTGTACATGTAAAATATGCATGTAAAATTTGATGTGAGGTGAAAACTTCATTTATAAAGTGACATAGCATGGAGAAATATGCTATAAAGTGTCTTTGTTTTCTTCAGACGGATTCTGGGAACCCCATGTTGTGGTACTGATACATATGCAAAATTTCTATGCATGCAAAATCCAGTCTGAGATGTAAAATTAGTTTGTGTTATTTTAATTTCACATGAGTGAACTATCAAAACTTTATTGACCATAAAGTTCTTTTCATGTGTGTGACACGTCCTGCTGTAGTAGGGACAAGAAGGGAACTAACAGAAAAATGCCCATATGGGAACACAAAAAAAGACAACTATGCTCCTGTTTAAATGGCTCTGACTTTAAAGTGTGGCACCAGCTGTCTCATTCTACCTTCCTCAGCACCTTTAAAAGTTGTCCCAAAAATTATGGCATGTGAAATATTCACGCTATTTTTAACATACAGTTCACCTCTCACTCCCACAAGCTACCATAACTGTAATTCACTCAACCAACTAGTCCATTTCTTTAAATAGTTATACCTATACATTCCCACTTGTCCATTTTCATTCACTCATTCAGACCATCTCATGTCATTATCTCTTTGTCTCTCGCCAACTGGCACTGTCCCCTGTCCCAGCCCCAGTCTCCTTCATTGTGTCCTACTGCTACTGTCTGATCTCACTGTCACTGTCTCCCCCATGCTTCCTCTTACTGCAACTATCTCCATTCAAACCTTCCCACTGCTGCTGTCCCTTCTCACTGTCACTATCTCTCTCTTCCTCGCTGTCATTGTTGCAGACTCTGCCTCTATCACTGGCTCTCACCCACTTCCACTTTCTCCTTCTCCTTAGTCCTTTGCCACTGGCACTGTCACTTTTTTCCTTGCACTGTTTTCTCACTGTCGACTGCGTTCCACTGCCGCTGTGTCCCTCTCTTTCTTCCACACTGCTGTTGTCTTCTATGCTCTTTTTATATCACAACCACTGTCTACTATTTTCTAGTATTTATTACTTTTCCATCTCTTTCCCACCGCCACTGTCTCTGCCTCTCTCAGCACAAAAAAGCATGAATATGTTCACATTGCAAAATTTTTGGGAAATTTTTTAATGGTGCTGAGGAAGGCAGAATGGGGCACTGATACCCTATTTTTTAGTCAGAGTCTTTTAAATAGTAACACTTTCACCTTTTTTTTGCTCCAAAAGAAGCATTTTTTTCCCTGCTGTTAAAGGACATCTTGAAACCCCAAAAATCTTGAGAAGGATGCAGGATGTCTATACCATATCACTGTGTTGACAAATGGGTTACCACATAGAGCCACAAATAAAAGATAGTTGTGTACAAGTTAATAAGCAGTCATATGATAGATTCAGGATCCACTGGTGATGAACAACCGACTGATATACCCTTAATTTCTCTATCAATTTTATTTGGAGTTCCTTGAAAATTCAGTCATAGTTTAAACCATTCATGAATTTTCTGAGAGATAAGAAACTTCATGATAACAATTCCTAACACACAAATGAATTTAAAAATGACAGCAAACATTATGAACTACTCAAATTTTAAATGGTCATTCTTCTGCCTCGTGGCAGAACAGGGATACAGTGAGAACTGCATTCTGATGGTTAGGATTGAGCCAGAATAGGAAACCTCTTTCAGCAAAATGACGTGGTCAGCTCCTATGTCTGAGCAAGTAGGCTTTGCTCCCTGCCCTTCCATGTAATCAGCAATGACTCAATGTTTTGACATTCAGAGCTTACAGGAGTGTGGCACCACATCCTGCGCATTCAGTTTAAGCTTTATATGGACCAGCAGTTGCAATTTCATCATCGCAATTGACATTCTTGCTGCAGCCATTTACCTCTTTACTGTTAGTGGCAGTTTCCCTGTTTATCGCCCTAAACAGACTATAGCAATGTCAACATCGTATGCACACCATTTTGTTCACTCAGAGCAGGGTGGTGTCACCCATGTGGTAAGATTCACCAGAAACTCCTCCTTTGTTACCTTGATCTGCTCTCTGGGTTCAGACTGACTGTAGTTCTGTGATTTTTATGCTTTCAATACATGTGCTCTGTGTTGTTTATCATTGTGTAACATCAGCGAAATCTGCCCTCATCTAAATATTGTGTTTTGCTTAATTCTAATTTCAGAATACATTAGTATTTCTGTTACTCCTTATTTCTTTCTTATTATAGTTGTGATATCCTCTACCTTTCACTGTCCAAGAAATCAGGGACCCACAGCAAGTAGGAATGTTGCTGACACCTTACACAGTCAAATAATTGATAGGTAATCAATTTAAAATTCCAGTGACATGGCAAAATTTACTGCACCTGTCGTCCACCTAACCTTCGTAAACTCTTGGCTCATCCCTATGAAATCCCCAAACCACCTTCCCTACCCTCTGGCTCCTACCCTTGTAACTGCCCCCTGTGTAAAACCTGTCCCATGCACCCTCCCACCACCACCTACTCCAGTCCTGTAACCCGGAAGCCGTACACGATCAAAGGCAGAGCCACGTGTGAAAGCACCCACGTGATTTACCAACTGACCTGCCTACACTGTGAAGCTTTCTATGTGGGAATGACCAGCAACAAACTGTCCATTCGCATGAACGGACACAGGCAGACAGTGTTTGTTGGTAATGAGGATCACCCTGTGGCCGAACATGCCTTGGTGCACGGCCAGCACATCTTGGCACAGTGTTACACTGTCCGGGTTATCTGGATACTTCCCACTGACACCAGCATATCAGAACTCCGGAGATGGGAACTTGCCCTTCAATATATCCTCTCTTCCCGTTACCCACCAGGCCTCAACCTCTGCTAATTTCAAGTTGCTGCCACTCATACCTCACTTGTCATTCAACAACATCTTTGCCTCTGTACTTCCGCCTCGACCGACATCTCTGCCCAAACTCTTTGCCTTTACATATGTCTGCTTGTGTCTGTATATGTGCAGATGGATATGTGTGTGTGTGTGTGTGTGTGTGTGTGTGTGTGTGTGTGTGTGTGTGTGCGAGTGTATACCTGTCCCTTTTCCCCCCTAAGATAAGTCTTTCCGCTCCCAGGATTGGAATGACTCCTTACCCTCTCCCTTAAAACCCACATCCTTTCGTATTTCCCTCTTTCCTGATGAAGCAACCATGGGTTGCGAAAGCTTGAATTTTGTGTGTGTGTGTTTGTGTTCATTATTGTCTCTATCAACATACCAACGCTTTCGTTTGGTAAGTTACATCATCTTTGTTTTTAGATATATCTGTGAAATGAGGTATATAGGGTACTCAACAAATTGCATACAAAAGTAGGAGATGTAGGAAACAGACTTGTGTTGTTCACCTCCAGTAGCTTAAGTTTTCTTTTTTAGATATCTAACCAACTGTTCTATGTTTTTTTCCTGTATTTTTCCTTCCCTCATTTCTTTCTTGTGACTGGCATCTCCAACACTAGTTTCTTGGTTTTCAGTTCTCATCTTTTGTAGTCATTTCACTTCTGATTTTTTCCTCATAGCTTATCATATCTCCCTTGGCCCAAGCCACTGTATGGCTTTCTAATCTAATCCTTTAATAAAGATCCTGTGTGTCCTACACTTACCTGCTCCCTTCTGTGCAAAGGAATCAAGGGAATACTTAGCATGCTGAACCCCCCTTCCTCTTCCCTTTCAAAAGCCTGCGAGACTCACTTTTATGCCACATGGAAAGTAAAGTTTATTATTCACCATTCCTTTTTCAGGGTATTTTTTTTGTCAATAAACAAAATGAGCACTAATAATTACTGAAGGTAATGCAGAACTAAATGAGTACCAGTAAGTCTGTATATTATGTGAACCTTTGCTTCACTCTACATCCATTTGACAAACCAATTATTGACTGTACCAGTGATGTACACAAATGCTGTAGACAAAAGACAAAGCTCTAGTAGGTGATTTTTCCATTAAAATATTTTACAATGAGATTAAAGTAATGGTTAACACAACATCCTAAGGGACTCCTGACTGTTATGGGCTGTATGTTAAGCAACCTTTTTTTTGAAAATCTGAACAATTAAATTTGGTTACGTTACTTTCTAAAACTGTAAAAAAAGAATATTAATTACAAAATTCATTTAGTTTTTCTGCTTTACTGAAAGATGCACAATATACATTATGTCTTTTGACAAAAAAGTAAGTAAGTTTGCACAATTGACATCATATGAATCACATTACTACATTAATAATTTGATTGGAAATCATTATTTTGTTGATTTTGCTGTATTACTTCTCCTTGAACTGACGGCAATGGTTGTCTTCATTATATTTGTCACTTTACTGTTATAACATTTAGATGTAGCATTTAATAACCTAGTCATCGATTTCAAACATGCTCTTTCTTAACACCTCTTCTTCTCATATAATAGTTTGCTTCTGTTGTTACAGATAAAATCTCATACATAACATGCAAGCTTTTTTGTCATTGCTGAATAATAATTCTCAATGTTCTGCAATTTTGTTTCAATTACAATATCAACTGCACAATTACTTGTCTGAATTAAGCTTTAGTATTCCCTTTGTTATCTTCACAATATTTTAACTCCAAAAGGGGTTTACAATTTCTTTGATGGCACATTGGAATAATGGTAGTTTCCATTCAATTAAAAAAAATGTACAAGAATTTTATTTATATGAGTATTTGGGAGTTCTGTTTACAGTGGATCACACATATGAAGCCATTTATCACTTAATATATTTCTGTGAAAGTTTCTCTATCATTTAATATTACTGGTGTTCATTTTATACTTCACTGTCAATATTAACATCAAAAACCACAGTAAACTGTAAACAAAACTCAGAACCAAGACCGAAAAACAACTTACAATTTAGAGTTCATACTTAATTTAATAGGCTGTTGGTCATCAGACTCATTGCCCTTTTGTTTTTGATGAGGTATGGGAGTGACATCATGTCTTCATACAGCACAGTGCAGTATGCAAGCCACTGCAGCCACCCTATGATGGACATTATCCTGTCATCAGTAGTCAATGTGATGGGAACGCCAACCACCTTCACTGCTTGACAGGCTCAAACCAGCTTTCCGCGCATCCTGCACTGTTGTGGACTCATCAACACACACCCTCGACTCGACCTATGCTCTAGCCACTCCACCACCTGTCACAGATGAGCCACAATGGGTGTCGTAGGCTACCTCTATGTATCTTGTTCCTAATGATGTTGTCTTCTTAAACATTCAACTTTTTATCGATGTTAAATAAAATATATTTTTTTAAGAACTGAATGCTATATTGTTTCAACTGCGCAAACAGTGAAGAAATAAAACAGTGGCATAGAGAAATCAACTCTCTTACAAGTGAAATCAGTAATTGCAGTTAACAAGGATTATTAAGCTCAAATGATTTTTGATGTCATCGCCTGTCTGTACATACAATGAGGAAATAAAACCAGGCTACAGAAAAATCATTTCTATCACAAGTGAAACCTGAATATTACATCAGTTAAAAAAGAATTATTATGGTCATAACAACTCATTTTTAACTGACAGAAGTTTCAGATTTCACTTGAAAGAGATAAAATTTTTCTGTGCCTTTATTTTATTTCTTCATCGTATGTACATATGGATACAAAGGTGAAACAATAATGAGCAACAACTGCAAAAAGGTGAAGGCGATAAGCCTGAAGCTGATTAAAAATTTAATTTAGGAGTTTTCATGCCGCCCCATCACTTTTCATCACACTGCTGTCACAAATTTTTCATCTTGTGACATCATTCTTAACTGAATACAGCTTTTGGTTGTCAACACAGTGTCTCACACCATACCATATCTTATTTAATGTGACTGGATTGTGTGGCACAGTAGACAATTATACCAGATTTACTAAAAACATTTCTGATTAAATCAGCAGAGCAGTACATCACGTTATTGGTCTCATGTCTCATACATTGCTAAGAGCACATAGATTCAGGCCACGGCTCAGAGTGTTTTTGACGACACCATGGAAGATCTGGGGCAAGGACTAAAGGAACATTTTCAACTGGCAGCACTGCTGTGATTGGATACACTGTGCAGAACTTCATCTTTTCTGACTGGAAGCACTGACCATGACATCTTCACCAGCCAGATGCATTGATCATTGCATTACTGTTGGCTGAGTGTGGCCTTAACATGATTCAGTTTGAACGATCTGGGTGCAAGTGATTGGTTTTGTGTTGTTTCCACTGTTTTCCTCATAAGTCCCACAGAATGCAGGATTTTGTGCAGATGATTTATTGTTTGCAAGGGTTGTTTTCAAATAAGTAGGTCAGAGATTTAAGCATTTCCTTTTCTGTGATTTTTGGGGAGAGTGAAATAATGAAGACCGTGGAAAGCCAGTCAAGTATTCGAGAAGTGCTTATCCAAATTGAGCACATGATGGGGGAAAATCATCAAATGTGGAGAGAGGAAAGTGGAAGGAAGGATAGGGAAAAGAGAGAAAAGAGGGAAACAAAAGAGAAAGAGAAAAGAGAGAGGGAGAAGGAAAAGAATAGGGAAAGAGAAGCAAAGGAGAAAAGAAAGGAAGATTCATGGTTAGAAATAAAATGGAAGATCAAGGAATTACACATCAAGGAATTACATTTAGGCAGTGTAAACTTGAAAAATGTAGGAAAGTAAAGAAGGAAAGGAAAGTAAAGAAGAATCTAAACCATCTTATGCACAATAAAGTGAGAATTTAAAAGAAGATGCATTGGAAGAAGATGTAGATGACAGAATCTGTAGTTATGAGAAAGAAGTAGACAGTATTACAGAAGTAGGATGCTGTACGGAACTACATGGTGGGGCCTAGCATCTAACCATAAGTTTGTGGAAAGCCCGTGTATTGAGGTCTCACAGCAAAAGAATTTTGATGGGGAAGAGGATATAAAAACAGAAGAAGAATCAAATGAATCTGAAGAGATGAAATCTGATGTTGAAACTGTTAGAGAAGACAGCTGCTCCCGAAATTCTGGCTGTATTTGATAATAATGACTTGTGAAAGATAAGATCTTTTCCACTTTTCAAATACATTCAGCATCATCGGATGGAAAAATTGAATGTGTTTCTGAATTTCATAATTTTTTTGTGATGATTATTTGGCGAATGACAATGTTTTATCTAGACAAGAAATTGATGAGATCCTGCCTCTCATTCTAATGTTAAATGTTTGAGAACTTGAGGCGACAGAGGTTCACCAGAATCAAAGGATGAATTATAGCTATGTGGTGAAAAAGCTGCCCCTCAATGGTCAAAATGTGGGAGACATTTGGGAGAATGTAAGCCAAGCAGAAAAAAGAAATGGAAGAAATGGGTAGGACATCATCAAAAGATTTTTGGGAACGATGTGACTAGAAAAGAGCCAAATAAAACTCTTAAATCAGCACATTTCCACTGATGCAGGTATACCGAGAACAGTCGCAGTTGTGCAACTTTTCAAATTTTTACATGGCTATGACATACACAATACGTAAGGTAGAGTTTACATTTGGAAACAGCTGCAAAAGTGCACATGAACCTTGAAGGAGACAGAATTCCCATTGATGCATCACTAATCAAAGAATGTGCAAGATGAAGATTTGGATCTTCCCCAACAGCCTGTTTGACCTTCACTACACCAATAACTGTGCCCTCCTGATCCCCCTCAGCAATCCTGCTAAGTGTTAGAACGTACAGCAAATACTTAGTGGTGATATGGAAGCAGTGAAGTGATTAAGCATATACAAACACAATCCCCATAAATTAAAGCACAAAACACCTAAAATTTCAGTAAGTTCATATGAATCCAAAATAACATGTGATTTTGGTGACCTACTGAGAGCTAGGTGGTTACTTGCTTAGTGAATGATATTCACCAATGTGTGATTCATTTGTTGCCCCTACTACAACTCAGCTTTTTCCGCAACTGAGATGTGACAGCAGTCATGTTTATGTAATATCCTTGGAGAAATAAGCTCATAATAATATTGTTTAAGATTTTATTATACAACGTGTTCCAAAGTTTTGTGCTCTAAAGTTGTTGCTGAGCAACAGTCATACAGTAATTTTTAAATGAACACACCACCATTTGACTGTATTGATATTTAATTACGCTGAAGTGCCAAAGAAACTGGTATAGGCATGCATATTCAAATACAGAGATACGTGAACAGGTAGGCTTGCGGTTGGCAATGCCTATATAAGGCAAGTGTCTAGTGCAGTTGTTAGATTGGTTACTGCTGCTACAATGGCAGGTTATCAAGATTTAAGCAAATTTGAAGGTGATGTTATAGTTGTCACACGAGTGATGAACGGGACCAATGATGACCGAAGAGAAACTTTCAGTGTGACAGAGAAATGTTCCGTGTGACAGAAGTGTAATCCCTCCACAAATTGCTGCAGATTTCAATGCTGGCCCACCAACAAGTGTCATTGTGCAAACCATTCAATGAACCATCACTGATATGGTCTTTTGGAGCCGAAGGCCCACTTGTGTACCCTGGATAGCTGCACGACACAAAGCTTTATGGCTTTCTTGGGCCCATCAACGCCGACACTGGACTACTGATGACTGGAAACATGTTGCCTGGTCGGATGAGTCTTGTTTCAAATTGTATCGAGTGGATGGACATATACACGCATGGAGACAACATCATGAATCCATGGACCCTGCATGTCAGAAGGGGACTGTTGAAGCTGGTGGAGGCTCTGGCCACCAAACTTGCCAGACATGAGCATTATTGAGCAGATCTGGGATGCCTTGCAACATGCTGTTCAGAAGAGATCTCCACCCCTTCGTACTCTTACGGATTTATGGATGGCCCTGCAAGATTCATGGTGTCAATTCCCTTCAGCACTACTTCAGACATTAGTCGAGTCGTACCACATCCTGTTGTGGCACTACTGCATGCTCATGGGAGCCCTACACAACTTTAGACAGGTGTACCAGGTTCTTTGGCTCTTCAGTGTATTTGCTTGCTGGCTTGTTGTGTTTAGAATTATTAGTATTTTAGAATTTACAGATGCCACATAAATGTGTTTTGATTACTTTTAACTTTCAGCTGTATATTTTGGAGAATTTCCTTATTTTTTTAAATAGTAATGTCTCTGGTCATCAAAGCACTGCTACAAAAGAGGTCAGTGGTACACTGATTTTCCAACAGTTGCCTTTTGCTTTTAGATGATGATGATTGGTTTGTGGAGCACTCAACTGCACTGTCATCAGCGCCTGTACAATTTCCCAATTTTTATACAGTCCAGTCTAGCCACTGTCACGAATGATGATGAAGAAAACACAAACACCCAGTCCCCGGTCAGAGAAAATCCCCAACCTGACCAGGAATCGAACCCGATCTAGAGGCAGCAATGCTAGCCACTTGACCACGAGCTGCAGACACTTGCTTTTAGAGATGATAGTTTTTATGAACCATTATAAATTGTATTTTTCAAATGTCTTTTTAATTTGTGTCTTTTGCTAAATTATTTAATGAAGTTATTGTATATGAATTAATCAATCAAGTAATTTAGATCTGTATGACATTTTCCCATTATTCACTCAGTAGTTTTAAAGGATATAACATAAACGGATAGATAAAAAAATAGTCCACCATCAAAGCGGTGGCAGGAGAACACACATATAAAGTTATTTAAATTTGCAAACTTTTGGAGCCAGTGGCCCCTTCTTCTGAAAAAAAGGGGGTGGGGAATGAAGGCAGATGAAGAGGGGCAGTTTTAAAGAGGTGTATATGTGGCCTCTGTGATCACCAAGGCCCGGGTTTGAAGGTTTTTCACCTTACAGAAAGTAAAAAATGGCTAAATCACACTTAGAGGCCTAAAAGGAGCTAAAGAGGACTTTCCCAGGAAAAGTAAGAGCTAAAGATAACTTCTGCTGAAAACACATTATTTAAATAAATTTTCTGAATTAATACTAAGGAAACTCAGTCATGTGAAATTGCACATGTTAAGAAATGATATAATAAAGAAATTTAAACACTGTACTGAAATCAAGATGTGTTTGGCACAGTAAAATTTGTTTTTATTTTGTGATAATGTGTCAGCATGCTCTTACATCAATATCACTTTAAATCTACTTATTTTTGTAGTTCAGAAGATGAAAGAAATATAGCTCACATTGAAATCACAACACAATATATGACAAATCATTGTTTTGAGAATATGTCCACATGCTGCTGCACAGGGACAAACTCACCCACCCTCTACTAAAAGATGCCCACCAATAGAGTGATATATTAAAGGAATGGATCATGACACTTAAATCTATTTATTTTTGCAGTAACAAAGTAAAGTGGCATGATGTGTTGACTTACACTGAGTAGTGTGCTTTAAGAGTAATTTTGTCATGCCTAAACAGAAATCTTCAAAAAATGGTATTTTTTGGCAGTTGATTGGGGAATACTCCTGTTTCATAACTGAGAGCCAAGTAATTTTTTGCCAAGCCCTTCAAAAATAAGTACGGAATCATAGGTTACTTTGGCCATTCATTTTATCCACCAGTCTTCTTGCTAGTCTTCTTCCCTCCGATTTTCAAGTCAAAATTTAAAATTACTTTAAACTGACATTCATATGTGAGCCAATTGAAGTTGACATTTTACATAATCACATTCTTACTTTTTAGTCACTATAGTCTTCTTAGTTTCAAAAAAAGGTCACATTTTCTTCCACATAAAGAACGCAGCTCACATTAGCATCAGCAGGAAGAAGATCGAACAACAGCTTCACCCATTAACTTCCTCTACAACAAGGAGCCCATTGGACAGTTTTAATCTAGACTTGAGTGAGAATTTACGATTGGCTAATGTGCCATAGGATGTGCTACAGAACCCTATTTTTAAGGGCGTCCTGGAGAGTATTGGTGGCCACAGTATACCAGTTGGGTTGACACTGCGCAAAAATGATTTGAAAAAGGTGTATGTAAAGACTATCGCTGATCTTGAAACAGATGTTGGTGACCACTGGATTGGCTTTCAGTTGGTGAAACCACTGAGAGTTGTGGAAGATTTATAGTTAATGTCATGGTGAAGGAATTAGATTTGATGGTACCAGGAAAAACCCACCTACTCCCATGTAAAGAATTGGAGAAGACGAACCGCAGTACAGTAGCTGCCACTGTCAAAGACACTCTACGCTTCCTAGGCCAGGGGAAGGTAAGGATTAGGAATTTTTGCTGTTGGTGTTAGACTGTGCTGCCCATATGTTACATGCGGGAGCAACACTGAAAGAATTCTATCTGAGCATGATCCATCACACTTGCCTTGCTCATGACCTACACCATCTAGCAGAGGAAGTAAGTAATAATTTTCTTGGGGTTAACAGTATCATTTCCTCTGTTGTGAAACAATTTCTCAAAGCTACTACCCACATTCAGTCCTTTAAGGAAATGACTCCAAACATTCCCCTCCCACCCGAACCCATAGTTACAAGGTTGTCCACCTGGTTCTTACATACTACCAAAAAGCTCGAGAGGTTAAACACACTCGATTCTAGTGAATCAGCTTTTACTGAAAAAGCCAAGATGCCCCTTAAGAATAAAAAGAATGTTGCATCCATGGCATTTTTAAAAACTCATTTCTAACATCTACCTGTTGCAGTTCACCACTTAGGGTCTGCATCTCTACCACAGAAAGAGTCTGTAGATGTAATCTCCAAGATGGAGATGTATCTGGAGGAAATACCTGGTTCACTGGGTACAGCATATGTCACTAAATTAAGGAATATTCTTATCAGGAATCCTGGATATGAAGAAAGTGTCCGTCATTGTGGGCTGATCCTTTTCACGAATTAGATAGAACATGTATACAGCAAATAAACAAAATTAATAAATATCTAGGAATAAAAATGGAAAAGTATTTAACCATTAGTTAGATCAAATAAATGATAGAGAGAAAGTAACATATTCAGAATAAGTTTTCAAAAAGGTTACTTTAGTTTTCATGTGTTTTTTTTTTGGTGGGGTTTAAGGGCGCTCAACTACTGAGGTCATTAGCGCCCAGTCACAATTGTTAGAGCACATGGAATCTAGTAAAACTCAAGGGGAGGGGTGGACACCAGAAAGTCCTGACAAAGATGCAGATAAAATAAGTAAAAAGGTTAGATGTCTTTGGACAAGCCAGTCAAAGTTATAAAACGCAGAACACGAGCAGCTGCTCGAGTGTCATCAGCTAAAATATCCGGTAAAGTAGATGGCAGGGACAGGACAACACGAGATTTACTAAAGCGGGGACACGACAATAAAACATGGCGCACTGTTAATGCTTGACCACAAGGGCACTGCGGGGCTGGGTCACCGGAGAGCAGGTAGCGGTGGCTAAACCGGCAATGCCCAATCCGCAACCTGGTCAGAAGGACCTCTTCTCGCCGAGATGATCGGGAGGAGGTTGTCCAAGCAGTTGGGAGCGGTTTTACTGCCCGGAGCTTGTTTCCTTGGAGGGATGACCAAGCATCCCACCACAACGACACAAGCTTCTTACAAACAACCCCACTAATGTCAGATGACGGGACACAATGGGAGGCTGGCCGAGGCAGGAGGACTGCAGCCTTGGCTGCAGCATCAGCAGCCTCATTCCCAGGCACTCCTACATGTCCGGGAACCCACAGAAAGCTGACAGGAGAACCACTATCAGCGAAAGAATGGAGGGACTGCTGGATCCGTTGCACCAAGGGGTGGACCGGATAGGGAGCTCCAAGGCTCTGAAGAGCACTGAGGGAATCAGAGCAGAGTACATACGATGAATGGCGGTGGCGGCGGGCATACTGAATGGCCTGATGGAGAGCAAAAAGCTCGGCCGTAAAGCTGGAACATTGGTCGAGGAGCCGGTATTTAAAGGTGACGTCCCCGACGACAAAGGCACAGCCGACACCATCGTCAGTTTTGGAGCCATCGGTGTAAATAAAGGTGTGACCGGCAAGTCGAGCACGAAGTTCGACAAACCGTGAGCAATACACTGCAGCCGGAGTACGCTCCTTCGGGAGTGAGCTGAGGTCGAGATAAATATGAACCGGAGCCTGGAGCCAAGGTGGTGTCGGGCTCTCACCCTCTCTGAAGGTGGTAGGGAGAGCAAAATCCAATTTTCGAAGCAGGCGATGGAAGCGGACTCCAGGGGGCAGCAGGGCAGACACATACAACCCGTACTGACGGTCGAGAGAATCGGCGAAGAAGGACTGATAAGAGGGGTGGTCGGGCATTGACAACAGCCGGCAGGCATCCCGACACAGCAGTACGTCACGCCGGTAGGTCAATGGTAATTCGGCAGCTTCAGCATAAAGACTCTCGACGGGACTAGTGTAGAAGGCTCCGGTCGCAAGACGTAACCCCCAATGGTGGATGGAGTTGAGACGGCGTAAGAGGTATGGCCGAGCAGACGAGTAGACGAAGCTCCTATAATCCAGCTTTGATCGGACTATGGACCGATACAAGCGAAGCAGGACAGTGCGATCCGCTCCCCAAGATGAACCACTAAGAACTCTGAGGACATTAAGGGAACGTGTACAACGGGCCGCCAAATAAGAGACGTGTGGAGACCAACAAAGTTTCCTGTCCAATGTGAGCCCTAGAAACTTAGTTGTTTCCACGAATGGGAGAACAACGGGACCGAGATGTAAGGATGGCGGAAGGAACGCTTTATATCGCCAAAAGTTGATACAAACCGTCTTCTCTTCAGAGAACCGGAAGCCATTTGCCACGCTCCATGAGTATAGGCTGTCTAGACAACGCTGAAGGCAGCGCTCCAGGAGGCATGTTCTCTGGGCACTGCAGTAGATCGCAAAGTCATCGACAAAGAGAGAGCCTGAGACATTAGGTGGAATGCAATCCATAATTGGATTGATTGCGATGGCAAAAAGGGCTACGCTCAAGACGGAGCCCTGAGGCACTCCGTTCTCCTGGAGGAAGACGTTGGACAATACGGAACCCACACGTACCCTAAACTTTCGATCCGTTAAAAAGGAATCAATAAAAAGGGGCAGGCGACCGCGTAGGCCCCACCTGTGCATAGTGCGGAGGATACCTCCTCTCCAACAGGTATCATAAGCCTTCTCCAAATCGAAGAACACGGCTACCGTTTGGCGTCTTCGCAAAAAGTTGTTCATGATGAATGTCGACAAGGTCACAAGGTGGTCAACAGCGGAGCGGCGGTGACGAAAGCCGCATTGGACATTGGTAAGTAGCCGTCGAGATTCAAGAATCCACACTAACCGAGCATTAACCATGCGCTCCATCACCTTACAGACACAGCTTGTAAGAGAAATGGGGCAGTAACTAGAAGGAAGGTGTCTATCCTTCCCGGGTTTGGGTATAGGAACAACGATGGCGTCACGCCAACGCATGGAGACCTGACCTTCGGTCCAGACGTGATTGTAGGTACGAAGAAGGAAGCTTTTGCCCACTGGAGAAAGATGTGCCAGCATCTGAACGTGAATGGCATCTGGCCCCGGAGCAGAGGACCGGGACAGTGCAAGCGCACGTTTGAGTTCCCTCATAGTAAAGGGGGCATTACAAGTTTCCAGATTCAGCGAGTGGAAGGAAGGTCGCCGAGCCTCTTCTGCCTCTTTCCTGGGAAGGAAGGCAGGGTGGTAAAGGGCAGAGCTTGAAACCTCCGCGAAAAAGCGGCCGAAGGCGTTGGAGACGGTCACAGGATCAACAAGGACCTCATTACCTGAGGTCAGGCCAGGTACCGAGGAGTGGGCCTTAATGCCCGACAGCCAGCGCAGGCCACCCGAAACGACAGAAGAGGGAGTAGAACTGTTAAAGGAGCAGGTGAAAGAGGCCCAACAAGCTTTTTTGCTGTCTTTGATGACTCTACGGCATTGCGCTCTGAGTCGTTTGTATCCAATACAATTCGCCAACGTAGGATGGCGGCGAAAGGTGCGTAAAGCGCGTCATCGAGCACGGATAGTGTCTCTACAAGCCTCATTCCACCAGGGGACGGAAACGCGACGTGAAGAAGAGGTAGTACGAGGAATGGAACGTTCGGCAGCATGGATGATAACAGCCGTGAGGTATTCGACCTGACTGTCACAACTGAGAAAATCGTGGTCCGGAAAGGTCGCCAGGGAGGAGTAAAGTCCCCAGTCAGCTTTCGGTACGTTACAGCTCGAAGGACGTGGGGATGGGGTGTGGTGCAGGAGACGAACGACACAGGGGAAGTGGTCGCTCGAATAGGTGTCAGAAAGGACATACCACTCGAACTGACAGGCAAGAGTGGAAGAACAGATCGAGAGGTCCAAGTGGGAGTAGGTATGAGTAGAGTCCGAGAGGAAAGTCGGGGCGCCAGTATTGAGGCAGACAAGATTGAGATGGTTGAAGACATCCGCCAAGAGGGAGCCTCTCTGAGGATGCAGGAGAGCCCCAAAGGGGATGATGGGCATTGAAGTCGCCAAACAATAAAAACGGCGGAGGAAGCTGAACAATCAGGTGCATCATGTCAGCCCGACTAACTGCGGATGACGATGGAGTGTAGATGGTACAAACTGAAAAAGTAAAAGCAGAAAGAGTAATATGGACAGCTATTGCTTGGAGTGGGGTGGTCAATGGGATGGGATGGTAATAGACATCGTCCCGAACGAGCAACATGACCCCACCATGAGCTGGGATACCGTCCACAGGGGTGAGGTCATAACGCTCCGAGGTATAGTGGGTAAAGGCAATATGGTCAGTTGGGCGCAACTTGGTTTCCTGGAGACCAAGGACGAGCGGACAGTGCAGGCGGAGGAGCAGTTGTAATTCCTCCCGATTAGATTGAATACCTCTTATGTTCCAATGTAACAAGGCCATCGCTAGTCAAAAGAAAAGGGGGGAACGGGACGGGGGAAGAGCTGGTCACCTTGACGGCCGCGGAGGGCCAGGTTTCGAGGGAACAATGCTACAACCGGTGGGAGGCGGATCCTGTTCCATCGAGTCGTTGCCAGCTGCGGCCGCTGTCCCGGGTTGCATAGGAGGCGCAGCATCATTTGCCGACGAGAGGCCAGCTGAGCGCCTGGCAGCAGAGCGTCCCGGCGAAACTGAGGACGGCCGGGAGCAGCGACTCACGGATGGAGCGTCAGACGAAATGCGCCGGGCTGGAGAGGGGGATAGAGACTTCTTCTTGGAGGCCTTCTTGGAAGTCCGAGGAGGCACAGGGATGGTGGGCTGTACCCAAAGAAGGTCCTCACGTGCGTGGTCCGTTTTGGAACACCGGACCTCGGAAGCTGGGGTCCGGAACGTTTCCCCGATGGACGCCTGAGAAGAGGATCGCTTCTCAGGCAGTGGGGGAGGGGGGGGGAAGGGTGGTCCCTGGGGCAGAGGGGGCGGGGGCCGCGGGGGCGGAGGATTTGGAAGGGAGGGAGTTGGGAGGCGGAGGCATAGACTCCGGATGGGGGGAGGAGGTGGAGGGGGGACAGGATAGGGGTGAGGAGACCGTGGAAGGAGTGGACACGACTGAGGCAAACGAAGTGGTCAACGTCACGGGATGGAGGCGGTCATACTTCTTCCTGGCCTCAGAATAACAGAACGATCCAAAGTTTTGAGTTCTTGAATCTTCTTCTCCTTCTGATATGCAGGGCAGTCTAAGGATCTAGGCGAGTGGATGCCAGGACAATTAACGCACCGAGGTGGTGGGGTGCATGTATGTTCCTCACGAAGAGGACATCCACAATCGCCACAAAGGGGCTCAGTCTCACACCGTGACGACATGTGCCCAAAGTGCAAACAGCGAAAACAGCGCATAGGAGGCGGGACGTAAGGTCGCACGTCGCACCGGTAGCACATCACCTTTACCTTCTCCGGGAGAACGTCCCCCTCGAAGGCGAGGATAAAGGCCCCGGTGTCGATGCGACGGTCTTTGGGGCCGCGCTGGACTCGCCGGACGAAATGCACGCCTCGGCGCTCCAGGTTGGCCCTGAGCTCCTGATCAGATTGCAGCAGGAGGTCCTGATGAAAAATAGCCCCCTGCGTCCTATTCAGTGCCAGATGCGGGACAATGGACACTGGGATGTCCCCTAGTCGGTCGCACGCCTGGAGCGCTGCCGACTGTGTGGCGGAGGTGGTCTTTATAAGAACGGATCCCGAACGCATCTTACTGAGAGCCTTGATTTCCCCGAAGATGTCCTCGATGTGCTGAACAAAGAACATGGGCTTGGAGGTGGCGAACATCCCCCCATCGGTTCGAGAACAGACCAAATAGCGGGGGAAGTACTTCGCCCCAAGCCGGTGGGCCTGTCCCTCCTCCCAGGGAGTGGCCAAGGGGGAAAGGGCAGAAGAGCCAGAACCAGTGACAGTACCTTTCCTTTTGAAAGACTCAGCCGCAGAGCGACCTGATACGTGTTGACGTTTCATCTGCGAAACGTCCGCCCCGATACCACCCTCTCTGACCAGGGGCTCTCCCCACGGGCGCCACCCAGCCTCAGCAAGGGCCACCTGGCAGGATGACCGTTGCCGGGAGTCCTGATGCCCCAAGGAGATGGGCATCTACTCCTTGGCCGACATGGGGAGGGTGCAGCTCAGGTATCGGCAGTACGATCCCTGTGTTGTCAGGGGGCTACAACCTAGAGGGTACATGATGACCCCACCACAACGGGCTGGCTACCGTGCTGGATTTCGGGTGCCATGGAAAGTCCATCATGATCGTAGGTGCAGATGGGGACGCACTATGGGCGTAACTTGTACAACCCATCAGGCGTTTAGGCCCAATGTGAGGAATAGTGGGTATGGTGACAACGCCGTTACAATGCTGAGTGCCAAGGTCTTAGTGCACTGAGGACCAGTGGTACACCACGTAAGTCGTCCTTCCCCAAAAGGCTCGTACTTCTGTAGAATTTTGAAAAATGGAGGTCAAACCCCAATGGGGACCATCACATGGAAGGCCGAAACGGTTGAAACTCCTTTTAGTCGCCACTTACGACAGGCAGGAATACCTCGGGCCTATTCTTACCCCGGACCCGCAGGGGGGAGTTTTCATGTGTCCCTGCTTGTGAGTGAAAACTTAAGCTGTCTTTTGATCACCTTGGCATTAATTTATTTGGGTAACTGTGCAGATAACTGAAATCAGTTGTGTAATCACTTTCGGTCCAATAAATCTCTGCATCTACTTTTGTCTTCCTCGTTTACATTACAGTAAACTCATTTTCTGTTTCTTCCTTGAAGAAAGAACATTTAGTTTAAAGATGGACTGCACTGGGGGCCACAAGTTACTTCCTCAATGAAATATGCATCATTGACCTCTTGTGCTGTAGAGGGATTTTTCTCAGCCTACAAAAATTTACTGACAAGCAACATAAAGGTTTCAGCTTACAAACCTTAGGAATTTAGTTAATTGTGTACTGCAATACCAAAACGCAATATAAAATTCCTTATTAGTTGCAGCATACAATGGACTGTGGTAATACATAGATACACATTTCATTTCAAGTGAGTCTTTTTATGTGAGTGACTCATGTAAAGAATTTTTCAGTAACAGATTTTTCATTAAAATATTATAAAAAGAGATAGTAATTGTAGCATGGGTAAATATCTCAATTGTTTATGCATTTTCTGAGTGCCAGTATAAGGAATAGTTAATTGTGCATTCTCCACAAAGAATTAGAACAACTGTGTCAAAATTATAGTAAAATTTTCTATGTTAATATTAGTGTTCATTATATCTTTCATTAAAAGATTCCAAAAAGGTTAAAACAGTTTGCTTCAACCTAAAAAGAGCTATTTCACGAAAATAAAGAGGTAAAATTCATCTTACAAAAATTTGAAATTGTAGGCCCTGGTGATCATCAACTGGCAAGCCATTGCTGCTATATGTTACTTATAAATTTCTTATCTCTTAAGATTTTCGTTATCCTTGGAGAATAATTTTTATCAGTCGCCGAAATATTGGGACTGTGTAACAAATCATTTTCTGTCCAACCACATGTGCTAGCTTGTCTGCCTTTGTAATCATTCCAGACACTTCCCTGCTGCTGAGAATGTGGGGTTTTCCCTGTTAATTATACTAAAAGGGTCAGCCAGAGCCTACTTGATGGGCTTACTTGGCAACAATTTCCCCATGAGGGCCATTGCAGAAAAGGTTCTTAATATCCTACTAGGAGACAGCCCTCTACAGTAGCAGCAGTAAGCAAGGAAGGAAGGAAGGAAGGAAGACTAGTGTTTTAACTTCCTGCTGACACTGAGGTCCTTAGAGACTGAACACGAGTACGGATTATAGCAAGGCTGGGGAAGGTAATCTGATGTGCCCTTTCAAAGAGGCCATACCAGCATTTGCCAGGAGTGACTTAGGGAAATAATGGAAAACCAAGATCTGGATGGCCAGTCCAGTGTGCTAACCACTGTGTCACCTCACTTGGTGTGGAGGTATGCAGGAGGAGACAATAGCCAACAACAAGGCTTTCATTCTGCTTCCGATTCTGATTGGCTGGAAGATCTATATGTTAAATAATTTTGTGGAGCAGGTTGGAGCTCATGAAACCATTTGGTTGCTTGGTTGCATGGTGCTGACATGGCAAGTCATGTGTCCACTGGGGCAGAGTTTATGTTTATCATCATCATTTCAGAGTACTGGAGCGAGTGATTCTTGTGATCAATATCACTTTTATGGTATGGAAATCCCACAGAGCTTACATGGCTCAGTGACAGTTGACTGTTTAGGGACAGAGAGAGACCTCAGAGCATAGCGTGGAGCCTTTAGCTAGCTGGAGATGCAGTTAGATAAAAGTAATCAACCTGGCTAGAGTTGTTTGATACCAATAAACTTCACTAATTTCCTTGCAAATCTGAGAGTGATGTTTGAATTTAAGCTGTGTTCCTGTTTGTTGTTAGTGTAATTATCAATGGTTGTCACCATGAAAGTGATTGAAATGTCACCAGTGGATCTTTCTAGTCCAATGGTTAGAGGTCGGAATCTTAGATGATATAATTAGATATAGCATGGCTTTTCATTATTGACTTCCGAATTGTGAAATTTAACCCTGTCTCGTGGATTAAAGCAACACAGGTGAGCTTTATTTGATCTCCTTGTCAAACATTTTTTCCGATTACATCCAGAGAGTAGTAGATCGCATCATCCAGAGTATGTGGATTCAGGCCGTGGCTGTGCATGTTTTTTTTGCACACCACTGTAGCTTTAAACAAGGACAAAAGAAAGCTTTTCAACTTCAGTATCATAATACAGAAGTAGCAGTTTTTCGTCATTATGAAGCAAGGAGTGTTTAAGTGTAATCATTACATGCATGACACATTCTACATCTCTAAATGTGTGTATACTTGCCTAACTGAATCCAGTATCAGTTCTCCAGTAAACTCATCCGTATAGTCATTGAACCACCTGAAAATTGAAGTACGAATCTAATAACAATCATTATGAAAGAAAAAAAAAAAAAAAACTGAAAAGAAATTCTGTTTATTGCTCACCTATGGTATGACAGTAGAGCTGCACAACTTTTTGACCAATATGTATGATCAGAAATATCCATCAGTTTCTCTGTAGTGTGGTTTGGTTTCTTGTTGTGTAAGCTGTTTGTCTTCTCAAAATTATTGCCACTCTGACTGGTAAATTTCTTGTCAGTTCCATGTAGTTTAGCATTGTGTACATTCTCTGTGCTATTAAAATCTACTCTCCTGTTTATATTCTCCTGTTTATGCTTCAGTTTCTCTTCTAGGGGTGTCACTGTATATGAAACCTGTAACAATCTTGTTAGACAGACAGTAGAATTCTGTGATAATTCTCTGAAAACTGGTTTCACAATGTGTTCACATGTTTTGCTGAAACTCCTGTTTCCATTATCATTTTTGGGCACAGTAAAAACCAGATCAATGTTATCAAATCCTCTTCCCATTATACCATCAGAAGAGTGACCTAAGTCAAAGGTGTGGCCAAGCTCATGTAAAGCTGATCCCAGAGTGGTTGAAAAACAGCTGCCATATGTTCCCCTGAAATTTCCAAAAACTAAATATGCACAGAACACAAATAACAAAATGCTTACTAACACTATAGAAATCTTCACAAAAACTACACATTTTTTAAACATCAAACAATCAAACCAACTTATGAAATTCTGGACAGTACATCGCAATTCAGGAAAAATATGATATTTTCTGACCATTAATTCCACACAGTAGGTTTTAATTTGTTTTTGAACTGATTATCACATTATTTACGTTAAGGGCAGAACTAAACTCATACCATACCTTATGGGCTTGGTGTTATTTTCCTCAATACAAAGTTCTTGTATTTCTGTGCTACAGTTAACCTTTCTGAAAATCTAATTTACATTTGAAGAAAAAGGTTCCATCCATGCAAGATATATGCCTTTAGTGCCATATTTTATGTTGCTGAATGGAACTTTATAGTCCAAATAATCAAAGGCCTTGACAGTATCACAGGTTACATGAGCGGGATGATTTTGTATGTTTGGCTCTACTGGTACCATTTTGATGTCATATACCCATGGCCTTGTTGTACAGAACTGACAATAAAAACATCGATTGAAACAGAATTGATACGTGGCATACCCCAAGGAAGTGTCACAGTTCTTCTGCTGCTCCTAATCTATATAAATGATTTAGGAGACAATCTGAGCAGCCCTCTTTGACTGCTTGCACATGATGCTGTTATTTACCATCTAATAAAGTCGTCAGAAGGTCAAAACCAACTGTAAAATGATTTACCCAAGATATCTATGTGGTGCCAAAAGTGGCAGTTGACTGTAAACAATGAAAAGAGTGATGTCACCTACATGAGTACTAAATGGCATTCATTGCATTTCTGTTACACAATAAATCACACAAAGTTAAAGTTGCTGATTCAACTACATACCTAAGGATTACAATTACAAAACAACTTAAACTGGATCCATCAGATAGAAAATATTGTGTAGAAGGTGAATGGAAGATTGTGTTTTATTGTGAGAATGCACAGAAGATGCAAGAATCTACCAAAGAGACTGCCTACATTACACTTGTCTGTCCTCTTCCGGAGTAGTGCTGTACAGTATGGGTTCCTTACCAGACAGGATTGATGGAGGACGCAGATAAAGTTCAAAGAAGGGCAGCTCATTTTATGCTATCAAAAAACAGGCGAGAGAATGTCACAGACATGATGTGAGATGGGATAGCTATAATTAACACAGAGGCATTTTTCATTGTGGGTTTTTTTTTTTTTTTTTTTTTTTTTTTTTTTTTTTTTTTTTTTTTTTTTTGTGGTTTTAGGGCGCACAACTTCAATGGTCATTAGCGCCCTGACTACGTTAAGAATGCACCGCGAGGCACAAGTTTAAAACAACTAAAAGGGAAAACACGATAAAAGACAGACTGACAGGCAAAGGATTAAAAAACAGCATCATCAAATGTCCTTAGAGAGGTTTGTCAAATTGATAAAACGAAGAACGCGAGCAGCTGCTCGTGGGTCATCCGCTAAAATGGCTTCTACAGTACATGGCAGGCCAAGATCGAGACGCAGGGTGTTAAAATCCGGACACGACGTTAAAATGTGGCGGACCGTCAGCAATTGCCCACATGGGCAGAACGGCGCCGGGGCAGCCGTCAGCGGATGGCGATGGCTGAACCGGCAGTGGCCAATTTGCAACCGGGCCAAAACTACCTCCTCCCGCCGAGAAGGGCGTGAGGAGGATGTCCAAGCCACGGGAAGAGCTTTCAAGGCCCGAAGCTTGTTGTCTGGAAGTGCAGCCCAACCGGCATGCCACAGCGATAGAATGCGCCGACAAATTACCCTGCTACAATCTGACGAAGGGACACAACAAGAAGCTGTCCGAGGCTGGAGGACCGCAGCCTTGGCCGCGGCATCTGCAGCTTCGTTCCCAGGGATACCGACATGGCCAGGAACCCACATAAAGGTAACCGGAGAACCGACGTCCACCAGCTGCTGAAGAGAGCGTTGGATCCGGTGCACGAAAGGGTGAACCGGGTACGGATCACCGAGGCTCTGGATAGCGCTCAGGGAATCGGAGCAGATGACATATGCAGAATGTCGGTGGCGGCAGATGTAAAGGACAGCCTGGTAGAGGGCAAAGAGCTCAGCTGTGAAGACCGAACAATGGCCATGGAGCCGATATTGGAAACTTTGTGCCCTGACAATAAAAGAACACCCGACCCCGTCATTGGTCTTAGAGCCATCTATATAAATGAAGGTCATATTAATGAACTTCGAACGAAGTTCGACAAAACGGGAGTGGTAGACTGAACCGGGGGTAACCTCCTTCGGGAGCGAGCAGAGGTCAAGGTGGACGCGAACCTGAGCCTGGGAGCCAAGGTGGCGTGTGGCTCTCGCCCACTCGAAAGGTGGCAGGGAGTGAAAAATTAAGGTGTTGAAGGAGGCGACGAAAGCGAACTCCAGGGGGTAGCAGGGCGGAGACATACAACCCGTATTGACTGTCGAGAGAGTCATCAAAAAAGGAATGATAAGACGGGTGGTCGGGCATTGCCAGTAGCCGACAGGCATACCGACAAAGCAGTATATCGCGCCGGTAGGTGAGTGGCAACTCACCAGCGTCAGCATGAAGACTCTCGACGGGACTAGTATAAAACGCTCTGATCGCAAGTCGTAAACCCCGATGTTGTATGGAGTTGAGGCGGCGCAAGATGGATGGCCGTGCAGAGGAGTATACGAAGCTCCCATAATCCAGCTTGGAGCGGACGATCGACCGATATAGGCGAAGTAGGACGGTTCGATCCGCTCCCCACGACATACCACTGAGAACACGGAGGACATTGAGAGAACGAGTACAACGGGCAGCCAAATAAGACACATGTGGAGACCAACTAAGTTTCCTGTCAAATGTAAGACCTAAAAATTTTGTTGTCTCCACGAATGGGAGAGCAACGGGACCGAGTCGTAAGGACGGTGGGAGAAACTCTTGGTAGCGCCAGAAGTTAATACAGACCGTCTTCTTGGCAGAAAAACGGAAGCCATTGGCGACACTCCAGGAGTAAAGACGGTCAAGAGAACGCTGAAGACAGCGCTCCAGGAAACACGTACGCTGCGCGCTGCAATAGATGGTAAAATCGTCCACGAAAAGGGAGCCTGATACATCAGCTGGGAGGCAATCCATTATTGGATTGATCGCTATGGCGAAAAGAGCGACACTCAAAACTGAGCCCTGTGGCACCCCATTCTCCTGGCGAAAGGTGTCTGACAGGACAGAACCCACACGTACCCTGAACTGTCGATCCATTAAAAAGGAACGAATAAAAAGAGGGAGGCGACCGCGAAGGCCCCATGTATGCATGGTGCGGAGAATGCCCGCCCTCCAACAGGTGTCGTAAGCCTTCTCCAAATCAAAGAACACAGCCGCGGTCGGGCGCTTCCGCAAGAAGTTATTCATAATGAAGGTCGACAAGGTAACCAGATGGTCAACAGCAGACCGGCGCCTACGAAATCCACATTGTACATTGGTAAGGAGGCGTCGAGACTCGAGCAGCCAAACCAATCGAGAGTTAACCATTCGCTCCATCACTTTACAGACACAGCTGGTAAGCGAGATGGGTCGATAACTGGAAGGCAAGTGCTTGTCCTTCCCCGGCTTAGGAATCGGGACAACAATAGACTCGCGCCAGCATGCGGGAACATGTCCCTCAATCCAGATGCGATTGTAAGTACGAAGAAGAAAACCTTTACCCGCAGGAGAAAGGTTCTTCAGCATCTGAATATGAATAGAATCAGGCCCTGGAGCGGAGGACCGTGATCGGCCAAGTGCGTTTTCGAGTTCCCGCATGGTGAATGGGGCATTATAACTTTCACGATTCGAGGAGCGGAAGTTAGGTGGCCTAGCCTCCTCTGCCTGTTTGCAGGGGAGGAAGGCAGGGTGGTAATGAGCGGAGCTCGAAACCTCTGCGAAAAAGCGGCCGAAGGCATTGGAGACAGCCTCAGGGGCCACAAGGACGTCATTCGCGACCGTCAAGCCAGAAACTGGTGAGTGGACCTTAGTGCCAGATAGCCGGCGCAGGCTACCCCAGACAACAGAAGAAGGAGTAAAACTGTTGAAGGTGCTTGTGAAAGCAGCCCAGCTGGCTTTCTTGCTTTCTTTAATAATACGACGACCCTGTGCACGTAATCGTTTATAATTGATACAATTTGCCACTGTAGGGTGGCGTTTAAAGGTGCGTAAAGCACGTCGACGAGCACGTAAAGCGTCTCTACATGCTGCGGTCCACCAGGGGACCGGTACGCGACGTGGAGAAGAAGTAGGGTGAGGGATGGAATATTCAGCAGCAGTGAGAATGACTTCCGTGAGGTGTGCGACCTGACTATCGCAGCTTGGGAATGTTTGATCCTGAAAGGTCGCCCTGGAAGAGAAGAGCCCCCAGTCTGCTTTGGAGATGTTCCAACTAGATGAGCATGGAGAGGGGGTATGCTGCAGGAGATGGATAACACACGGGAAGTGGTCGCTCGAATATGTATCAGAAAGTGCATACCACTCGAACCGGCGTGCAAGTTGGGGAGTACATATAGAGAGATCTAAATGGGAATAGGTGTGAGATGTGTCCGAAAGAAAAGTAAGGGCGCCAGTATTGAGGCAGACAAGATTGAGCTGGTTGAAAAGGTCTGCTAACAGGGAGCCCCTCGGGCAGGATGCTGGAGAGCCCCAAAGGGGATGGTGGGCATTGAAGTCTCCAGTTAACAAAAATGGTGCAGGTAGCTGAGCAATAAGTTGCATGATGTCTGCCCTGGTAACGGCAGACGACGATGGAGTGTAAACGGTACAAATGGAAAATGTAAAAGTGGGGAGAGTAATGCGGATGGCAACTGCCTGCAGGCCGGTGTGCAACATGATGGGATCGTAGTAAATATCATCCCGGACCAGCAACATAACCCCTCCATGAGCTGGGATACCTACCACAGGGGGTAGGTCAAAACGCACAGAGGTGTAGTGTGCCAAGGCAATTTGATCGCATGGGCGTAGCTTTGTTTCCTGGAGGGCTACGACGAGCGGACGGTGCAAGCGGAGCAGCAACTTCAAGTCCTCTCGGTTGGAGCGAATGCTGCGAATATTCCAGTGAATAAGTGCCATCATAAGAAAAAAAAAAGGGAAGATGAAAGAAGGGGTCACCTCGAAGGCCGCTGAGGGCCTGGCTTCGAGCGAGCACTGCCGCGCTATCAGTAGGCGGACAGTCAGCGTCCATTGGGTCTATAGGTTCATCGGCCATCTTGGGAAGATGGCCGGGAGGGGGAGCTTCCTCCGCCGGTGAACGGCCAGATGTTCGGCTACCAGCGGTGCGGCCAGGCGAAACGGATGACGGCCTGGGGCGGCAACCGCTGGGTGGCGCAGGAGAAGAAATGCGCCGTGGCGGAGAAGGAGAACTGTGCTTCCTATTAGCCTTCTTGGAAGGTCGTTTGGTGGAAGTACCGGTCGAAGGCTGGGAGGTCAAGGTACGTAGGAAGTCTGCACGGGACGGTTCCTTCTTGAAGGCCCGTGCATCTGACTTCTGGGTCTTCGTCTTAGCAGAAGCTGATGAAGGGGCTGGTGTCTGTGGGGTGATGGGAGGAAGAGGAGACGTCGACCGCGCGATCTTAGCACTGGCCGAACGGACGACCGTGGTGCTGAAGGTCAGATCGCATGTCTGGGTTGCCACCTCCCTGGTAGTCCGAGGAGAGGCGAGGACAGTACTGTATGTCCCCGCTGGGAGCAGCGTGGGCTTCCTACTAGCCAATAGCTTGCGAGCAGCCGAGGTGGACACTTTCTCTTTGACCCGAATTTCTTGGATACAGCGTTCTTCCTTATAGACAGGACAGTCGCGGGAGGATGCGGCACGGTCACCCTGACAGTTCACACAACGAGGAGACGGAGGTGGACAGTCACCCTCATGGGCATCCCTGCCACAAGTGACACATTTAGCCGCATTGGAACAAGACTGGCAAGTGTGATTGAAACGCTGACACTGGTAGCAGCGCGTAGGTGTCGGGACATAGGGGCGAACAGAAATAACCTCGTAGCCCACTTTGATGCGCAATGGCAGCTGAACACTATCGAAGGTCAAGAAAAGTGTCCGGGTCGGTACAAGGTCATTGTTGACCTTTTTCATGACCCTATGGACAGCCGTCACGCCCTGCTCAGCGAGGAAAGATTGAATCTCCTCGTCAGTCAAGCCGTCGAGGGATCTAGTATAGACCACACCACGAGACGAATTCAGAGTTCGGTGAGCCTCCACCCGGACAGGGAATGTGTACAGGAGTGTGGCCCGAAGCAGTTTTTGTGCCTGAAAGGCGCTCTCAGTTTCGAGTAATAAGGTACCGTTACGCAACCTGGTACAAGATTTGACAGATCCGGCTATGGCATCGACGCCCTTCTGGATAACGAAAGGGTTGACAGAGGAAAAATCCTTTCCGTCCTCAGATCGAGAAACGACGAGGAACTGTGGGGCAGGCGGTAGTACTTTTGTCACCGGTAGCTGGTCACGTTTCCGTTTTTGGGCAGAAGTCGAGAGAGATGGAGTGAAATCCATTGCGGAGGAATCCCCCATGATTGCCAGCGTCTCCGATGGCGCGCTCCTTCCTTGTGGGGACCCTCTCAGAGGGCACTCCCGCCTTAGGTGAATGTTTACACCTCAGGTCACACCTCCCCAGAAACAGACGGAGGGACCAATCGGCATGGTCAGAAGGTATCAGCTCAGGCAATCACCCCTCCCCGGGCCTGGCTGGCCTTTACCAGGGGGTACGCGCGTGCCTTACATGCCTACCCAGGGCGGGGAATTACGCGTTACCCCGTCACCGGCTACGCGTGCGAACGCGTGGGTCGGCCTTCAGGCGCGCACAGGGAGGAAGGAAGAAGAGGAAAAAGGAGAGGGAGAGGGAGAGAGGGAGAGAGGGGGGGGAGAGAGAGAGAGAGAGAGAGAGAGAGAGAGAGAGAGAGAGAGAGAGAGAGAGAGAGAGGACAGTGTCTCAAACGCCGAGGCGGAGACCAGAGAAGGCAAGGAGAAGAAGGCAATGAGAAGGCAAGGAGACTATGCAGGGGAAAGAGTAAGGAAGACAGTGAGGTGGAGAAGAGCAAAGAAAGGAACCAACCAAATGAAGGAAGAAACGAGAAGTGAAAAAGCAAAATGACCGCAAATAGAGGTCGTGGAACCGTCCGTCTCCGGACGCAGGCGCTAACTACCCCCTTGAGGGGGAGGGACTCCTTTTAGTCGCCTCTTACGACAGGCAGGAATACCTCGGGCCTATTCTTACCCCGGACCCGCAGGGGGGTTTCATTGTGGTGAAATATTTTCACAAAATTTCTGTCACTAACTTTCCCCTTTGAATCCGAAAATGTTTTGTTGATTCTCACCTACATAGGGAAAAATGATCATTGTAATAAAATTAGAGAATCTGGAGCTTACACTGAAAGATTTAAGTTCCTTTTTTTCCCATATGCTGTTTGAAAATAAAATGGTAGAGAAATAGTCTGAAAAAATTTTGATGAACCCTCTGCCAAGTATTTAATTGTGAACTCCAGAGTAATTCTGTGGATGTAGATTCTAATTCTGTGGATGTAGATTCTTTGTGAAAGACAAAGTAAGAGACATTTGCCAACTTATATTCTAAAAATGATTCCAATGTAGGTCATGTTATCAAATTTGTTTGAAAGAGAATAAAATGGACCTGTAATCAGAGGGTTGCCACAGGTTTTGGAAATCATGGAATATAGGGAATTTCAAATACATTAGAGAAATCAGGGAAATTTGAAAAAACACTGGAAAATCTCGTTTTTGTCACAGTAGATGAAATGGTTTGTTTACTGAGGTGTCATGTACTGTCACTGGCAGGGTGCAGCTGAGTAAGTGCACTGCTTCCCTACTCCCTCTTTCCTACTGCTTCTCCCCTTCCTACCACTCTCATCAGCTTGCATCAGTACTGCCACCACTTCTTGTCATTAGCCTAGCAGCTGCCAATGAGAGGCATGAGCAGTGGTTTGTTTAGGTCTGTTTCTCAGAGACTGTAGACACAACAGCCTTAGATGGTGGTCACACGTGTGTGAGTTATGTCTGAGTGATTGTGTGTGTGCTCTCATTTTCTGACAAAAGCTATGGCTGAAAATTTAGTTGTGAGAGGATTATTGGCTTTTCTGTGTGCCTGTCTGTGGCTCAGCAATGATCTTTGTGGTGAGTTGCTATCTATCCTCATTATTATTGATTCTCAGAGTATTTGAACAAGTTATCCATTGCATGGATTGATCACCGCAGTCTCATTTTCATCGACATGCTGTCTGTAGCTAGTAATAGCTGGCCACATGAGTGTATTTCTGCAACAGGCCAAAACCGCAGGCTGTTTCTGCAGGTATTTGTACTGGATCAGGCCTGTCAATCTGAAGCTATTTGGTTCCCACTAATATGCAGGTCCTGCCTCTTGAATCTAGTCTCACCGAACTACCCGCGGGCCAGATCTGTTTGTGTGTGACATAATGCAGCACATTTTCATCGTTTATCCATAGACCCAGGACTGTAGTGCTCCTCAGCAGGCCACAGGCCATGGGTGATGGATTTAAGGGACTTTGACTGTCTTACTGCAAGTATGTTGTGCAGTGTAGTGTTTTACAGACATTTTATTTTTTGTAGTACGTTTTGGCACTTCAAAAGAAGTTTATATGTTAGAAAGTGTGGACGGTAAGAAGAAGAAAATTGTGTCAGTTGCTGGCAGTTTATACACACACACACACACACACACACACACACACACACACACACACACAATTTGAAATGTCTGCTTGTGTCTGTGTATGTGCGGATGGATGTGTGTGTGAGTGTGTGTGTGTGCGCGCGCGCGCGCGCGCGAGCGCGAGCGCGAGAGTGTATACCTGTCCTTTTCCCCCCCTAAGGTAAGTCTTTCCGCTCCCGGGATTGGAATGACTCCTTAACCTCTCCCTTAAAACCCACATCCTTTCGTCTTTCCCTCTCCTTCCCTCTTTCCTGATGAGGCAACCGTTTGTTGCGAAAGCTTGAATTTCATGTGTGTGTTTGTGTGTCCATCGACCTGCCAACACTTTCGTTCAGTAAGTCACATCATATATACACTCCTGGAAATTGAAATAAGAACACCGTGAATTCATTGTCCCAGGAAGGGGAAACTTTATTGACACATTCCTGGGGTCAGATACATCACATGATCACACTGACAGAACCACAGGCACATAGACACAGGCAACAGAGCATGCACAATGTCGGCACTAATACAGTGTATATCCACCTTTCGCAGCAATGCAGGCTGCTATTCTCCCATGGAGACGATCGTAGAGATGCTGGATGTAGTCCTGTGGAACGGCTTGCCATGCCATTTCCACCTGGCGCCTCAGTTGGACCAGCGTTTGTGCTGGACGTGCAGACCGCGTGAGACGACGCTTCATCCAGTCCCAAACATGCTCAATGGGGGACAGATCCGGAGATCTTGCTGGCCAGGGTAGTTGACTTACACCTTCTAGAGCACATTGGGTGGCACGGGATACATGCGGACGTGCATTGTCCTGTTGGAACAGCAAGTTCCCTTGCCGGTCTAGGAATGGTAGAACGATGGGTTCGATGACGGTTTGGATGTACCGTGCACTATTCAGTGTCCCCTCGACGATCACCAGTGGTGTACGGCCAGTGTAGGAGATCGCTCCCCACACCATGATGCCGGGTGTTGGCCCTGTGTGCCTCGGTCATATGCAGTCCTGATTGTGGCGCTCACCTGCACGGCGCCAAACACGCATACAACCATCATTGGCACCAAGGCAGAAGCGACTCTCATCGCTGAAGACGACACGTCTCCATTCGTCCCTCCATTCACGCCTGTCGCGACACCACTGGAGGCGGGCTGCACGATGTTGGGGCGTGAGCGGAAGACGGCCTAACGGTGTGCGGGACCGTAGCCCAGCTTCATGGAGACGGTTGCGAATGGTCCTCGCCGATACCCCAGGAGCAACAGTGTCCCTAATTTGCTGGGAAGTGGCGGTGCGGTCCCCTACGGCACTGCGTAGGATCCTACGGTCTTGGCGTGCATCCGTGCGTCGCTGCGGTCTGGTCCCAGGTCGACGGGCACGTGCACCTTCCGCCGACCACTGGCGACAACATCGATGTACTGTGGAGACCTCACGCCCCACGTGTTGAGCAATTCGGCGGTACGTCCACCCGGCCTCCCGCATGCCCACTATACGCCCTCGCTCAAAGTCCGTCAACTGCACATACGGTTCACGTCCACGCTGTCGCGGCATGCTACCAGTGTTAAAGACTGCGATGGAGCTCCGTATGCCACGGCAAACTGGCTGACACTGACGGCGGCGGTGCACAAATGCTGCGCAGCTAGCGCCATTCGACGGCCAACACCGCGGTTCCTGGTGTGTCCGCTGTGCCGTGCATGTGATCATTGCTTGTACAGCCCTCTCGCAGTGTCCGGAGCAAGTATGGTGGGTCTGACACACCGGTGTCAATGTGTTCTTTTTTCCATTTCCAGGAGTGTATATATATATATATATGTCTGCTTGTGTCTGCATATGTGTGGATGGATATGTGTGTGTGTGTGTGTGCGTGCGAGTGTATACCTATCCTTTTTTCCCCCTAAGGTAAGTCTTTCCGCTCCCGGGATTGGAATGACTCCTTACCCTCTCCCTTAAAACCCACATCCTTTCGTCTTTCCCTCTCCTTCCCTCTTTCCTGATGAGGCAACAGTTTGTTGCGAAAGCTTGAATTTTGTGTGTATGTTTGTGTGTCTATCGACGTGCCAGCGCTTTCGTTTGGTAAGTCACATCATCTTTGTTTTTAGATATATTTTTCCCACGTGGAATGTTTCCCTCTATTAATATATATATATATATATATATATATATATATATATATATATATATATATATATATATATATATATATAAAAAAATCAGGTAGACTGTTCGCCTGGTGCAAGTCTTTCGATTTGACACCACTTCGGTGACTTGCATCGATGGGGATGAAATGATGATAATTAGGACAACACAACACCCAGTCGGGAATCGAACCCGGGCCCTTAGGATTGACATTCTGTCACGCTGACCACTCAGCTACCAGGGGCGGACAGTTTATACATTATATACTCATATATTTCTCGAAAGAAAAATCACACACCATCTGTAAAATAATGGATATAACACAGTGGATAATAACTGACAACAACAAACATAGTAGAACCAACTTTTTATTGGTGGTCACTTACAGTGTTGGTTTACGGCACCAAAAATTGCAGTTTCAGTGCCCATACTAAAATATGCTAAGATGATTCTCACCAAACATTTGAAATTGTTAGATTAATACCATAAAATCTTTTATAAAGCCCATTCACTCACTCTCATCCATTCTCATGGACATGTTGCATGAGTGACAGATGGGTTGTTTTTCCAGATTTCATGGATGACATGGGGCACACATATTGTTGTATACCATTAAGTTTTAACTGTTCAGTGGTATACCAAAGCAGGGCTTCACAGCAAATGTGCTCCATGAGCAGACAGTGAGTGGAGGCCTGTGAGCAGCCAATACTGTACTTCCTCCATTATCGCAGGGTATAGGATGAGGAGACATATGGAGACTAGTGTAAACAAGGAAATTGATGCTGTGGGAAATGCTTGGAGAAAACTAGACTGTCTTTATATTCTTTGTCAGTTTACAAGTTTGCAGATCAATTACTTCAAGCTCCTCCCCGCCCCTCCCCCCCCGACAAAATAACTGGCACTCTGTCTGTAGACACATGCCAATACATTCCATAACAAATCATCTGTATTTTCTAATGCTTTCGTCAACACTGCTTAGAATTCCACATCCAGCTGTGTGCCTGCAATATCTACACTTTCATAGAGTGCTAAGGAATATGCAACACCCTCTTTACAAATACTTTTCAAGCTGGCTCTGAAAGTTGTTTGCCAGAAACTGGATGGGAGGTTTGGTTGTCATGTCTGATAACAGTGCTGCACTACCAAGTATTATTTTATTAAGTCACAGTCCACGAAAGGATGGAAGGACTTTTATAAAAGTACCACAATTTTGTAGGTCATCTGAACAGAAAATTCGTGTAACATTTCTTACTCTTCAGAGAGCTTTCTTTTTTAAGTGTAAAACCTCATACACACTATGAATCGTCATATTTTCCATTCCTGTATTCTCTGTTGTAGCAAGAAGCACTGCCTTTGTAAACTGAACTTCCTGGAGGTACACTAAACATTTTGGTAGCCCACATTTTTGTGTGAAATAAGATACCTTGCACAGGAAATTGGAGTGGAAGACACTGTCAGTGTTACACAATGTCAACTCGCCATTGCTGCTATCAGGTGGCACCGCTGTCAAAACTGACACCCTCATATTTCACGGCTGGTGCTTCTCCTGTGTAGTCGTGACCACATGATACATGCAGATTTGCCTCACTCCCCACCACACTACCACTGATCTGCTTGTGAACAAGAGTGTAAACAGATGCAAGTTCCTCAAAATCAGCAAGTTGTTAAGCCCTTCCCTAAAGCAATCATCATACATGTACAGTGAAACTTAAGAAGCAAGTGATCATTTTTTCAGAAGTGCTTCATGACTGAACCATTTTTGATGGCTTCACTTCACCTTGAAAGACCTCTTCATTTATCCATTGTGTTTTATAGATCCCAACAACAAGGAGAACCATCAGGAATGACAAATAAGTCAATTTATGCACTATGTACAGTGAAACTTAAGAAGCAAGTGGTCATTTTTTCAGAAGTGCTTCATGACTGAACCATTTTTGATGGCTTCACTTCATCTTGAAAGACCTCTTCATTTATGTTGAATACTTGGCCCAGTTTGAAGCTCATCTATTTGCACACCAAGTACCAGGTACTTTTTCTTATCAACACATGGTGTATCAACATATAGAGTGTGCTGCAAATTATTCCCCACTTAGCCACAAGAGTTTGTGACCTATGAAGAATTAATCCATGCTTTGAACAGCTACTACGATGAGAAAGTCCATGAGGCAGCTGCCAGGTTTAAAATTTTTTTTTTAAAGCAATCAGGACAAACTTATAGGCAGTCGGTGACAGACTTACAAGAACTTATTTGTCAGTGTAAGTTTAAATGTTAAGTGTTGCAAGTATTATATTGAACTCGTGATTCATGATGCCATTACTCACAATGTGGCTGATAATAGACTAAGGAAACAGATTCTCAAGTTTCCTGACCCTTCCTTGTTTTAAAAGCATTTACTATCAAGACTACCGTGACAGTGCCATAGACAGTTTTCAGTCAGTCAACATTTTTGCACCTAGCAATAGCATTGCGTGGCCATGTGCACAGACTGGTTGCAAGTCAAGCACATGGTGACCCATTCAGGCTCAGCACAGCCAGCCATTAAAACAGCCAGGCCAACAAGGCGCCAGTGTCAAGTCTTGCCTGTGCTGCTTCTAAGTGCATAAGTGTCACTTATGGCCATCACAAAACGCATGTTCAGGCAGTATGCTTTTTTTTTTTAAAAAAAAGGGCAAGCAAGCAAGCAAGCTCCCTCTCCTAATACATGCCAATAGGAATGAAACTTTGCTGTAAATGTTGTGTATTCTGAACCAGACAGAGCTTCTAGTGTGGAGCGGATCAAGAAATCAATAGCCTCTTCTTCAGTGCAACACTACTCTAACAAACTTTTGTGGACCTTGTGATAGTGGGCCAAACTAATTATCTGCAATTAGTTATGGGTGCCTCAGTGTCTTTGCTAAATTCCAGTGCTTTGATCTTCTTGGAAAGCCCAAGCTGCCAAAATCACACACTAAGTTTACAGCACATAATGGACCAGACACTCCAGTACTCAGTATTTGTTCCTTTCTGCAATACACCAGAATTTGTGAAAAACTGATATTTCAGGTTTGTGTTCACGTAACAATGCAAATATATTTGGCCTTGATTTGTTTGGGTTGTGTGTGGTAGACAATGAGTTGTCAGTTACCCCTTTTGATTCAAAGGGCACTGTTGCTCAGTTGTGTGCTGAATTCAAAGCTTTGTAAGCTGATGGCTTAGGCAAAGCTTCTAATTTTGTTGCACTTGTCACCATGAAAGACAATGCATAGCTTCACTTCTTCAGGGCTCACACTGTACCACATACATTCTGTGAACAGGTAGTTCAGGAACTTTCAGAGGCAGGACGGTGGCATTATTGCTCCCACCATGACCAGTCAGAGGGCATCTCTCTTAGTACTTATCATGAATCCTTCAAACAAATTGTGTATTTGTTCAGACTTTAACGCAACAGTGAACCACCAAACAGTGATTGATTCATTTCCTTTGCCTCGATCTGGTGAACTTATGGACCATTTGGGAGCTGGTTGTTACTTCTCTAAGATTGATTTATATGATGCCTACCTCCAGATCCCTTTAGATGAACAGCCACAGCAAGCATCTGTAATTAATAGACAGAGGAGACTATTCAAATTTCTTTGTTTTCTTTTTTGTACTGCATACACACCAGGAATTTTCCAGTGCTGTTTGGAACAATTAACTGCATCTGTGCCTTTGTGTACAAATTATGTAGATTATATTGTGGATCAGGTCACACCGCAGACAGGCCCCTTGGTAATTTGGGCACCTTGTTGCAATTGTTAGCAGAGGCAGGCCTTAAATGCAACACAGACAAATGCATGTTCTTTCAAACTGAGACCGAGTACATGGGGTGTAATTATTTCTGAGGGTGTTCATTTGGCATTAGTCGCACTTTCAGACCATTCAACCTCAGACCTCCAAGGAATGTTACTGAATTACGTACAGTCAGTACTAGGGAAGCTGACTACATCTTTTTCGTTCAAAACGAAGCAGAGATTGCAGCACTATTGTAATGCCTTCACTCCAAGAATGTACCTTTCATGTTATCCCAGAATATGACATTGTTTTTAGACAGTTGCCTAATTTATTTTGAATCTCCCAAACCTGTAATCTTGGCCGTGGATGCCTGTTCATGTGATACTGATACTGTAGTCTCTCGCACAGGATCGATTCTGCCTCCAAATTGCTTAACAAAGCTCAGAGTAGTTATTCCAAAATAGAGGAGGTGGTTCTTGCCATCATCTTAAGAGTGACTAAATTTCATCAGTGTTTGTACATAAGAAAACTCTACTTGGTGACTGACCACAAGCTTTTGAAGTCACTTTTCAATCCAGCCAACCCATTCCACATTGCACTGCACAGAAATTTCAATGCTGGGCTCTCATCTTATTGCACTACCATTACAAAATAATGTGTAGGCCCACATCCAAGCATGACAATGCAGACATGCTTTTGCATCTTCCCTTGGGACTGGATGCGGACTCTTGATGCTTCAGAAGCATCTTGTTGCCACACCATTGCCAGGACTCAAGCATGCTGGACCATTTTTCCATTAGATCACTGGAAGATCACCCAGGTCACAGCAGCAGAACCTGACTGCAGATTCTGTTGCACTATGTCTGCATTGGTTGGCCTCACACTATGAGACAAATTGTTAGTCCTGTGGTTCTCTGACACTGCACATTTGCGTGACTTGTCTGTGTTACATGGTGTCCTATTGCTATGCACTGAATCTAAACCATCACATGTGGTGATTCTGAAGGTTCTCTGGAGACATGTTCTCAGTTTGCTTCATCGGGGTCACTGGGGTGTGGTCCATACCAAACAATTAGCTCACTGACATTGTACATGGTTTGATACGGTCTCACAAATAGTTTGATACAGTCTCACAAATAGAACAGATGACAGTTCAGTGGTTTTTTGATTGGCCAAAGCCTGGAGCACCTCAACAGTGCTTCCATTTGGATTTTGCAGGACTCGTTCTTTGACTGTTGTCAACATATATTGCGAGATTCCTTTTGTGGTTCCCATGCACTCTACGATGACACATTGCACCCTTCACGCGTTCATATTTTGCCTTGAGGTTTTACCTGAGTTGCTTGTGACTGACAATGGACCTCAATTTGTGTCTGCAGAATTCGAGGACGTCCATGCAGCCAACGGGATTTGTCACATCACCAGCCTGCCTTTTCACTCACAGTCCAACAGAGAAACAGAACGCTCTATCCGCACTTTAAAGCAGCAGATGGATAAACTACGCACCCACCACACGAGACAAAGCTTTGCTGCTTTTCTTGTACTACTGCTCCCAGCTTCACAACAATGCATTGCCAGTGGACTTGCTCTCTGTACGGTGCCACCACACTTTGCTCCATCGCGATGGCTGCTGGCTATTCCACCCACTCGGGAAATGTATCAACTGCAGTCTGCAGTCCAACGCCCCACAAATCTGGGTATTACATCATTCAACTGCCTGTTCAAACGGAGACCTACAATAAACAATTAAGCCCTGTTAAAACTGTCAGGTGCTGATAACAATGTATTACACAAGTACACAGCATCTCACACTCAACCTCAGATGCTGTTCACACTCCTCATATACCGTACCAGGCCTGGTAACAATACTAGTCCACTCTGGTGGCAGTTCTGTCACACAGAACTGCAACTCTAATCATTTACATACCCACTAGTGCTGTGTAATTGTTTGAAGTTACATGGGCATCTATCCATGTTTTCTTAGTGCTTCACATGTTTTTGTCATGCTGTGTATAATTCTGTATCTTATCACTGATTTGAGTAGCTGTGATGTTACTTATGTTCATGCTGGTAGCATTGTGTAATATCATCACTGTGAATGTCAATCTATGTAATTTATTTGCAAGATTCTGTATGTGTGTGGGTCATAATAAAATTTTATGCAATTGCACTCCTAGAAAATTCATGCAGTCAATCTTGGTTTTTGTGGTGGAACTGAACATGATTTAACTTGCTTGGTTTGTTTTAAGCTGCGTTAACAAGCTGACTGCCACAAGGCTGCTGGTGACCACAGCAGAGCCTCATGCCTGACACTGTGACCTGACCTGGTGGTGAAACATCCATCACCATGCTTGCATCAGTCACAAGGTTTTTCCGTGTTCAATTCTAACCTGTTTTAATCTAAATGCTTATCTAGTTTTTCTAAGGTATTTACTACAGTTTGATGAATTTGGTCAGTGCTGTTAATTTCAATAATTACAGATGTGTCAATAAAGCTGTGTGTCAGTCAATATTTAGTTGTGGATCACTTATGTAAAAACAGGAACAGTGGGTCCTAAGACTGAACCCTAGTGTATTCCTTGTGTAATAATTTTGCAGTCTGAAGCATAGTGTCCTGTGTCTGAAACTCACTCTTCATTGCCATTGGTTAGACAGGATGGAAAACATTTTAACACAGTGTCCTAATTCCGTATTGTTTCAGTCTGCAAAGAAGCAAGCAGTGGTTTACACTACCAAAGGCCACTGATGTCACAAAAAAAACTCCTGTGGCATGCAGGGAGTTGTCTAGAGAGGAGCTAATTTTGTCTGCAAATTTGTTGATAGCAGGCACGGTGCTTTTGCATTTTTGAAACTCATATTAAATTTTTATATGAAATTTTGAATTTGTATTGCGACAACCTTCCAAATATTTTTGAGTGAGAGGGAAGGAGAGAGATTAGGTGTGTACTTTTGTGGCTTTTTTTAAATTACCATTTAACTACTGCATGCTTCAGAGTGTATGGAGAACAGTCTTCTTCAAAGTGTTGATTAACTATTGTGGATTGTGGGTGTGCATTTAATTTAGGGACTGCTTTTTACACTTTCATTGATATCCCAGCCCACCCTTCTGATATTTTACTTTTGAGTGATAGTACTGGATTTTCTTTTGTGGTAATTTTCCTGAATTTACAGAAAGGCCACTTTCACGTTACTCATTGCCAAACAAATTTACTTTAGCTGTGTAATTTTCTACATCAATGTTTGATCTGTTCACATTTATAATGGAATCAATAAACAGTTCTGATACCGAAGCAGCATCTGCAACAATTTTGTCCTCTGCTTCGATGTGAGAAATGTCATGGCCTCTAGCGGTTACACCTGTTTCATTTTGATCACTGACCATTGCGTCTTGGATTTATTTACACTTTTCCAAACAAATCTGTTATTTGCTAATTCTTTTGATGCACATTAAAATTTTTTATTTATTTATTTTTTTTTATATAGATAACTAAGTTAGGATTTTGTTGAGTTTTAGTTCTCAATGTAGCTGTTCTTTATGAAGCACTAGATGTTTTTATTCCTTCTGCAATCCACTTTACTTGGTAGTTTGTGGCATACGGTAAGAGGAAGAAAAGTTTCATTAGAAACATGCAGAAATATTTTCAAAAATTTAGACAGATTTTCAGAACTTGAAATCTACTGCACCTCATTTAATTTAATGTACGTTGGAATAAGTTTGTATTTTCTGTGTTGAACTGTCATTTGGTATAAATTTTGGAGCAAGGTTCTACTGTTCAGGTAACTCCATAAACGGAGCACAATAGCCAGCAAGTCCCAAATATAAACAAAACTTTCTGGCCTCACTACAAATATAACTGGTTAAACCATTTCCTACTCACTTTGTTGACCATCCATTTACTTGAGTAATATCAGAAGTAGTGTTATTGAAACCCAATTTTCTAAATCACATCAATGAATTTCGTTGAGGTGTTAAAACCAGTAGCTATTATGACTCTTTTCTTGGTTTCTTTTTCCAGTTTCTGTAATAGGCACTGAAATGTTGACAAAAATAGTTTTATTATTTCTTCTCTGGGCAAAACAAGCTGAAATGTGCTTCTTGATTAGTGTGTGTGTGTGTGTGTGTGTGTGTGTGTGTGTGTGTGTGTTGGCAACATTTTATCTTTTTATGCATCTGTGAACCAATGAATTTTTTCAGGGTGTGCACTTCATTCATTGTATGACAATTAAGGTCTATTTCTGGTGCTAACTGGTTATTACTGGTTCTTTGAAACTGGATAATGCACGTCTTTGTGAGATTAAGACAAACTGCAAAGGCTGCTCTTGCACCCTTCATTAGTATTGATGTATCATCACAGAATGTTATTGTTTTTGAACCATTCTTTAACACACTGACTGCTGCAAGGCCACTGGTGGACACAGCAGAGGTTCATACCTGCCACCATGTGCTCACCAGTGGCCGCAAGTTTCACATGTTTAGTCCAGTATATAATGCAGTATTGGGCATTAATTTGTATTTCTTAATTGAATTGATGCTTGTGTACAGCAAATTGGGTACACTATTTTGTTCACCAGTGCCTTTTTTTTTTTTTTTTTTTTGCAGCATTGAACATCATCCAAAGCTTGTGGGCACATGGCATCAGGCGTGAATCTCAGCTAGGTCTGCAATCAGCCTCATGGTAATCAGCTTGTTAACTATGACATCTGTCACATAATGGAAAAATGAAAGTGTGCCCTTAGCACGAGACTGGTCTAATGACAAGACTAATGGAAGAATGCTCTCCCTGAAAAAACTTAAGCTATTCAATATTGTCAATGCAGAGTTATGAAACGTAAGCCAGCCTATCGAAGTTTCAGTTACTTCCTTTTTTTTATTTCTTCTTTTTCTGTCATTGTGTTTTGAATGAAATAACATATACACACACCTGTATGAAATTGTCAATTTCAGTCATACTTTTACTAATCCTTTGTCTGATTCTAAACTGTTGATCAATAAAACTGAATATCAATAAGAACACAGAAAAAACAGTGACTCATCCATCCATCACGTAATACAGAAAATCATTTTTTTGTTACTGAGCACAGCTGTACATTCATTTTCAGAATTGAAGTGCAGTAACATCCACTCGCCATTGTTATATAAAATGAATCTTGTACTTCATATGAAAAGTTAGCATGTGTAATAATTTACAAGTGGAAACATAACAATCAACACAAATACGTATTTTTGACTAGCCAGTATTGGTCAAAAGTCTGCATTCAAAAAGGAAGGAAAATATGTAATTTAATAACAAAGGTGAGTACATGTTACAGCATATCCACTCTGAAAAGTAAGCTAGTTATCCAGCTCACTCATGCAGACTATTCCATGCCACATGTGCCCAAACATTGCACCTAGTGCCAGTGATAATAGGATAAAGTCATGAGAAGTTTATTTACATATGTTGAGAACAAGAGTGTGCGAACTGGTAGTCCTTGTGGGGACATCACACTGCTTTCTGTTATGAAGGTAAGATTCCACCCAGGCAACAGGGATGCCATTAATGTTATAAAACTTTAGTCTGCCATGTAGACTTTTCCAGTCCACACACTCAAGGCTTTGGCAAGATCACAAAAAACAGCAGCAAGATAATTTTTCTTGTTTACTTCTCCACGATTTGTTTTCTGAGGTATCGTATTGCTTTTTCTGTGATGAACCCTTACGAAAGCCCAAGTGAGAGGCAATTAAGAAGGTCTGCTCAGTTAAATGAAACAATATTCTGTCATAGACCACTTACTCAAACACTTTTGAAACAACTGGAAGGAGTGAAATAGGTCTGTAATTACAAGTGATTTGCATATCTTCATTTTTATAGATGAGTGTTATTACAGCACATTTAAGTCCATCAAGAAATATTCCCTCAGTTCATTGATTGATTACCAAGATGGCTTAAGGGTAATGCTATCAAGTCAGTACTAAATTTTAATCTTCTCTTAGAAGTATCATCATTGCCAGCAGGATTACGAATATCTAGTTACCTGATGAATTTTGTAATATCTTTAGGGACTGTATTTTTTAAACTTTTTGGGTACTTTCAATGTCTGCACAAGTAAATGTAATGAACCTGTATTTGGTTGTTTATTAGTGGGTTCAACATTCTGTACCACTGAAGTAGCAATCACTGATTTTTTTAGTCATTGATTTTCAAGTGTCGCCATTTCTGCCACAGATATTTTTTGGGCTCAATTTCATTTAGATTTTTTTTTCCATTTCTTTCTTGTTCAATAATTTCCAGTTTTTTATTTCTTGCATTTTCTTCACGTGTTTTACTTTGTGACCAGAGTGTATGAGTTTCATGTAATTTAAAACAGACTGGAGGATTGTACAAATTGACGATAATATAATTTAGACTCTTCACTACAGCTCTGCCACCGAGTTACGTTAAGCTCTCACTTCTTAGAACAAGATACTTTAACCCCAAGAGTTACTCATCCCATTATTTCCCTTTTGTTTTATGGGAAAACAAGACTCAAAGTGCTATGGGAACATGATTACACTTTCTGCTCCCTAACCTTTAAACAAGTGGTTGATTCTGCTTAAATTCCAGCTCATGCAGTTTTTATTCGTTACAAAGTTGTACATGCATTTTTCATCTCCTCAGTCGAACATTTTGATTATGTCTTTACACCAATTGACACAAGCCTGTTTTTGTGCTTCTGTCAAATCATGCA